>NC_091448.1:5743546-6056906 GCF_964237555.1 Oryctolagus cuniculus | reverse complement strand
CCAGCCATGGGAGGCATTTGGGGCGTGAGCTCGTACCTGGAAGCTCTCGCTTGCTCTCACTTTCTCAAATGAAAATTGCTTTTTGGGGCCGGCGCTGTGGCGCAGTGGGTCAACACGCTGGCCTGAAGCACCGGCATCCTATATGGGCACCGGTTCTAGTCCCAGCTGCTCCACTTCCGATTCAGCTCCCTGCTATGGCCTGGGAAAGCAGTGGAAGATGGCCCAGGTCCTTGGGTCCCTGCACCCACGTGGGAGACCTGGAAGAGGCTCCTGGCTCCTGGCTTCGGATCGGTGTAGCTCCTGCTGTTGCGGCCATCTGGGGGGTGAATCAGCAGGAGGAAGACCTCTCTCTCTCTCTCTCTCTCTGCCTCTCCTTCTCTCTCTGTGTAACTATTTCAAGTAAATAAATAAATCTTTTTTTTTTCTTGACAGGCAGAGTGGACAGTGAGAGAGAGAGACAGAGAGAAAGGTCTTCCTTTTGCCGTTGGTTCACCCTCCAATGGCCGCCGCGGCCAGCGCGCTGCGGCCAGCACACCGCGCTGATCCGAAGGCAGGAGCCAGGTACTTCTCCTGGTCTCCCATGTGGGTGCAGGGCCCAAGTACTTGGGCCATCCTCCACTGCACTCCTGGGCCACAGCAGAGAGCTGGCCTGGAAGAGGGGCAACCGGGACAGAATCCGGCACCCCGACTGGGACTAGAACCCAGTGTGCTGGCGCCACAAGGCGGAGGATTAGCCTATTGAGCCACGGCGCCGGCCAATAAATCTTTAAAGAAAGAAAGAAAGGGACCCAAGCCTGCCTCCCTGAGTCCGTGTGACTGGACACAGCGTTGCCTTCCGTGCCGACACAGCTTCCCCTGGTACCGCCGGCCGAGCCCCCGCAGGGTGCCTCACCCCATTGTGGCATCTGCCCGAGATAGTTCTGCAGAACCAAGAAACCAGGAATCCAAGAACCAGAAACCCAAGCCCTCCCACCTCCCCGCCACCCGGGGGGCCGCTGGGCAACGGAGGCTGATGCGGCTCTGATGCCGGTCGGGTGGCAGGTGTGTGGATGGGGGGCCGTCTCCGGGGTGCTGTTCCCGGGCGCGGACCCCACAGACCACAGCGTCTCTGTGGGGCAGGGGGTGACTGCTCACCACCAGACCTCACGACTCTGCAGGCTTTGGCTCGCGGCCCCCTCTTTAGCCTTAAACTCTGCAGGATTGGAGGTTTTGGGGGCCACTCGCTCCAGGGGGCGCTCCATTGTGGGTCTGCGGAGCGGGAAGCTGAGGCCGGCCCCTGACACAAAGGCAGAGAAGAGAACTCCCCCTCCCCGCTGCCCAAAATACGCAGGGAGCGCAGGGCATCCCCCGGGAACCACCCGACTCTCCGACACCCGGGAGAGCAATGGGGGCTGTGAGGTGGGCAGTGGGGAAGGGTTGGACATCCCAGCTCCGGCCTTGGAAGAACAGGAACACAGAAGCCCAAAGCAGGTGTTTCTTGGTGTGTGTGTGTGTGTGTGTATTGGGATTTTGTGTCTCCTCCTCTTTTTTTTTTTTTTTAAAGATTTATTTTATTTATTTGAAAGGCAGAGAGAGATCTGGTGCACTCTCCAAATGGCTGCAACAGCAGGGCTGGGCTCTGCTGAAGCCGCGGGTCTCCCACGCGGGTGGCAGGGGCGCACGTACTCGGGCGTCTCTTCTGCTCCCCCGGGACCAGTCACAGAAAGCTGGATCTCCCGGGTCTCCCACGCGGGTGCAGGGGCCCAAGGACTTGGGCCATCTTCTACTGCTTTCCCAGGCCACAACAGAGAGCTGGATGGGAAGAGGAGCAGCTGGGACTCAAACATATGTCCATATGGTGTGCCGGCAATGGAGGCGGTGGCTTTACCTGACACGCCACAGTGCCGGCCCCCCTATTTATTTTCAAATAAATAAAATCTTCTTGTTTTTAACTCTTCGCATGTACTACTTTTTATTAACCTTTTCTAATTCTGTGCTATCACTGCTAAGCCGGTGCTGCAGGGCCGTCTCGAAGGAACGCCTCCTCCACACCTGGTTGGTCATGGGAGACTTCCTGGAGGAGGTGACATCGAAACTAAGTTGAATCCCTGGGACTTGGCCAGGCACAGTGAGTGTTGGAGTGAGCTGGGGACAAACAGCAAGTGCAAAGGAAAGGGGGCTCGAGGGCCTTGTGAGTGCGGAGGGGCGCAGGGAGCGGCGGCAACACGGAGCGGGCACCGTTTTCCAGGGGAACCCAGAGCAGGTGGAAGAGCTTTGCGCAGGGGAGGGCACAACCACATCCCCCACCGTGGGCGCCCCGGCGTCCTCGTGCCACCCTGAGAACGTCACCACCACCACCCCCCTGCACCTGCTGGAACCCCAACCCCCGCCTCGCCTCGTCAGAGCAACAAACTAATTCACAATGAAGTGGCGGCAAATGAAATTGGTTTACCCCTCCGCGGGCTCTTTTCATTTTAATGGAGCCCTGGGTTGACAAATATTTACTGAGTGGCCTATGAGACGCAGGAGGCTTTGCAAAACACCTAGAGGGAGGCAGGGCTTGGCCAAGCAGACCAGGCTGAAATGACAGAGTGTGAGCACCTGGGGGAGGCGTCGCGCGGCAGGAAGCCCCTCCCCTCTCTGGCCCGTCCCCTCCACTGCAGGTGCGAGGTCGCTGTGTCTGGGGCACATGTGTGGGAACCCCTAGATCCGCCCAGGGAGGCCAGGAGGAATGGCACCCAGAGCTCCAACTCTCATTCTTGGCCACCTGCTGCTGCCCCGCCCATGACCTCCGCCCCTGGGCTCACGCAGGGAGGTCCACCCCGCCCCCGCGCCTCCCCGGGTGCACAGAGGGGTGGGGGGAGGGAACTCCCGAGTAATCCAGCAGCCCTTGCGTCCATTCTTACACAAGCAGAGCCTCGCACACTCCCCCACTGCCGTCTTAGACCTGGACCAAAGGGGAGGAGAGGCGGGAAAGAGGGGAGGATGCTTCTGCAGTGACAGGTGCTCCCCCCACCAAGTCCTCCCTCTCCAGCCCCCACTGTCGGGCCGTGCCACTCTCTGCCCGGCTCCCTAGCTGGGCGCACAGAGGCTACATGAGGCAACTGGGGCTCAGAAAAGAGGGATTTTCACCTGATTCGCCATGGATTATTCAAGGGATCCTTACCTACGCTGCCGCTACGTTTCCTGAACTCAATACTTCCCTCTATAAAATGGGCACCACCCGTAAAACCTAGAACATCCCTGGCCATCAGCCCACCAGGCTCCCTCTTTCCATCTGTTAAGAACCACTGACATCTAGTGGTCGCCTGAGGGATTGCAGCACAGACTCCGGCTTGTAAGGACCAGGTGCAAAGCTTCTGTATTTAGGAGCACTGAGTTCCCCACCCCTACCCCTTGCCCCCCAACCACCCCAGGCTTCCCTCTGCAATGCTCCTTCCTCTCCCTCTGAGGTGCACCTTGAAGCCCCAGACAGCCAAGAAGCCATATTGAAAAAGCCATGTGCACCTGGTCCTTGCTAATAACCCGACGCCTGCAGGTGACAGAGAGCATGGAGGAGACATCCGGGGATAACCCACGAGGTGAGCCGTTAGGCGCTGAGGCCACGCCCAGACTCAGGAGCCACGCGGGCCCCACCCACCCCTCGCACCTGCCTCAGGGAGGGGCAGACAGTGAGGCAGCCGGGGCAGCTTCCTGCCTTGTTGACAGCCACACATCTGGCCAGCGTGCATGCGTGTGCATGTGCGTGTGTGTGTGCGCGTGTGCATGTGTGTGTGCCTGCGTGTTCATGTTTGCACTGCAGGGGAGGATGCACAAAGGAAAGACGCACACAGCGTGAGTCACCGGCAGACATAAACAACTGAACCGTAAAATCATCTAAATTCATTTATGCAACAAATACTCCCAGCACCCGCTGTGCACCACATACAGGGAGCTGCTCGTCCCAGCCCGCAGCCGACAGCGACCTGAGCGCCTGTCCCTCCAACCGACCCTCGTGGCCTGGACTGAAGACGACCTCGCTGCCTCCATCGCCACACCTGGGTCACCAAGGCGCCCACTGCACACTCTGGATGTCATTAACCTGGCCGAAGACCTGCCCAGGGTGGGAGTCCTGACTCCGGCTCCTGACTCCGGTTTCCTGCTAATGCTCACCCTGGGACAAAGAGGTGATGGCTCAAGTATCTGAGTCCCCGCCACCCATGTGAGAGACTCGGGGTGGGCTCGGGGCTCCCGGCTTTGGCCCGGCCCAAGCCCAGCTGTTGCAGGCATCTGGGGCATGAACCAGCGGATAGGAGATCTCCCTCCCTCCGTGTGTGTGTGTGTGTGTGTGTGTGTGCGTGCGCACACACACATGTGCCTGCACAAGCCTCTCTCTCTCTCTCTCTCTCTTTTTTTTTTTTTTTTTTTTTTGACAGGCAGAGTGGACAGTGAGAAAGAGAGAGAGAGAGAGAGAGGTCTTCCTTTGCCGTTGGTTCACCCTCCACTGGCCGCCGCGGCCCGCGTACCGCGCTGATCCAAAGCCAGGAGCCAGATGCTTCTCCTGGTCTCCCATGGGGTGCAGGGCCCAAGCACCTGGGCCATCCTCCACTGCACTCCCGGGCCACAGCAGAGAGCTGGCCTGGAAGCGGGGCAACCAGGACAGAATCCAGCACCCCGACCGGGACTAGAACTCAGTGTGCCGGCCCCGCAAGGCGGAGGATTAGCCTAGTGAGCCGCGGCACCGGCCCCGCACAAGCCTCTCAAATATCCAAAACAACTTTTTAAAGGGAATGCCCCCCTTATACCCTCTCTGATGGCTGCCCACCCAGCCCCTCGGGAATGTGCCGCCATGTGCTGTTGTGCTCGCCTGGGCTCCAGCAAAGGGGCAGAAGCACAACTCAGACTCAAGGGAGCAGGGAAGAAGGGGAGTTGGGGCTGGCAAGCTTGGAGAGGATGACGTCACAGGGCTCCCCGCCCTCTCGTTCTCTGTCTTAACCACCCCGCGTCCCCTCCCGGCCCGCCCACCGCGTCCCCATCTCTGGGTTCTCCTTCTGCTGTGGCTGTTTGGGCTTTCCTTCTGCTTCCCGGCCGCCTCCCCACGTGTGGAGGAAGGGGGATGGCCACAGCCCCCCAGGCTGCAGGAGCCTCCCACAGGGTCCCCAGAGCTTCTCCCGCTCCTGCTGGAGCTGCCCCGAATCCCGGAGGCGACTCTGATGGGGCCAGCTCCCACCCTCCTGCCCCGTGGCCGGGGAGACAGGTGCACTTGCCCACGCACCTCAGGTCGGCCCCTGTGGATGGCAGAGGCACAGCACCGCCTGCCCAGGGAGCGAGGGCTGTTGCCAGGAAGAGGGAGGGAGCGGCGTCGAGAAGGTGCAAGGTTCAACAGTGCCCTGGCCAAGTTCATGTCCACCAGCTGCTGGCACCACGACCTTGACTGGAAACAGCGTCCACAGATGCAGCCAGAGGACGATGAGGCCGTCCTGGGAGTGAGTGAGCCCTGAAGAGCAGGAGCACGTCCACGCGGAGACGCAGACACGGGGGGATGAGGCTGAGGCCGCGAGGATGGGGCACAGCCTGGAGCGAGGCGGCCGCACACACAGGGAGCCCAGGGGCCCTCAGAGCTGCTGTAGGGCCTGAGGAGGGAGGGCCACCTGCTCAGCCCTGGGCTTCAGAGCCGTGAGATTTCTGTGGCTGGTCCTGTCTTTCCTTGTTCCCGCCCTCTCTCTCCTTCCTCCCTTCAAAGGCCAAATGACAGAGAGAGGGGGAGACAGAGAGAGACAGAGAGGGCAAGAGACAGAGAGACAGAGAGGGAGACAGAGACAGAGAGGGAGACAGAGACACACAGAAAGAGACAGAGACAGAGAGGGCGACAGAGACAGAGAGACAGAGAGGGAGAGAGACAGAGAGAAAGAGAGACAGAGAGGGAGACAGAGACACAGAGAGAGACAGAGAGAGAGACACAGAGAGACAGAGAGAGAGACAGAGACAGAGAGAGGGCGAGAGACAGAGACGGAGAGAGACAGAGAGAGAGACAGAGAGGGAGAGAGACAGAGAGAGAGACAGAGAGGGAGACAGAGACAGAGAGAGAGAGACAGAGAGAGAGACACAGAGAGACAGAGAGAGAGACAGAGACAGAGAGAGGGCAAGAGACAGAGACGGAAAGAGACAGAGACAGAGAGGGAGACAGAGACAGAGAGAGACAGAGAGAGAGACAGAGAGACAGAGAGGGAGAGAGACAGAGAGACAGAGAGGGAGAGAGACAGAGACAGAGAGACACAGAGAGCTCTTCCCTCTCCCGGTGCCCTCCCCAAATGCTCAGAACAGCTGGGGCTGGGCCAGACTGAAGCCAGGAACAGGGAGCTCCATCCGGATCGCACACGTGGGTGGCCGGGACCCAAGCACGCGGGCCACTGCCTTCCCAGGCATTCGCAGTAGCAGAAGCTGGGTTGGAAGCAGAGGAGCTGGGACTGGAGCCGTCACCCTAATATGGGACGTGGGTGCCCCAAGCCGCTACACCGCGACGCCTGCCCCGAGCTCTGTGGCTGTAAACCAACAAAACCGTGGGCCTTTGCAACGGCAGCCCTGGAAAACAATAATGCGAGACCAGACGTGCACTGTACCATCAGCCAGGGCCGGGGAAGCCCAGGCTGAGGCTCCTGGGTCACTTCCTGCAGCTGCACCTGCTGGCCCGGGGCGGTTCCCCCTCAGCTCCTCACCACCAGCCACGTACGGGGAAACTGAGGCACGGGACGGCAGAAAGAGAGGGTGAAGGAGCGCTGAACGCGAGGAAGACGCCAGCAGGAACAGCGAGGCACGGCCTGCTTTCCAATTCCTGGGGAGCCACCGCAGGGATCTGGGGTCACCGTGCAGAACGCGGGGGTCCTCAGGGGCTGCGGAGAGGTCGGCCCGCCCCCCTCCCCGCCCCCGTGCCCTCCCCGGAGCTCGCGCCCCCCTCGTCCATCAGAATCGCCTGCGCGGCTTCTTCTGGCTTCTTTTCAGCGGAAATCTCTGATCCTGCTTCCTCCGTATGGTTTCCAGGCCCAGCTGCCCGGAGACCGGGGGATGGCAGAGGAGGGGGCACTCGGGCCTCTGCCCCTCGGGAGGGGCCGGGACCAGAACATCACAGGCTCCGCGCGGCCAGGCCGGGCGCCCGCCGCCCCCGGGGCAGCCCCAGCCTGGCCGGGGTCTCCAGGTCCGGGTCTTTGATGTGCTGCCTCCCGCCCGCCGCCCAGGGAGCCCCTGTGGCTGCTCCGCGTTCAGGATCCACAGCGGCCAGGCTGCTTTTGAGGCGATTTAGGGGCCTTCCAGGGCGGCCCTTTGAAGCCGCTTCAAAGCCGGCCAGAGTTGTGAGCGGCCCCGGAGAGCGGCCGGGCCTCGGCCCTGGGCTGCCTGCACATTCCAGCCCCAGGGACAGACGGCTCAGCCTGGCCACCATCCTGGCGGCTGCCCAGCGGGGCTGGGGCCCAGGCGTTGGGGGGCGGGGGCCTCTGCCAGGAGTTTCTTCCAAACAACGGAGCTTCAAACGGAACTGCCGGGCCGGCCCGGGACCTGGCGCGCCGCGGCAGTGGTCTGCTGGTTATGAAACGTAGAAAGCACCGGGTGGTCGCCAGCTGCCTCGCACGCATGCCCAGCGCGGAATCAGGCCGGGCAGAGACCCCAGCACGGCCTTAGCCCCGCCCCCAGCTGCTGGAGCCCCTCCCCAAGCAGCCGCGGCTCTCCCAGACCCGACGGGGGCTCAGCTCATTGGCGCTGTCTGCGCAGCCGCCGGACCTTTAGTTGGGAAGCCGCCAGGCCAGCTCCCCATCAGCTGGCCCAGTGCAACAGGAGCTCCCGGCCAGGGCCTCGAGCAGCTCCCACGCGTCATACCCTGCACCAGACACCGGGCTGAGGTTCCTGGGGCGGCTGGGGAGACTGAGGCCGCAAGCGCCCCCACCCCCGTGACCCTGCAGAACCCGAGCCCCTGGCCTGGGGCTTCAGCGTGTGGGGCTGAAGCTCATCAACAAGAAATTTGGAGCCATTAAAACACAATAAAAGAGAAATTAAATGTAATCGCTCTGTAAATTATAACTAATTGAAACATCAATTGTAATTTTTATGATCCGCATTCGAGCGAGAAATGAACACCAAATGATGGTGGAGGTGTCCTGGGGCGCCCTCTGCCCCCCCAGCTCGCCCCTCACCTCCTGCTGGTCTCCTCCCCCCTCTCACAGACCCTGCCTGAAGCGCTTTCTTCCAGAAACTCCCCCCCCGTAGCCCCCAAGACCTCCGTTTGCTTTTTGGGGTGCCCTCTGTACGGAGCACCCCTGAGACCCTGGACTTCCTCCCCAGCTCCCCCCAGCACCCTGACCCAGCAGCCCAGCTCCAAACTTGGAGGTGGCAGGAGAGAGCCCCCAAAAGCCTCAGCTTCTAGAACTTTCCTGGGTCCAGCACCACCAGCTCGTAAGTCTGAGAGGTCTGGCCCGGCCCCTGCTTCCCCCCGCCCCCAGCTCCAGCGGGTGTTCTGGGGCCCTGGGTCGGCTGTTCCCTCCAGGGCCTGTGGAAGGGCCACGATGGGAAAATGTGAGTGCGCCCCCTCCCCACGGGTGTCTGCCCCATGCCGGCCCCGGGGAGCGCGCAGTGCACGCAGGGGCTGACTCCAGTTTCGGAGCTGCCATGCGACCTGTCAATCAGAGGCAATGGTAACGCCCACCTAGAGATCTGGGGAATTCAGAAGCTCCTAGCACAGAGCCAGACGGGACTCCCGGTCAGTTCTGGGGATAACCGTGCTGTGGTTGTCTGCTTCAGTTGTTTTTTTGTTTGTTTGTTTGTTTGTTTTAAGATTTACTTACTAGTTTGAAAGGCAGAATTGCAAGAGAGAGAGAGAGAGAGAGAGAGAGAGAGAGAGAGAGAGAGGTCTTCCATCCCCAGGTTCACTCCCCAAATGGCCACAATGGTCAGGGCTGTGCCAGGCTGAAGCCGGGAGCTTCTTCCAGGTCTTCCATGTGGGTGCAGGGCCCCAAGGACTTGGGCCATCTTCTACTGCTTTCCCAGGCCACAGGAGAGAGCTGGATCGGAAGTGGGGCAGCTGGGACACAAACTAGCGCCCATATAGGATGCTGGCACTGCAGGCAGCGGCTTTACCTGCTTGGCCACCACGCCGGCTCCCAGAGGGTTCTTGCTAGGCTCCCAGACCGGCTGGTCCCTGGGACCTGGTCCCTCTCCTGTGCTGGCCAGAGGCAGGCGGCCCCGACTGGGCACTGCCCACACAGCCTCTGAGAGATCCAGGCCCCTCTGCGTTCCTACAGCAAAATAACAGAGCACCTGCGGGGTGTGGGGGGAGGGGACAGTCCCTGTGTCCACTCCCGCTGGCAGGGGAGGCGGGGCCTGGCCCTCGGGACCCCAGGAGCTGGGCACCCATTGCCTCGGGGCGGCCAATGCCCAGCTGAAGTGGACAGGAAGACAAGCTTGGGCAGGCCAGGCTCCCGCACCCCCTCCTGGAGGTCCCCAGGGTCACCACGGCACCCTCACTGCCTGAGTCCCCGTGCCAGAACAGCCCTGTGCAGAGAAGACGACGCCCGGCTGCCCCTCCTGGGGCTGGGCTGCAGGCTGCCAGTGGGCACCTGCTCCAGGGCTGCGGCCACCTCCCCCCACCCCCCCCACCGGCTCCCTCCTCCCGTTGGGGAGCTCAGCTTCCCCATCACAGCCAGTGCCTCTCCGTGAGCTCAGTGGGTGGGCCCTCACATTTTCATTTCATTAGGACACAATTCCACCCAATGCACCTGCTGCAGATACGCGACTGCGGTGGCCACCACTGCTGATCCCAGCAGCCCAGGGAGAAACCCCGCGCCCTTTGCTAACCCAGCGCCCCTTCCCTCTTGTCCTGGGCCCTGGCCACCCCTCGTCCACCTTGGGTCCGTGGATTCACCTACGGAATCGCAGCAAACCTGACTCCTTCCTCTTAGCAGTGGTTTTAGCATCCATCGGTGTTGCCGCCTGTATCGGAAGCTCACTCCTTTTCGCGGTAAAATAAAACCTGGGCACACGGCACGACCACGTGGCGCTCGCCCAGCCGGCAGCTAGGGGTCCCTGGGTTGTTCCGCTCCTTTTGCTGCGTGAACAGTGCTGTAGTGAGCATTCAGGTACATGCTGACGAGTGGATGTGCTTTTTAAATATTTACTTATTCAGCTGTGTGGATTTGAAAGGCAGACAGAGAGAGAGAGAGCGAGAGAGAGAGAGAGAGACAGGGAGAGAGAGAGAGAGAGAGAGAGCGAGCTCCCACCACTGGTTTACTCCCCAAATGCTCACAACAGCTAGCACCAGGCCAGGCCAAAATCAGAAGCCAGAGACCCCATCTGGGTCTGGGGCCCAAGTATGTGAACCATCACCCGCAGCCGGCAGGCACACAGCAGGAAGCCAGGCGGGAAGCGGAGGCGGAGGCGGGACCAGACACGGAATGCCGCCGTGCCAGGTGGCGGCTTACCCTGCTGCACCACAACACCCACCCAGAAGCCTTTTTTTTTTTTTTTTAATTCTCGTGGGCTTGTGCCCAGGCGTAAAACTGCTGAGTCATGCAGTCACTCTGCTTGACGTCTTTAGAAATTGGAAACTGCTTTCCAGGAGGCCATGCCGCTACAAACTTGGTAAAACTAAGATAAAAATAACTGATTCTTAAAGTAAAACCTCAGGGGAGGGCGTCTGGGCCAGCAGTTAAGCGGCCTGTGGGATGCGCACTCCACGGCAGAGTGCCTGGGTTCTGGGTTTGCCACACCAGCTCCAGTTCCAACTGTAGCCCTCTTTTTTGTGACAGGCAGAGTGGACAGTGAGAGAGAAAGGTCTTCCTTTTCCATTGGTTCACCTCCCAATGGCCGCTGCGGCCAGCGCACCGTGCTGATTCGAAGCCAGGAGCCAGGTGCTTATCCTGGTCTCCCACGGGGTGCAGGGCCCAAGCACCTGGGCCATCCTCCACTGCACTCCCGGGCCACAGCAGAGAGCTGGCCTGGAAGAGGGGCAACCGGGACAGAATCCGGCGCCCTGACCGGGACTAGAACCCGGTGTGCCGGAGCTGCAGGCGGAGGATTATCCTAGTGAGCCGCGGCGCTGGCCCCAGCTGTAGCTCCTAATAAATGCACATCTTGGGACACAGTGGTGAGGTGTCCCAGTGGCTGGGTCCCTGCCCCACGCTGAGGACCTGGGCTGCGTCCCCGGCTCCTGACTTCGGCTTGGCCCCGGCCTTCGTGGGCCTTTGCAAGGTGAACCCGCAGGCGGGAACTCTGTGTGTCTGTCTTATGCTTCTCTCTCTCTCTCTAAGAAGTGCTTTTAAATGAAGTGTAGGGGAAAGTGTTTGGCACAGAGATTAGCACACCCCCCGGGACACCTGCATCCCATGTCAGAGTGCAAGTTCAAGTCCTCGCTCTGCTTCTCATCCAGCTTCCTACGAATGTGCACCCTGGGAGCCAGCAGGTGATGCCTGCAGTGCCTGGGTCCCACGGTGGGCGCTGTGGCGCAGCAGGTAAAGCCGCTGCCTGCAGTGCCTGGGTCCCACGGTGGGCGCTGTGGCGCAGCAGGTAAAGCCGCTGCCTGCAGTGCCTGGGTCCCACGGTGGGCGCTGTGGCGCAGCAGGTAAAGCCGCTGCCTGCAGTGCCTGGGTCCCACGGTGGGCGCTGTGGCGTAGCAGGTAAAGCCGCTGCCTGTAGTGCCGGCATCCCATATGGGCACTGGTTTGAGTCCTGGCTGCTCCTCTTCCAATCCAGCTCTATGCTATGCCCTGGGAAAGCAGTAGAAGATGGTCCAAGTCCTTGGGCCCCTGCACCTGTGTGGGAGACCTAGAGGAAGCTCCTGGCTCCTGGCTTCGGATCAGCACAGCTCCAGCCGTTGCAGCCAATGAGGAGTGAACCAGCAGATGGAAGACTTCTCTCTCTCTCTTTCTGCCTCTCCTTCTCTCTCTGTGTAACTCAAGTAAATAAATAAATCTTTTTTAAAAAGGCTTGATTGATTGATTTAAAAGGCAGAGTTACAGAGAAAGAGGGAGAGGCACAGAGAGAGAGATTCTCCTTCCACTGGGTTCACTCCCTAGGTGGCTGCAGGGGCAGGGCTGGGCCAGGCCAAAGCCAGGAGCCAGGAGCTTCATCCAGGTCTCCCACGTGGGTAGCACAGGCACTTGGGTCATCTTTAGTGGTTTCCCAAGTGCAGCAGCCAGGAGCTGGATCGGAAACAGAGCAACCAGGACTCCAGTCTGCGCTCCAAAATGGGATGCAGATGTCAGCTCAACCCATCACCCACAGCGCTGGCCTCAGGGTTCAGTTTCTTAGTGGCATTAACTGACGACAATGGGATCCAAACTCCTGCCTGAACTGGGGCCAAGTCATCGTCAAACCCTAGCAGGCACCCCTGCTGGGGACCCCCCCCCCCCGGCTCCGTGCAAACCTCTCCATTTTCCCCATTTGCCTGGGAAAGATCTGACCCGTGCTCTCCTCCCCTGTAGGGCGGGCACTCTTCCACGGAAGGGAAGTGGCCACGGCCTCGGGTGACCGTGATATCCAAGGCCAGGGCCAGGCCACCTTCCATGGGGGAGAGAGGAGCCACGGATCATCACAGCAGACGTCAACCAGAACTGGCCCCAGCGAGCAGGCGGTGACTCTCCGCCTCGGGCAGGGGCTGGCCCCAGCGAGCGAACAGGAAGCGCACCTCCGCCACGGACTCAAGGAAGGGAAGTGACAAGAAGGTGGCTGGCGCTGGGGAGGACGAGGGCAGTGGGCCCAGAGCGGTCCTCTGTGGCCCTTGGTCTGCTCGCCCTGCTCAGACACCTGTGCCACCGTCTCTGGCGTGGACCGGGCCGCCCCTGCCCAGTGGCCTCACCAATCCCCACGGCTGCAATCAGCGTGGACGCTGCCCCTGGGTTCCCACGGAGAGCATGCAGTGAGGAATGGGGGCCCTTTGTGAGCGGGTGCGAGCGGGCCGGGGCTTTGGGGCTGGCAGACTTTTATCCACCGCGACCAAGGTTTCGCCTTTGCCATGGCTGCTGCCCCCCCCCCTCCAGCAAGGGTGATCTGAGCTGCGGAACAAACGTGGCGTGCTCCTGCTGCAGCCAATGGGGCTTCCCAGGAACCAAAGGACTCCTGGGCTTGTTGCAGGCCAGCGGCGGCCAGCCAACAAGTCACCGTCCCGACCAGTGCTGTGGCGCAGCGGGTTAAGCTGCCACCTCCAATGCCGACGTCCCCGTATCAGAGTGCTGGTTCGAGTCCCGGCTGCTCCACTTCCGATCCAGCTCCCTGCTAATGCACCCTGGAAAGCAGTGGAAGATGGACCAAGTGCTTGGGCCCTGGCACCCACGTGGGAGACCTGGTTGGAGTTCCTGGCTCCTGGCTTCAGCCTGGCCCAGCCTTGGCTGTTGCGGTCACTTGGGGTGGACGATCTTTCTCCTCCATCTCTTCCTCTGGCTCTGCCACTTTGCCTTTCAAGAGTAAACGACGTTTTTAGAAAAAGAGCCACCTTTCCCTGCTGAGCACTGGGGAAATCAGGCAGATGGGCTGTGGCCCCCTCTTTGGGGCTGCCACCTGTGGCCTCTGGTGAAAGCTGGGTTTCAGGGGCACGCAAGGGAAAACGCTTTTCTGTGAGAGCGAAGGGCCCCCTGGAGCCTGCAGCATGGACCACTTCAGTGAGACAATCGTCTTTATAGCACTCCCGGCCAGCAGGTGCACAGGGGCTCCCACCAGCAGGTGCACGGGGGCTCCGGCCAGCAGGTGCACGGGGGCTCTGGCCGGACAGCGGGACCTGGGGAGAGAGCAGTGGCCATGGACATCTTTGCAGGAAGCAGGGAGGGAGGGCCCACATGTGGAGGACGGTGACCAGGGGAACCAGCATGCTGGGCAGCCAGACAGGAGCGCGTTTTGTAGACCTTTTCCAATTTAAGAGGGAGATATTTTTAAGCTTTGCCAGGCAGGTATTATAAATGAAGGAAGGGCTGCAGCTCCGAGCCGTTAAAGAGCTCAGAGTCAAAAGAGAGCAGAAGATCTGGAGATAAACAGGATGCAGTAGCAAGCGGATGAGGTCGCCGTCAAGGACAGGGCTGCCGGACCCAAGAGAAACTGCCACGTTCGTAAAGCACGCGTCCTGTGGCCTTATAAATACCTGGGCAGGACGCACAGATTGCTGTCCTCGGAGCGGCAGATTTTCACACAGCGGGCAGTGCAGTGGTCCAGCTCCCAGAGAAAGAAATAGAACAAAACAGCCACGGAGACCCCCAGAAAACCCCCGTGCCCTTCCCATCACTGCTGCCCCCGAAGAGAGCTGTCGTCCCCTCCTCTGTCCTCCTGTGTCGGTTTTGCCTGAAACCTAGGGCGGGCATTGTGGTACAGCGGGCTCAGCAGCCACTCGGGGCACCTGCGTCCCATAGGGGAGCTCCTGGTTCGAGTCCCGGCTACTCCATGCTTCGGCTCAAGGTGCTGCCCCAAGTCCTTGGGCCTCTGCTGCCCATGTGGGGGTCCAGATGGAGCTCCTGGCTCCTGGCTCCTGAGTTTGGCCTGGCCCAGCCCTGGCTGTTGTGGGTATTTAAAGAGTGAACCAGCAGATGGAAGTCCTCTCCCTCTATCTCTCAAATAAATGCATAAAAACTAAGAGCATGAATGTGCCCAAGAAGACTTGGTTAGCTCAGGATTCCTCAGGCTCCGGGTCACTGATTGACATTTTGGGGCCCATTGTTCTTTGTTGTGGGGGCGCCTGTGCATCCCGGGGGCGGGGCAGCAGGTGTGGCCTCTACCTGAGCTCTAACAAAACTCCTCCCTCCCCCAGATCCACTGGGTCAGCTGCGATGACCAACAGAAGTAGCTAGAAGGGGCCTGTGGAGGCGTCAGTGGAGCTGGGCAGAGACTGGCCTAGACTGCCTAGAGGCAGGGGTGAGGTTCAGCCCAGGAGGGCCAGCAGGACTCGGCACCCGTCAGCCACTCCAGCAACCTGCTGGGACCCTGGGAAGTTGCAGGGCTGGACCCGGGCAGGCAGGGTGTGCGGGAGCAGGTGCCAAGCCCAAGGCAGGCTTTGGTAAGAACGGACGCCCCAGAGGCGTTGTTTGCCAAGATCGGATTTCAAGTAAGATGACTAGCGCTGTCTCTGGAATCCACGGCCGCACAGAGGCCACGCGTCACTGGGGGGAGGGGGGCGCAATGCTGCCCAGACTGGAGAAGTCGCCCTGTGGTCATGCCGTCCCAGGGTATCCGCTGCGGGCATTGACGAGGGGAAGTCCACGGTTCCCAGTGGCTCCGTCTTGGGTTCTGAGTCTCTGTCTCCTCGTCACATCTCCAGAGTCGGGATCCCAGCCCCACCTCCCAGCTTCAGAAACCAGGCAGGGGGCTGGACCCAAGCCAGCGAGTCCGGGCGTCTGACTTTCTGCATGAATTTTTAAAAATTTTTATTTAGAGGGCAGAGAGGAGGGAGGGAGGGAGGGAGAAAGAGAGAGAGGGAGAGAGAGAGAGAGAGATCTTCATCTGCTGGTTCACTCCCCCAAATACCTGCAACAGCTGGGCTGAGCCAGTCTCCAGCAGGGAGCCCAGAACTCCAGCCAAGTCTCCTGTATGTGTGGCAGGGACCCCAGTGACCTGGGGAAGCAGGGAGAGAGGAAGGGACAGGAGCTCAGGACGGTGATGCCCAAGCCACAGGCACCGCCAAGTCCCATCAGCCTCTGAGCTGATTCAAGGTGGCTGCAGACCGGGCACACCCACCCCTCCTCCTGCAGCCGGGCCTCCAGCCCCACCCTGTTCCAGGTGGTTAAGACACTGTTGGAAGGCCCACATCCCAGATCTGAGCGCCCAATGCCAGCTTCCTGCCAAAGCAAATCCTGGGAGTCGGCAGGTGATGGCTCAAGTACACGGGTCCCTGTGCCTCATGTGTGATTCCTGGATGGAATTCTGGGCTTCTGGCTTCTGACTGGGCCAGTCTTGGCTGTTGCAGGCTTTTGGGAGTAAACCAAAAGCGCTCTCTCTCTCTCCCCTCCCCCTCCCTCTTCCCCTCCCTCTCCCTTTCAAATAAGTAAAATTAATTTTTGCTGCTTAGCTCTCAAGTCTAATATGGCTGCTCCAGCTCCAGCCATCACCCCCATGGTCCAACCAGTAAGAATGAGGAAGGGAAGAAGAGCATTCCCTCTCTCTTTATACGACTTCTCCTTTCACCCCATTGGCTAAAACATAGTCACATGAGTATAAATAGCTGCAAAGAATGCTGGGATATGTAGTTTCGTTCTGGAGAGCCCTGCACGATGGGAGAATGAGGGCGTGGGTGTGGGGTTTCTAATTTGCCCATCTGTGCTGTGTGTGCCACCCAGGGATAGGCTGTTTCTCTTGTGCTCAGATCTTCGCCCTTCAGCCCATAGCCTGCTCATGCTTCCAGAGCCATCGATCGCTTCACAAATGCATTATTCATGCATTCCTTCCCACACCGCTCTCGCTTCTCATTTACCCACGGTTCATGCAGCCACTGGCTCACCGCTCAGAAATTCTCTTCCAGTGTCTAGCACCATGCTGGGCACACGGTCGGCATTCGGGCCAGAGGGAGAGTGACACAGCCCCTGCTCTCCAGTCGCTCACAGACGCAGGGAAGACAGCCGAGGACACGCAGCGTGTTAGCACAGTGGGGCGGATGCACGAGAGCGTGCGAACACGGGGGACCCCGACCCACACACAGCCAGGTGTCCAAGGGGAGCCGGGTCCCCTGTGAGTACTGGAAACGCAGCCCTCGGGTAGGGGCAGGGAGGAAAGCCCATTGCAGCCCAGGACAGAGCTGTCTCTGTCCATGGTGCTGACCCAAGGGCCCGCCGGGAGCCCGGCCTGATGCCCAGTGGGCCACTCTGGGCTGGCACACAGGTGTGGGCAGGTGTGATGGCTGTGCTGTGGCTTTTAGCTCCATGTTTCATTGTCGTAACGACCTTCCTGTTTCCCCGCTCAGTCTCGCTTGTCAGTCAGTGACCATTAAGTTCCTCATTAGCAAGTGAGATTCGGATGAGCTCATTAAGATGAGGGATGACCCTGCAGCGCGGCTGGCTGGAGAGAGTGAGGACCCGTCTTCCCCCTCTGCATTAGAAAACAAGCCACCGCCCCCCGTCACACAGCCTCTCCTGGTCTACAGCAGGCACAGGCCCAGGGGGTTATCCAGGGGACAACAGAACAAGCAACAGCACCGCCGCCGAACACACAGACGCCCAATGCCGCCCGCCTGGGGCCTGGGCTTTGCCACTTCATATTAAAGCTTAAAGTCCCGGGGCTGGCTCTGTGGCACAGCGGGTAAAGCCACCACCTGTGATGCCGGCATCCCGTATGTGCGGCCGGTTCAATTCCCAGCTGCTCCACTTCCAACCCAGCTTCTTGCTAATGCACCTGGGAAAGCAGCAGAGGACGGCCCAAGTGCTCGGGCCCCTGAACTCAAGTGGGAGACCTGGAAGAAGCTCCTGGCTCCTGGCTTCAGCCAGACTCAGTCCCAGCCATCGCAGCCATTTGGGGAGTGAATCAGTAGATGGAAGATCCCTCTCTCTCTCCCTCCGTCCCTCCCTCCCTCTGTAACTCTGCCTTTCAAGTAAATAAAAATAAATAAAAACAAAGACCAGCGACATGACGCTGGGCATGCTGGAACTGGCTTGCTCCACACTCGAAAGCTGGCCAGACAATGACGTCACACTGACAGCTGAGAACAGCCTGGGGGGCCGGGGGGGGCGTTCACACCGCAGGAGTCAGCCAATGCTGCAGGTCGGACCTTCTCTTCTCTAGCAGTGGGCAGTTGGATTGTGAGCGCTGCAGCACCCCCCCCCCCCGTCCTGTGCACGCCACGCCCCTGCCCGCTCCCCTCCCGCTGCTGCGAGGTCCCTGCTCTGGCTTTGAGAAAGCCCAGGCAGCTGTCCCTGCCCGGCCCGGCCTCCTCTCACTCTTGTGCCTTAGCCCACTGGGCTCTGCTTGTGGAGAGCAGCGCAAGCCAGCTGCAGAAAAGGGACAGGGCAGCGGGCAGAGCCGGCCGCTCTCACGGGGGCTCTGAGCCAGCGCTGCTGTCCCGCTGGGGCCTCCCGGCCTCCGACTTCCACCTGCACCCACCCTCGAGGCGACCCCCACGCAGGCATCCTCCACGCAAGCGTCCCCATCAAGCGTCCCCATCAAGCGTCCCCCACGCAAGCGTCCCCCATCAAGCGTCCCTTGCCCTGCGGCTCCCGGAGGTCCCAGGCCCGTCAGCCACTCAGGGAGTCTTTGTTTTTTTGTTTGTTTGTTTGTTGGTCGGTTTGTTTGTTTTTTTGACAGACAGAATTAGAGAGAGAGAAAGACGGAGAGAAAGGTCTTCCGTCCATTGGTTCACCCCCCAAATGGCTGTTATGGCCAGCGCACTGTGCTGATCCGAAGCCAGGAGCCAGGTGCTTCTCCTGGTCTCCCATGGGGTGCAGGGCCCAAGCACCTGGGCCATCCTCCACTGCACTCCCGGGCCACAGCAGAGAGCTGGCCTGGAAGAGGAGCAACCGGGACAGAACCGGCGCCCCAACTGGGACTAGAACCCGGTGTGCCGGCGCCATAGGCGGATCCCAGCTTCAAAGTCAGGATTCTCCCAGGCTGTCCAGCTTTCTGCAGCTGGGGGCGGGGCCACTGGGCCATGGGGTGGGGCCACAGGGCCATGGGGTGGGGCTACAGGGTCAGGCGCTGCAGGGCTGGCTCTGACAAGCACAGGGGCAGAGCTGCAGAAACGGGCCCATCTCCCTGGGCACACAGCGCCCCCACGAGGGCAGGGGACAGGTCGGCTGACCCGTGGATCCCCGTCCCAGCACGCAGGCAGGCTGGAGGAGTCTCTCTGGCTGCGTTGCCTCCGGGCCCTGGCCTTGCTGTCAACAACACGCGGCCCAGCCGGGCCCTGGAGAGCGTTCGAGCCTCAGCCTAGAGGGTCCTGGTCCTTCTCTCGCTTGCTGGGTGACCCTGGACAAGTCCCCGCACCTCTCGGAGCCCCCGGGGCCACCTCTCTACCTTGGCTGACGCAGGGCTGCTGGCAGCACGGCGGCAGGCGACCACTGTGGCACAGCCGGCACAGGCGGGCGCCCAGTGAGCTGCTGGCTTTCGTCCCCGTTCTACCCCCGCCCCCCGCCCCCCGCCCGCCCCCTGCAGCTTCCACTGGGTCAGCCCCACACACGGACCCTCTTCCAACTGCACCCAGGCCCTGTTCTTAGAGGGTTAAACCCAACAGCAAGGCCATGGCCACAGCCGGGGCCAAGGACTTCATCTGCTCTAATTGACAGGAACACCTGTCCTGCTCCAGGTATGGCGGCCCCGGCAGGAGCAAGGGGCTGGACCCTCCACCCGCCCTGCAGGAGCCCCCAGCAAGGCCACCTCTTTCCAGCCCCCGCCAAGGGGAAGTGGGACAGCACAGTGGGAATGCCCCCCCCCCTTGCCTGCCCAGGAGCTCAAGACAGGGGGTCGGGAGAGACAGGGGCAGAGCCCAGTGGGGGGGTGTGGGGGGAGGGGAGGGGCTAGGCAGCCATGCCCCCTGCAGAGATGCCCCTCCCCCAGACGTAGCCTGCAGGAGGCTGCTCAGAACTGTGTCAGTCTGCAGTCTTTCTCCTCTTTAGATTCCCGAGTCGCCGCTCCCTCCCCCAAGTCTGGCTTCTCCCTGTCTGCGTGCGCACGCGCTCCAATCAGGTGGGTGCCCGCACACAGCCCGAGGACCCCGGAGCCCCTGCCTGCCGGCGTCTCTCTAATCTCTCCGCCCCGGGAGGCACCGCAGCTCTGCGGTAATTGCTTTTGGAAACGCGGTCACGGGTTTAATTGGTAGAACTTGTCCGGGGCGATGCAATACCAGGAAGCAACCTCGGGCCGACATGTCCCTTGGGACGCTGGGGTGGGCGTGTGGCTGTGCCGGCGGCAGCTCCACCTGTGCCTGGGCCGTGCAAACCACCGTGTCACCAACAGGAGCTGGGTGTGGGGAGGGGGCGGGAGGCCCTGAAGGGCTGGTGGGAGGCTTGGGTGGAGCGAGGGGAGCCAGCCTGAGCCCCGGGACCTTGAAGGAGGGAGACACGCTGCTGCACCCCCAAGAAGGTCCCCCATGGACCCGCTGGGTTCAGCCACCGGGGAGGGAGGAAGACGGTGAGGGGCTCCCGCCCGCCTGGGCTGAAGGTCTCTGGCCCCACCCCAACCCCTCAGGACATCCCCCCAAGGCGGTCTGGTTGTCGGGGTTCCCCGGGGCTCTGTATTCTCACTGCTGGCTTCTGCACCTGCACAAACATTAGGAAAAGTGGCCCCAGACCACCAGGGGGCGCTGTGCAGGTGAGGGGGCGGGGCCTGGGGGAAGCAGACTCCCCGGGGTGCGCAGCCGGCTCTGGGCTTCTCCTCTGTTGACTCCCAAGCCCCTGTTCTGGGGAGATGGACCCTGTGTGTGGGGACGGGAGACGGGGGTTGGGGGCGGACCCTGACCCTCAGCCCCTGTCCCTCCTGGAGTCTCCGTACCAGCCAGCCAGCCCTGGAGGACACATGGGGGGTGGGGGGAGGGGGCTCGCCAGTCAGGGGACCCAGCCTTTGGGGACCAGGGCTCCCCTGGGGGCAGACAGCAGGGAGCAAAGAGCCACCCCCCCATAGAGGTCCCACCTGCCTGAGCCAAAGTCCACCCCACCCACCACCCACCGTCCCACGCACACAGCCCTAGGCTATGAGGTCACCACCGCTCTCCCCCTGCCCCTCATCAACCCCAGCCAGGCAGGAGGCCGCCGCACCTCGCCCTGCCTGGGAGAGACAAGCCCCCAGCCCGGGACTCCACATCAGCCCGCGACCCATCAGACACCACTGCCCACGTCTGCGCCCCGTGATGGATGGACTTTAATCTCCCGGGTCCCCACTCCGCCTGCGGCGGCCTGTCGGGTGTTGGCTCCCCGGCCCCTCCGCCCCTCTCGCCGTCCTGGATTTTAATTCGGAGCATCTGTCTGGGCACCCCGCAGTGGGGACGCCTGCCATCCGGGCGCACTCCGCCGCTGACAGCTCCATTGATTTCCCCCGCGCGCTGCGCAAGGCGAGAAAGACTCAAGGCGATCGCGGGGCCGGACGCCCGCTCGCCCCTTCCCGGCTCCCCCGCGTGTCCCCGCGCCCCGGCTCCCGCTGATGTGTGTGTGTGTGGGGGGGTGCTTGTCCCCTCCGCGCACGACGGATCCTCTTCCACCCAGATCTCTGCACCGCCGCGGACGCGGGCTCATCCGGCCTTTTTACTGAGCGGGTTGGACACGGAGGACGCGGCTCTTGGGGTGAAAGGGGCCGGGGGGCGTGGGGAGGGGGGAGCAGGGGCCCGAAGGCGCTGTGATCGGAGCCCCCAGGGAGGAGACGGCCGGGGCTTCCCAGGGCAGCCGTGGCGCCCGCCCAGCCCTCCCCCTGCCCCTCTCCTCCAAACCTGCTGCAGCCAATTAACAGCCCCAGAGCCAGCCGCTGCGCTAAGCACTCCCCCACCCCGCATCCTCTGTTTCTCATCCCCGCCCCCCGCCCCCAGCCTGGCTGCTGGCAGGGGCCAGTGCGTCTTCCTCCGGAAACACCGGGCTCGGAGACCTCTGGGGGCGCATTCCAGGCCCCTCAGCCCAGCACCGAATTGGAATCTAGGACCCCTTGTGTGCAGGAACGGTTCCGGTCACCGTGCCTCCTCCGGGAAGGCCACCTTGATTGATGCCACGAGACCTGCCCCGTTCCTTCGGCCTCCAGGACCCTGAAATACCCCGGCCATGGGCACAGAACAGCCCAGGTGGGCGCGGGGGCAGCGGGCAGACGTCACTGGGGACACCCACCCACCCCCCCAGGTCACAGTGCCTGCCCGGCCTCTGACTCCAGCGCTCTGCTAACGCCCGGTGAGGCCATCCCCAAGAGGGGGGCTCACCTCACGGCACTCTCGCGCGTGGGGGGACACCGCACGAAGCCTCAGGCTGCGGGCCCGAGTGCGGCGCCCCCTCGCGGCGACTGCGGGCACTGCATCGGGGCCGCCTCGCGCAGTGCCAAGGACCCGGGGAGGGTCTTCACAGCGGCCCCCTGGGGATCCGCACACGCACGCGAAGCCTCTTGTGAGCGAAGCGGGAGACGCTGCAGGCCCGCATTGGGCGTTACTGAGGCCTTGGGGACTGCAGCCCAACCCGCCAGCCTCGCCTCCCCGTCCCTAGACCCCAGACCCCACCCCCGTCACTTGCTCGCGACCCTCCCTCCCTCTTGCCGCCCTGTTCCCTGGCAAACTCCTCGGCCCGCACAGAGACCGCTCGGCGAGTTACCTCCTCCAGGAAGCCCTCCAGGGTCCCCTCAGGACAGAGCTCCCCTTCCTGTCCCCCGCCCCCACACCAGGCCCTTGCTGTCCGCACAATGTTAACCCCAGGAGGAAAGTCCCCGTGTCCTTGCTGTGCCCCGCACGACCATCCTGACCCTGTCCTCCTTCCCCCACGCCTTCTACAAGCTGCAGAGAGAAACCCCGATCGCTGGGCTCCCCGGGCGCCCCACCCCCACCTGCTGCCCTGAGAGGGGCAGAGAAGGGACAGGGCCGGACAGCGGTGGCCTGGGGCCAGCTCCCGCCTGTCCCAGAGGCCTGTCCCTCCTCTGGGACAGGGGCTGCAGCCCGCAGCTCACGCCAGGGCCTCACAGCCGCGCCCAAGGCAGGCAGCCGGCTCCACCCTGCTGGCCTCTGCCTCCCTGCCTCCCGCAGGGCCGGGGTGGCCTCTGGTGGCACAGGACCCTCGGCGCCGCCCCCGGGTGGCTCTGGCCGCCTGGTCTCCCCTGGTCTCCCCTTTGGGAGCTGCGGGGAGAGCTCGGCCCTGGTGCTGCGGCTCCCTGAGCGAGGGGACTCAGGGGGCCCACGTCCACCCCCCCCCCCGGCCCTCCCCATGGGGGCGCGGCTCCGCCTCCTGGCCCCACCCCCACCCTGCTGGCCTCGCCATGGGAAGGGACAGCAGGGGGCACCTGCTGTGCGCCGGGCTCTGCTTTGGGTGCCAAGAGCCCTCACTCCGACAGCCTGTCCGTCCGCCTGTCTACCTGTCTACCTGCCTGTCCGCCTGTCCGCCCACCTGTCTGTCCGTCTACCTGTCTGTCCACCTGTCCATCCGCCTGTCTGTCTGCCTGTCTGTCCATCCGTCCACCCCTCTGGGACGCAGCGACGCCTGCAAGGTGAAGGTGCCGCTTGCTCTGGGAGAGGGGCCGTGGGGTGGAACAGCCCGGAACAGCCTGGGCCTGCAGTGGGGGACCTGGGGGGGGACCTGGCCGGCTCAGGGCCACAGCAGCCACGGTGCCCGGCTTAGGCCCCACCCTTTCCCAGCCAAATCCACTACCAGGGCTGGAACCCAGACAGAGGTGCGGGTGAGGGAGGTGGGGTCCGCACTCCCCGCCTCGCGGCCACCCCGGCCAGGGGCTCAGCCAACGGAAGGAAGGGGCGAGGCCAAGGTCACAGCTCCCTCTCCTCTAGGGCAAGTTCAGGACCCTCTGGTGCGTGGCTATAAACCTGGTAGGGGGACAAACACGACAAAACGTGGACATTTGTCGAGGGGCTGGAAATGAAACCGAAGTGTGGGAGAGAGAATCGGGATCGTCCAGGTCCCCTGGGGCCTTGAGAGCCAGAGCAGCAGGTGCAGGGGTGGAGGCAGGGGGAGCCCCAGGGCTGTCCCCCGGCCCCCAGCATCACCAGGGGCCCAAGCTCCCATCAGCAGGCTCACCGGCCAGAGAGGGACAGACGCTCAGTGAGAACTCCGTGTGGGTGCCCTGGGCACAGGTCCTGGTGAGTCCCAGACAAAGCCCAGAGCCACTCGGGACACCCACAGGCTGTCCCAGGGGGCCTGGTCCAAGTCGGCTCAGTGTTCCTGCCGATGGCCCCCTGGGGGGGCAGCGTGGGCCCCCGCCAGCCCCATGGGAGACCCGGATGCAGTTCCAGAGCCCCTGGCTTCTATGCCCCCCGCCCTGGCTGGTGTGGGCCCCTGGGCAGTGAACCAGAGGAGAAAAGGCCTGTGTGTCTCTGCCTGTCCCATAAATAAACAGCAAAGCCAAGCCGGGGTTGCGAGCTGCAGAGTAAGAAGGGGAGAGATGAGAGGCGCTGGGAAGAGGATGTGGGGGGAGAGGGGAGGAGGGGAGGAGGGGGGGGGCGTTCCATCTAGAGCTGCACTACTAAGGTAGACCAGCAGGTGGCAGGGCCGCGGAAAGGGTCAGGGCAACGCCTAGATGGCTTTTGGCCCTTTGAAGCCACCGTACCCGGTTTCCTCCGTAGGGCGGGCTTAACTGCCCGGAAACGGAAGTCTGGCTCCTTTCCGCCTCTCTCCCTTCTCGCTGCTGCCGTGAGTCGCTTCCCGGCGGTGTTCGGGCGAAGTGGGTAATCCGGGCTAATCCGCGGCCGCGTTTCTTCTGGGGCCCCCGGGCTCGCGTGGCGCGTGCGGGGTGGGGGCGGGGAGTGTGGCGGCGCGGGCGGTCGGGCGGGGCAGTGACGGCGCTCTGTCCGCAGGTGCTGGTCCGCGGCCTGGTCGCCATGGTGAGTACGCCCCGCTGGCCCTGCCCCGGGGGCTCCGGGCCGCGAGGGCGCGCGCCGACCCCTGTCCTGTGTTTCAGCCCCGGAAAATCGAGGAGATCAAGGACTTCCTGCTCACGGCCCGGCGGAAGGATGCCAAGTGTGGGTGGCCGCGCGGGCGCGTCGCGGGCGGGAGAGGGACGCGGGCGGCGCGGGCTCGGGGGCCGTGGAATCACGTGTCTGAAAGAACAGCAGCGAGGAGGAGAGGGAGAGGTCTCCCATCCGCTGTCCGCTCCCACGCGGGTGCAGGGCCCAAGCACTGGGGCCAGCCTCCACTGCCCTCCCGGGCCCAGCAGGGAGCGGGATGGGAAGTGGAGCAGCCGGGACTCGAACCGGCGCCCACGCGGCTGCAGGCCCCCAGGTGTCCTCTCAGCCCGCCGGCGTCGAGGGCGCTGAGCTGCTGTCCGCGGACTGACCGACCGAGGCTCTGAGCCCCGGCCCCTGCGCCCGCGAGGTGGGCGGGGGTGGACCTGCTGCGCCTGCAGGGTGGGCGTTCGGGGGTCGGCGCTGGCGTCAGGGACCGAGCAGAGCCACGGAGCCGCGATCAGCCCTCGGCCGCCTGCTGCTGCGTGACCCTGGCCGGGCGGGGCAGGTTCCTCCCGCAGACCCAGGTGGCCGCGGCCGGCCGCGCGCTCGGTGTCCGGCTGTCGGCTCGGTGTCCACGCTGCGCTGCTGGGCGTGAGCTCCGCTGAGCCGAGGTCCTGGACGCGGCAGCCGTGGCGCTGGGGGAGGGGGCGCACTGGGGACCCTGCCCCGTGGGGAGCCTGGGGGGAGCCCCGCCTCTGGGGCCCCGCGCCCACACGGGCTCCTGGCTGGCCCCGCTGCTGGGGGCGTGGAGGAGCGGGCCCGCAGGGAGACCTCATAACCGGGCCTGGGCTCTGTGCGGATCTGGGAAGGCCCGGCGTGTGCGCCTCCAGGGGCGGGTCCTGGGCCGTGCCGTCTTCGGTGCTGGGGGGCGGCCGCCTGGCCTGGTCGCTGGCCGACAGTGGAGTCGCCCAGCACCGCCCGCAGGGTTGGCTGAGACGCCCGGCGTCCCGGTGACTCTGCGGACCCCTCACAGCCGTCAAGATCAAGAAGAACAAGGACAACGTGAAGTTCAAGGTGCGCTGCAGCCGCTACCTCTACACGCTGGTCATCACGGACAAGGAGAAGGCCGAGAAGCTGAAGCAGTCCCTGCCCCCAGGTGCGCGCAGCCCGCGGGCCGCCCCTCCCCCGCCCCCGCGGCTCCGGGCCGCCCCTCCCCCACCCCGGCGGCTCCGCACGCCTGACCCCCGCTCTCCCCCCAGGCCTGGCCGTGAAGGAGCTGAAATGAACCGGAGAAGCGGCTGGAACTGCATTAAAGTGTTAAAGTGCTCCCCGACTCCTGTCCCTGTCCTTGTCCCTGCGAGGGCGGGAGGGGTGGGGCCCGGTGGCCTCTGAGGACAAGCACACGCCGTGGGGGGGCTGCGGCTCCCTTGCCTGCCCTGGGGGCGGGCAGTTCGGGTGGGCTTGGCAGGGCCCTAGCAGGAACGTCCTTGCGCCCTGTGACGGCGGCGGAGCCGGCGTAGGAGGGACGCTGGGGCCTGTGTGAGATCGGCCCCAGGCTCGGGCGTTCACTGTTGTCACCGTCCTGCTGGGGGGGGGGGGGGGTGCTCGGCTTCATGTAGCGGTAGCCGGGCACAGAGACTGACGGGCAGGCACAGTGAAGCCCTGGCCGAGCGGGTGCCCACAGCCGCCGGCTTTCGGAAGTGCAGGGGCTCTGAGGCGCTGCTGCCGCCTTGTCATTGGGTGGTTCTGGGGTGCACACCGGACGGGGGTGTCACGTCGGGCCTGTTGACGGGCTTGGGGCTCGTGGAGGCAGCCGGGTTCTCGGGGGCTCACCCCCTGCCAGCTCTGGGTCGATGATTGCAGCTAACGAAGATGGGGTTTAAAACTGCAAGGCGGGGGCCGGCGCTGTGGCAGAGCGGGTAAAGCTGCCACCTGCAGTGCCGGCATCCCACATGGGCGCCTGTTCGAGTCCCGGCTGCTCCACTTCGGATCCAGCTCTCTGCTGTGGCCTGGGAAAGCAGTGGAAGATGGCCCAAGTCTGGGCCCCTGCACCCACATGGGAGACCCGGAAGAGGCTCCTGGCTCCTGGCTCCGGATCAGTTTAGCTGTGGCCATTTGGGGAGTGAGCCAGCGGATGGAAGATTCATTTTCTCTCTCTTTTTCTCTCTTTCTCTTTCTCTCTGCCTCTGCCTTCCAAATAAATTAATCTTTAGAAAAAAAAAAAGCCTGCAGGGTCCCACATGCGCTAGGAGAAGCTGTGGAGGGGGAGACCTTCCAGCGCCCCAGCAGTCCTGTGCCTGCTGCTCAGGGGCCGCGCCCGCACCCGGTCTAGCAGGGGCGGGATCCTGGCTCTGCTGCAGGGTCTGAGCATTGCCTGCCCCGTGGGAAACAGCCGGGTTGAGGCGGCGTCGGTGTGTTCCTAAGACACAACCTGCCGGGAGGATGGCCGTGGATGCGGTTCATGTCCGGACGGGCCACAAGGTGGCGCCACGCTACAAGCAGTCACCAGGACTGGTATGGCTGTGGGCTAAAGTGCCTTCTGGTCTGTAAGAGCCCGAGTTCATGGTTGTTACCCGCTCTGCTTCTAAACGGGCCGTAGAGTGGTCGGTGACGTCTTAGCACAAGCAGATCATCACTGTTAAGGACCCGAGGGAGTTGTGCCTGGTCCTGTTTCCAGGAGAGGCGTGGGTGGGCGCGGGGGGCTGCTCTGGCTTCCACATGCCCAGGTGTGGCCGCTCCGGCCGTAAGCCGTCCTTGTCCACAGCATAGTCCAGGCTCACCCCAGCTCCTAGGACGTGAGCTCTGCGGGGCCTGCCTGGAGGAGGCAGCCTTTGCCGCAGGGCTTCCGTTCTGGACGGTGCCTCGGGGTCACGTGGGGCTGACTCCTGGGGAGCCTCCAGGCACGGAGCCCTCCCCTGGGGGCACCTGGCCTCTCCCAGGATGCAGCAGGTCGCCACTGGGACAAGGCCTCTAGCTCCAGCAGACGGGACATCCAGTGGCGTCTGGCGGGGGTGGGGGGACCTCGTGACAGCAATGTGTGGCCATCACACAGGCTGGGGGCTGATGGGCGGCAGGAAAGGGCCCTGGGGTGTTGCTGCAGGTCAGCAGGGCCCCAGGCCAAGCTACCTCCCGCCTCTTCCTGTTTTTCCCCCTCTAAATAAAGGCACAGTTACTTCAAAGTGAGGTGATTTTTTTGCATCTCATCCACTGGTTCACTCCCCAAATGCCCACCACACTCAGGGTATTCCAGGCCCGAGCCAACAACCTGGAACTGCCCCAGGCCTCCCGTGTGGGTGGCAGGGGCCCAAGTCCTGGAGCCTCCAGGGTGCACAGGAGCAGGAAGCCAGGGGGACACCCACAGTGCTGGGCCAGGATGCAGCCCCACACCAGGTGCTGCGCCCTGAGCTAGACGACCACCCCTCAGTTCTCTGAGGCCCAGCGTGGGGACATGCACAGCGGCGGTGCCCGCTCCTGCAGGCTCCCTCCCCGGGCCCCGTGCCGCGCCTGCGGCCGGGATGCAGCCCACCAGCCCTTACCTGGCTAATGCCGATGCCTGCGCCCACCGCGAACCCAGCTCTCTTCCAGGCACGTGGCGGTGGGGGGGTTGGGGGGGGCTGTAATGAAGAGAGGCGCCTGACCTCGCCTGGGGACAGAAACGTGTGCACGCGTGCTTTCCCTAGGATGGAAGTGGGTAGAATTCATGGACCAAACCCCTGTGCAGAAGAGCGAGTGGTCCCCGGCCTCCTGCGCCCCCACGGGCCTCGACTCTCCGTGTGCACACGCGGAGGGCAGGGCGCGGCTCCGGGCGGACAGGCGCAGCGGCCACTGTGGTCTGGCCCCTGTCGGCCACGCGTGTTTGCGGTAGCTTCCGCCGGGTTTTACCTTCCCCCAAAGCGCGCTCCGAGGGTGCCCCTGACGGAACAGGTCCCCCCGCGACTGCGTGGGGCCGAGCGTCCCCCAGGGGCCTGGTTGTCCATCCCCTCCCACGCTCCTGCCTGCGGTCCCGCCCCCAGGCGCCCCCGTGCCCGCCTCCTCCCAAGGCGCCCCCGTGCCCCTCCCAGGCTCCCCAGACAGCTCGGGGGCCCCTTCCTCCAGGCGGCCAGCCCTGTCTTGCCCCCCCAGGAAGAACCCAGCGGCGTCCGGGCGCAGGGGAGCCGCGTCGCCCACGCCCAGGGCGCCCCAAGCCGCCTGTGTCACCGGGAATCCCCGGGAGAGGCGCCGCGTCCTCTCTCTCGGCGTCCCCAGGTGCACCGGGGGTGCTCAGGGGCCGCACGCACGCCCCGCGGCTGGGATGGCCCCTTCTGCCCTCGCAGCCCCGGCACCGGCCGGCCTCGCCTCTCCCGCCCCGTCCCGCAGACCCTGATGGAGGACAAGGCGACAAGACTTAGGAGACTTCTAGGGGCCCTTCGCACTTCTTCCAACTCTTTCTCCGGTCGGCCCAGGGCAGGCAGCCGGGCAGGGAGTGACCCGACCTCCGGGGTCAGGGCGGGCGCGTTCGGGGAGGCCAGGCGGGGGCGGGGCCAGGCGGGGGCGGGGCCCGGAGGGGTGGGGCCGAAGCCTGGAGGGGGCGGGGTGGGGCCGGAGGGGCGGGGCGGGGCAGGAGGGGCGGGACCGGAGGGCCGGGCCGGCCGGGCGCGCGTCCCGGGCCCCGCGGCGGCGTCGGCAGCGGCGGCCGCGGCGTGCGGGGCCGCACTCGGGCTGAGCCATGCCGGCGGCGCGAGTGGAGTACATCGCGCCCTGGTGGGTCGTGTGGCTGCACAGCGTCCCGCACGTGGGCCTGCGCCTGCAGCGGGTGGACAACACCTTCAACCCGCGCGACGAGACTTACCAGGAGGTGAGCCCGCGCGGCCCCCGGCCCGCCCTTCGCTCTCCAGACCCCGAGCCCGCGCTCTGCTCGCGCCCCTGGGCCCCTTCCCCTCTCCCCGCTCGGCCCGGGAACGTGGGGGGGAGGCCGAGCGCGGAGACCGCCCGCGGGGACGGGGGCGCCCCGAAGTTCTGCTCCTAAAGAGGTCCGGGCGCGTGGCCCGGCAGAAGTTCTCGCTGCAAGCGCTCGCGCCTCCGGGTCGGACCGTGCGTGCGGTGGGGGCGGCGCGGCGACCTCTGCCCGCGCGGCCTCTCCCGGGCTTGGCGGCGGCGGCGGCTCCCCCCGCGCCGCGGGGAAGGAGGGCGGGCTCGGAGCCGCCACGTCTCCCGCGGTGGTCGTGAGAGCGCACCCTGCCCCCTTCCGCGTGGCCCCGGCCCGCTCCGTCCCTGCGTCCCGCCGCCTCCGCCGCGGAGTCCTGGGCTGGCGGCTGCCCAGCTCGTCCTCACACTTCTGCCGGCCCCTCCCTCGGCCGTAGCCGGGGCGGGGGGCGCGCAGCCCGCTTGGGCCCCTGTGGTCCTGCTGAGCCATTTCCCTCTGTTGGGTGCAGGATTCAGGACCCCCAAGAGTGCTCCCACTTCGGGATCGGCCCCCTGGGGCCCCTGCCCGCAGTGTCCACTCGCTGTCCTGTCCAGGCAGGGGCCTCTGGACGCGGGAGAGTCAGCCTCAGCCTTTGTCCTGTGGGGCCGGGGAACCCTGACCTGAGCGCCAGGACAGTGACACAGGGAGTCTAATAATAACCCGAGGTGTCCATGCTGCCCCAGGCCCGGGCAGCGGGACCTCCTGCAGCTGCCCAGACCCTGCCCGGGGGCTCCTCCTCATCCCAGCCCCTCCCTGCCCCTGGAAGTCCGCCGCCTGGGGATGTCTCCAGGGGACCTTTCCGCTCCCTGGCGATGTTGAAAAGAGGCGGATGTGACGGCTGAGACAGCTGTGCTGACTTGTGTCCCATCCATCCGTCCCACACCGGGTCCCAGATCCTGCACGGGTCTTAACTGAGTGGGAGTAGGGAGCGCCAGGGCACTGCCACCCCAGGGGCCTGAGCCGCCCCTCCCACCCCGACAGGTGGCAGCAGAGCCAGAGGGACCCTCTCACAGCCCCTGCCCTCCTCCTCCTGGGTCTGGCTCGTGCTGGGTGTCCCATTCCCCCCCCCAGGGTCTGGCTCATGCTGGGTGTCCCATGCCCCCCCCCCAGGGCCTGGCTCGTGCTGGGTGTCCCATGCCCCCCCACAGGGTCTGGCTCGTGTTGGGTGTCCCATGCCCCCCCCACAGGGTCTGGCTTGTGCTGGGTGTCCCATGCCCCCCCCACAGGGTCTGGCTCGTGCTGGGTGTCCCATGCCCCCCCCACAGGGTCTGGCTCGTGCTGGGTGTCCCATGCCCCCCCACAGGGTCTGGCTCGTGCTGGGTGTCCCATGCCCCCCCCACAGGGTCTGGCTTGTGCTGGGTGTCCCATGCCCCCCCCACAGGGTCTGGCTCGTGCTGGGTGTCCCATGCCCCCCCCACAGGGTCTGGCTCGTGCTGGGTGTCCCATGCCCCCCCCCACAGGGTCTGGCTCGTGCTGGGTGTCCCATGCCCCCCCAACAGGGTCTGGCTCGTGCTGGGTGTCCCATGCCCCCCCCACAGGGCCTGGCTCGTGCTGGGTGTCCCATGCCCCCCCCCCACAGGGTCTGGCTCGTGCTGGGTGTCCCATGCCCCCCCCACAGGGTCTGGCTCGTGCTGGGTGTCCCATGCCCCCCCCCACAGGGTCTGGCTTGTGCTGGGTGTCCCATGCCCCCCCCACAGGGTCTGGCTCGTGCTGGGTGTCCCATGCCCCCCCCACAGGGTCTGGCTCGTGCTGGGTGTCCCATGCCCCCCCCCACAGGGTCTGGCTCGTGCTGGGTGTCCCATGCCCCCCCCACAGGGTCTGGCTCGTGCTGGGTGTCCCATGCCCCCCCCACAGGGTCTGGCTCGTGCTGGGTGTCCCATGCCCCCCCACAGGGTCTGGCTCGTGCTGGGTGTCCCATGCCCCCCCCACAGGGTCTGGCTTGTGCTGGGTGTCCCATGCCCCCCCCACAGGGTCTGGCTCGTGCTGGGTGTCCCATGCCCCCCCCACAGGGTCTGGCTCGTGCTGGGTGTCCCATGCCCCCCCCACAGGGTCTGGCTCGTGCTGGGTGTCCCATGCCCCCCCAACAGGGTCTGGCTCGTGCTGGGTGTCCCATGCCCCCCCCACAGGGCCTGGCTCGTGCTGGGTGTCCCATGCCCCCCCCCCACAGGGTCTGGCTCGTGCTGGGTGTCCCATGCCCCCCCCACAGGGTCTGGCTCGTGCTGGGTGTCCCATGCCCCCCCACAGGGTCTGGCTCGTGCTGGGTGTCCCATGCCCCCCCGACAGGGTCTGCCTCATGCTGGGTGTCCCATGCACCCCCACCCCCAGGGTGTCTTTCCCCACACCTGGCCCTGCCGGTGGAGGGGGTCAGAGCGCTGAGTGCAGGGAGGGGACAGTGTGGGAAGTCTGGCTCTACACATTTCGGTAAGTCCCCCTGGTGTCTGACCACAGGCCTCTCCTGGACATCCCCCTTCCAGCCCCGGCCAGAGCCAGCAGCCTGGTCAGTTCCCACCAGGGCCTGGGTGCTGCCGGCCCTGTCCTCAGCAAGCTTGGCGGGGCCCAGTGCTGCGCCCAGCCCGGGGTGGCCACGGTCACCAAAGGCACGGGGCAGCGTCTGGGCTCCGCCGCTCGGCTGGCTGGGTTGCATTCCCGGGCTGCGTGACCGTGGGCAGGGGTCTGAGCCTCCCTCGCCTGCGAGGGTTTGATGAGTTATTCCGTGTAGGGGGCTTTCTTCACACAGGGGGTCCCAGAGCAGAGTGGTGCCCGGTGACACACGTCCTTGGACGGATGGGCCGCGGGGCTCAGCAGTGTCAGGACAGCGAGAGGAGAGAGCTCTGCAGGCGCTGGCCAGGGCGGCCTGAGAAGGGCTTTAGCTCAGGCTGCGAGTGTGCGTGCGCGTGCGTCAGAAGCCGAGCGGAGGTGGGCACCGGGCCCGTGCAGGCCTGGAGGAAGGCTGGCGAGTGGCGGGCGCTGGGGCTCTCCAAGGCAGAGTCGGGGGTGGTCTTAGCAGGGCAGACCTCCCTGCGAAGGTGGCCCCACCCCTTTGCCGGGGTCTTCGAAAGCTGTGGAGGCCCCCTGTGCCCCTGGGCCTGGTCCTTTCCCCCTCCCCCCTGCCCTCAGTGACCTTGGCCTGCGTCTGCCGGCCTCATGGGGAGGTGACCACATCCGCAGAGGGTGGCCAGGTAAGTCCCAACGCTGGCCTGGGGGAGGCGGAGGCTGTGGCCCCGGAGGAGGCAGGGACCTGGCCTTGTGAGCCATCTCTTTCCCCGCAGGTGAGAAGGCAGGGGTGGAGGTCATCCCTGCCGCAGAGGTCAGGGGGCCCTGGGCCCAGCCAAGGCATAAAGCCCACAGCCAGTGCCCGGCTCGTCAACGCCGCCAGAATCACAGTGTGCAAGGGGGAGACCCCAGCCGCCCGGGTGTCCCTGGGCAGTGCGGGGCCACAGACAGGCACCAGGCACTGCACACACTCACACACACAGCCGTCCCCTCCCTGCCCCAGGGCAGGCGGGTCACAGATGGCCCCCAGTGCTTGCTGTGTGCGGGGAAGCTTTGGACATGGAGCCCCCCTGTGGCTCCTCCCCATCGGTACAGCACTGTTGCTGGGAGGTAGTGTGTAGGCTGCATTTTCATGGGGGGGGGGTCTTCCGGATTCCCCAGGTGTGTGCCCTTAAGCCAGGGGAGGGGACAAGGTGGGGGGCTGGGCCAGGAAGTACCGGACCTCAGCACTGAGCTGGGTGACAGCCCTGGGGAGGAAGCCGGCATTCATCAGTGTGAGCCTTGAGTCATGGTCATCAGACAGTCACGCTGAGCCCGGGGAGGGGGCCTGGCCCTCCCCCATGGGCCTGGGGGCCTCTCCCCCTGCCTGCTCCCAGCTCCCCTCCCCCCAGCCTCAACCCCCCCCAGTGTCTGGGCTGCAGCCCCTCCCTGCCCAGCTGCAGTGGTCGCTGCCGGGTCCTGGCTTGGTGCGCCCCGGCCTGGGTTTCTCAGGACAAATTGGCAGAGCAGACATCATTGAAGTCGCTTTGATGGGAGAGGCAGCGCACTGATGTGGGGGGCCGTGGCGTGGTCCTGGAGCGGGAGAAGCCCACAGGGCACAGAGGGTGGCGGGGTGGGGGTGTCCTCCAGCCTGCCCAGCACAGCTCTTGGCTCTGGCTCTGTCTTCCCACTGCCATGTGGGTTCCTCAGTGTTAATTAGCAGCAGGAACATAATTGCCCCTTAGAGAGCAGCGGTGACACCCAGCTCCGCTCTCCTCCTCCCTCCCGCACCACCCGCCCCTCCTCCCCCCTCCACTCCCTTGGCCGGGCGCTGGGGGCACCTCCAGCCCCAGCTTCCTGTGCCCCCAGCACCCAGAGACAGTAGGGTCCCGAGGGGAGCTGCCGGGGTTTCCAGAGCGGGACGGCATTGTCAGGCCCCCGTGGCAGCCAGCTGCCCGGCTGAGAGAGGCCCCAGCCACAGGATCCCCGGGCCTGGGGAGAGTGAGACAGGGGAGCCGCGGCGGGGACCTGGCCGGGGCTGGATGGCGAGACCACGCGGCCCTGACTCACGGCTGCACTGCTTCTGGGAAGGTCCTCGTAGCCGGGAAGGGACACGGGGTAGATTCGGGGGATTTTCCTGTTGGGGGCGTCCAGGGCGCAGGCTGGAAGACAAGGGCCGTCTGGATATTAGCTGTTCTCTGCAAGAGGCCTGTCCCCTCCTTTGTTCCCCTTTCTTTATTTAAAAGATTTATTTATTTATCTGAAAAGGCAGAGTGACCGGGGCGGGGGGGTCTTCCTTTGTTGGGTCACTCCCCAGATGGCCACAACACCTGGGGCTGGGCCAGGCTGAAGCCAGGAGCCTGGAACTCCATCCAGGTCTCCCACCAGGGTGGCAGGGGCCCCAGCACTTGGGCCGTCCTCCGCTGCCTTCCCAGGTACATTCGCAGGGAGCTGGATTGGAAGCAAAGCAGTCGGGATTCCAACCGGTGCCCCAAAGGATGCCCCTCCCCTTTAAAACCCACTATAATTAGGAATAAATTAAAGGCCGCGGACACCGTGGCAAGTGCTACTGAAGGCCACCATCCCCTTGGCAGTGTCCCTGGGCGCCTTGGCGTCTCCGCCGCATGGCTGCCACTGGCACCCCCATCACGGGCAGGCGGTCTTCTCGAACCTTGTGCTTGCAGACCCGCTGAAGCCAGAGCCCTGCTGGCTAGCAGCTGGCTTGTCTGGCTGGTTCACCCGCGAGCTGCCGTCCGTTTTTATGGCTGCACAGCGCTCCGTGTGTGCCGAGGCACGTTTTGTGTGCCCGTCTTCTTGCTGGTGGACATCGGGGTGGCTTGCCCGTGGGTGGCCAAAAATATCCACGTGTGCGTCTTTGAGGGGCTCGAGCCCTCCGGCTTCCTAGAAAGTGCCGTTGCCGGGTGCGAGGTGCATGGGGCTTGCACGTCGTCGGGGGCGTCCCTGGGTTCTGGCTGGGGGGCATCGGGGCTGTATCGGGGAGGCGCACTGGTAGCAGGGCTGTGCTAAGCGTTGAGATGAGGAGGGTTAGGTACTGAGGAGTGGTGCGGGCAGGGGGAAGTCACCGCCCAGCCCTGTGGCTGAGGGGACGACGGAGGTGAGTCCCTGGCGTGACCCTGCTGTGTTTGTCCTGCGTGGCTGTGACAGCCACAGCTTAAGTCAAGTCCACCTGTCCTCCTCCAGATGAGCGGGTCTCCCGCCCTCTCCCAGGCTTGTCCCCAGCACTCTGGCCGTTTGTCCCTGACACTGAGAAGCGTGTAGGTCCGCAGTGAGCAGCAAAGTCTGATGCCGGACCAAGTCCGCCCAGGGCTGCACAGCTGAGCGGAACCAGTTCAGCAACGTGACTCCCGCAGGCGTCCACACCCTGGCCCCTGGACAATGGCTGCGGGGCCTCAGGCCCCAGATGCCCAGCGTCTGTGTGGCAGCTTGTCGCCGTCTGCCTGTCCCTGCACAAGGCCTGCCTTCTCCTTGGGCCTTCAGGTCCCGCGGTCTCCCCCACCCACCCCTGCTGATGGCGGCATCATCATTCGGGGTCCCTGAAGGGCGCTCCTGCCCGGCAGCCAGTCCTGGGGTGCTGGGGCTGTGCAGCAGGAGCCACTCGGGGACACATGGGGCGCAGGGGGGCCACCAGCTCGGGCGCCAGACTTAGACCCAGCTCCAGCCCTGGCGGGCGGCCACCAATCCCTGTGCCATCTGGTGTCCATCTGGCTGAATCAAGAGATTGGAGGGCAGAGGGGGTGGGGGACACCAGGCCTCTGAAGGACCCCGAGGTGCTGGGCGGGGCAAGCAGACACCTCCTGCCCCTTTCAACATTCTGGCTTGGTGCTGCTGGCCCCTGGGGACACAGCTGTCCCTCTCAGTATTCAGCACGAAGGGACTCCACGATTATGTTTCCTGATGCCCCCCGCTCATCCCCCAACACCTAGAACAGGCACTGACCGCCTTGGAGAGGAGCCCTTTGCACGAGGAGGCAGCGTCCGTGCCCCACGACCCTTCCTGGCCCCGTCTGAGGGTCCAAGGCATCCAGCAAATAAGCAAACACATCTTTAAGAAAAGAGTTTGAGAGGCAGAGAGAGAAAGAGAGGGCTTCCCCCTCTGTTGGTTCTCTCCCCCAGATGGCCGTAACTGCCAGGGCTGGGCCAGGCTGAAGCCAGGAGCCTGGAGCTCCATCCACGTCTCCCACGTTGGGGCAGGGGCCCAAGCACTTGGGCCACAGCCCTCTGCCTTCCCAGGTGCATTAGCAGGGAGCTGGATTGGAAGTGGAGCAGCCCGGTCTTGAACTTGCACTTGTACGGGATCCCGGCACCGCAGACTGCAGCTTAACCTGCTGCTCCACAGCGCCGGGCCCCCACCCCCACCCCGGTCTTGCTTGGCCACAGCCCTCGCGGCCGTTTGCTGACTCCTGCATGTGTGTCAGGGGCTCAGGGCTCTCCGTCAGGCAAGGCCTGGTTGCTGTCTTCGTCCAGGTGTGGCAGCCAGAAATCCTGTGTGTCCGCCTCCCCCGTACCTGGCCACCAAGGACACCGCGGGGGCTCCATCCCCTCCCTCCTCCTGAGCACCAGGCACTGTTTACAGAGTAGGGGCTTCTATCACGGGAGCAGGAAAGGACGGACAGAAGAAAGATGGGTGACAGACACACAGCCCAGCCCCAGCTCCCACACCCGCCGCCCGGCACCCAGGGCCCTGGGGCCGGGGGCTGACCCTGGGCTCTCCTCTTGCAGTCGCTGCTGTTCCTGGGGCTGGTGGCCGCCGTGTGCCTGGGCCTGAACTTGATCTTCCTCACGGCTTATCTGGTCTGCGTGTGCTGCCGCCGGCGGGACGAGGCCGGGCAGACCAAGCAACGCGGCTCCTGCTGCACCACCTGGACGGCGGTGGTGGCCGGGCTCATCTGCTGGTGAGTGTCCCCCTGCATGGGGACGGGCAGAGGGCAGGGCGTGCTGGCGTCTGTCCTGCCGGTTAGCCCGTGAACCTGACCCCCCCCCAGCCGCCCCTCCCCCGGGGCTACCTTGGTGGACCAGCGTGGCCCCAGGTAAATGCCGTCCCTTTCCCTGCCACACGCCTAGGGTGGTCTGGGGTCTCCCTCGTGGCTCCGACCCCTGCGCAGTGCACTTCTGTCCAGCCACGCAGCCCTCTCCCTGGCTCCAGGCCCCTCTCTCCCAGTACCACCCTGGGCCTGCGAAGTCAGAAGGAAACCTGACCGTGGCCAGGATCAATGCCCTCTTCTCCCGGGATCGATAGCTCTCAGGGCCATTAGAGCCGTGCTCTGCTCGCTCCCGGCGCGGCCCCTGCACGTGCTGGCTGTTTGCAGGAATTGTATTTTCCAGAGGCTTTTCCAAACCGAGCCTCTGCCGGGGTGTGCTCCCCTCTGGCTGGAGTCCCTCACCACTGGGCCGCACGACGGGTACCAGGCAGGACCCCTGGCCTCCGCGCTGCGGAGCACGTGTCCGCCCGCCATCCCGCCCCCTGCGGCAGGGGCACAGAGGAGACGCAGCGCCCGGCACAGGAAAGGGCCCCAGGCCGGCTACCCTGGGATCCCCGGCCCTGTGAACTCAGAGTAAAATAATAACAATAATAAAATCACAGAGTTCGGGTGCTCCGTATTGTAAGATGCCCCGAGATTGTAAATCAAAGATGCGTTTAGTATCACTAGCACAGGGAACCCAACAGCTTAGCCTCGCCAACCTCACATGGCCTCAGAACACTTCTGTTAGCCTGCAGGGCTGAAGACGGAACACAAACCTGTTTTTCAGGTTATTTATTGTTTGTTTGTTTAAGAAGCAGAGTGACAGGGAGAGAGAGAGAGAGAGAGAGAGATCTTCAGGGTTGATCCAGGCCAAAGCCAGGAGCCGAGGACTCCATCCAGGTCTCCCGAGCGGATGGCAAGGGGTCTGACTACTCCGGCCATCATCTGCGACCTCTCAGGCGCATTAGCAACAAACTGGACGGGACGCACGGGTGGGATCCCATCCTGGGCAGGCCAGCCCCGCGTGTGGGGGTGTGGACCTCCTACCTGACACCTGCTGTGCCCTGGCGTCGCCCCCCGCCCCCCAAGCCTATCTCAGAGACAATGCTGAGTCCCCTCTCTGGTTTACTGAGTTCCGTGCTGGACTGAAAGCTGGGGTAGTTGAAAGGGTGGGTGAGCGCTCGCACCTTTACAAAGCTGAAGAGCCGTGTGCATGGCTTAGGGGGCCGTTGCAACAAGTAGCAATCACCTTTGGTTTTCGGGAAGCTCGGAGCAGGTGTGGGCTGGACTCGCTCCGCCGCATTCTGCACATCCCCTGTGCCAGGCGAGAGGGAGCCAGCGGCGAGAAAAACAGGCACAGGGCTGGCGTCGGGGCACTGCAGGCTGAACCACCACTCGTCACGTCAGAGCGCCAGTGCCAGTCCCGGCTGCTCCGCTTCCGATCCAGCTCCCTGCTGATGAGCCTGGGAAGGCAGCGGAAGACGGCCCAAGTACCTGGGCCCCGGCTGTCACCCACGTGGGCGACCCAGAAGGAGTTCAAAGCTCCTGGCTTTGGTCTGGCCCAGCCTTGGCCGTTGCAGCCATCTGGGGAGTAAACCAGTGTATGGAAGATCTCTCTCTCTTCCTGTCTCTACATTGCTCTGCCTTTTAAATAAATAAAATAAATCTTTAAAAAAAAAAATGCACATTCCTAGAGCCCACCGAGGCAGTGGGCCGGGTTGGGGGTGCCTTCTGCATGCTACCAGGCATTGAGCTGATTCTGTTCCCATGGGCCACCCCCCAGCCTGGGAAACCTTGAATTCCAGGGTCGAAGGCAGGCCTGAGGGGGGGTTCCGTAACAGCCTTGCTGGGAGTCCACCCTGGGCCGGGTAAGCTGGCCGTGAGCTTCCGTCCTCCCCGGCACGAAGTTGGCGCCAACCCCGGGGGCTGCGGCATGAGTCTCGGCTCCCCCAGGATGTGATCGGCGTCCAGGCCCAGACCTGAAATGCTGGACTCACACCAGCCTGGGGAGTTCCACAGGGTTAGGTTGCAAGCTCTGCCTTTGGTTAAAGCAAAAACGAAAATCAATACAGCACCCAGGAGGAGGCAGTCAGCAGGGGAGGGGAGGCTCTGGGGACGGAGCCACCCTGAGCAGTGACCTTGACCACCAGGCAGAATTGACCCCTGAGGACACTGAAGTCACAGACTGCAGCCAGGAGGGTGACAGGAAGCCACGCCAGGAGGGTGGCTGGTGGCACCCGCACACGGAGCCCTCTTCCCGCCGTCGCAGGGACAGCCATGCACACCACGGAGGGTGCGTGGCTGTGAGAGGCAGGTTTCACCCCAGGCGGAGAAGGGACTTTCTGTGCCCTGGGGCTCCAGGGAAGAGGACCCAGCGGCCTCCCATGGGCAGGGAACGTCAAGGAAAGGGTGGAGCATGGCCAGGGAGTCCTGGCTTCTGACCTGGGGCTGTGGGCCCCACCCAGACCCCTCGGGCCGGCCTGGGTCTCCTCCTCTTGGAGTCCTTAACCTTCACCCCCAGTGTCGGCCCAGCCCCCGGGGAAGAGCTCAGTGAAGGTCAAATCCCTGCCCTCCATCCGGGGCTACGGTGGCTTTGTTCCTGATGGCCGGGACTTGGAAGGGGCCCAGATGCCCAGCAGCAGGGGTCGGGAAAGCGCTCTCTGTCGCATCCAGACCGCGGGGCAAGGAGATGAGCTGTGCCGTCCTGGACAGCCACGGAGGAGCCGTCGGCGGCGGCTGCTACGGGAAAGAAGCCAGCCTCAACAGGGGAGAAACTGATGTCCACTGAGTGACTTTCTGGGGAAGGCAGAACTATGGTGACCGCGAAAGCATCTGAGGTTGGGGGGGTGAGTAGGGAGAGAGCAGGGTTTTTTTTCTCTTTAAGACAGAGTCATAGAGAGGGAGATACACACAGAGATTTTCCGTTCACTGGTTCACTCCCCACATGTCCCCAGCAGCCAGGTCTGGCCCAGGCTGGAGTCAGGAGTCAGGAGCTCCATCCGGGTCTCCCGCGTGGGTGGCAGGGACGCTGGTGCTTGGGCCATCATCATCCCGGGCCTTCCCAGGCTCATGAGTGGGAATTCTGGGTGGAAGTTGAGGGGCCAGGACTCGAACCAGCAGCGCTGTGATTATGGGATGCCGGGATGCAGGCGGTAGCTTAACCCGAGGCCACAATGCTGGCCCCAGCACGGCTGTGAGGCCGTGGTGCCGTAGTGGTACGTCTGTGTCCTACCTTTGTCCAGTCCTGAGAGTGGGCAGCGCCAGTGTGAACTGTGGGCTTGGGGTGCACGGTCCACGCCGGTGTGCACTTGGTGCCCACACCCTCTCCGGAAGTGCTTGGTTCAGGCCTTGGCTGCTCCTCTCTGACCCAGCTTCTGGCCGATGCGTAGCCCAGCAGGCAGCAGGCGATGGCTCGAGGCCTTGAGTTCCCGCCACCCATGTGGGAGACCTTGGTTGAGTGCAGGCTTCAGCCCAGCCCAGCCCTGGCTGTTGCAGGCGTTTGGGGAAGGTATCTCACTCTCTCCCGCTTTTGTTCTCTGCCTTTCAACAAATAAATACGCAGAATGAACACAAACACTCTTCTAACCTTTGTTTGGGTTTTGATTGTAGTGCCGCCATAGGCATTGGGTTCTATGGGAACAGCGAGACCAGCGACGGGGTCTACCAGCTGACCTACTCCTTGGACAATGCACACCACACCTTGTCTGGGATCGACACTCTGGTAAGGCCGGTGGGCAGCTGGCCAGGCACGGGTGCAGTGTGTGAGCTCAGTGCGGCCGGGACGGGGTCCCAGTGGGTCCCCATGGGTCCCCAGCCAGCTCGGCCCCCGCAGACCTGCAGCGCCCCTGCTTCTCCTGGGTTTCCAGGAGAGCCGCTCACTTCCTGTTTGCCGCAGGAGAGCGAGAATGTGGAAAGTCAGCCCCACCGCGTTGTGTGTGTCCACTCTAAGGGGACACCGGGGGATGGCAAGGGGGAAGCTCTGTCCAGAAACTGCAAGGGAGCCCCACGGGGTGGCATGATTCATCCCAGATGCCTAGACAAGTCCTGTGTCGCTGGGCCCTGGGCCGGGCCCGTGACCCCGGCTGGGGCTTCCAGTCCAGGCCAGAGGCACCAGGCTCTGATAGGGCCTGAGCCACAGAGTGAGGGCAGGGAATTGGGTTTTCTCCCATGGTGGCCTGGCCCCATGCGTCCGTCCCAGGCAGCCCCAGGTGCTCTGGTGACAAAGCCGCAGCGACCACCCCTTGGGCGTCCGCCCCGTTCCAGTCCCTTTCTGGGCCAGGTCCCCCGCAGAGGGGCTGAGGGCCCCAGCAAAAGGCCCGTTTCTGTCCCACAGCCTGCACCGCAGCGTCCAGCCCCATCTGTCTCCCGCTGACCGGCCTGGCATGGCCCTGGCAGCCTGCGGGGAGGACTCCACCTCACCGGCCCCCTCCCACTCCCTTAAGCTCCTCTAGGCTCTAATCCCCTGGTGGCCCCTCAGGGGGGCTCCCCTTAAAGAGACAGCTGTGCTGCTCGTGTGGACTGGGGAGGCAGGCTGTGGCCTCCAGAGAGGGCCCTTTTGGGGCTGGGGTGGGGGATGCCAGATCGGGCCAGCCCTCCCTTAGGAGACATGGCTGATACCCAGGTGTCTGGGTGCTGGGCTGAGCAGCTCTGGGGGGTGAGGGCGGAGCAGCAGGGCTGGGGGAGCTGGGCAGAGCCTCGGGGGCTGCACCCTAGGCCCCTCTTCCCTTCCCCCCCTCACCCACCAGTCCCAGACGCACTGGGGGAGGAACACAGCCCCAGGCGTAAACCTCTTCCCCGGAAAGCCCAGGACCGTGACCTTCACTGGCCCAGGGCTTGATGGGAAAACGGGAGTCCTCCTGGGGGCTGACAGCTGTGCTGGGAGCGAGCCCTGGGGCCGGCATTGGACATGTCCCAGTGAACCCCACTCTGGAATCCCGGGGGGGGGGGGCGGCGGGGTGCTGCTCCTCCTGCAGGCACCGCCTCCTCCAGGGGGCCAGCCCCCGGGCCCAGGGTGGGGAGGCCTGCGCTGCCCCTTGGAGGGGCCCATGAGGCTGGTTTGCATCCCAGGGGAGGCAGCAGGCTTTGGAGGGCCCCCCATATCTGAGGGCTGAAGGTCAGATACCAGGTAAATGACATCGGATGACTTCATGTAGGTGAAAGTGCAGTTGACTACTCAGTGGGCTCCCACCAGTGACTCAGGTAATGGGCCCCATTATAGTAATTACTGTGATTACCGGGAGGGAGGACGAGGCCGTGGGTGGGTCAGGTGACCAGGAGCCCAGCTCAGGCAGCTGAGGGACCACCCAGAGGCCTTCCGGGCTGCCCTGGCATGGAGTGGGGGCCTTCTCCATGTCCCCCTCTGGATCAGAAACCCCACCCCTTCCAACCGGGGACAGCCTGTGCCTCAGCGGGGGGCCAAGGCAGGGCCTCAGGTTATTCAAGGGTCCGAAAGGGATTGTCTGGGGGTGTTGGGCGGGCAAAGGCCAGTGGGTCCTGCCTGTGTGGGGGGAGGGGCTCCAGCTGAGCACCCAAGGGACCAGACAGCTGCCTAACCCTCGGGGTCTCCTTGGCCCACCGTGGGCACTGCTGCTGTGTGTGTGTGTGGCTGGCATTCTGGTGGCTTCTGTGGCTCTCGCTGGAGCCCTCAGCAGGCTGCAGGGCCGAGATGGGGAGGCACGGGGAGCCGCCTCTCCGCCACAGCCGTGAGCTGGACCTGGTGGGGGCAGGCTGCGCACACAGCACCCCGCCCACCCTCAGCCCTGTCCTCTGCCCGGGTCTGCCCCGGGCCTCCTCTCCCCTGCACCCGACCCCGCCCAAGCGCGGGAGCCCCCTCCCTCTTGAGGTTTTCAGCCCTGCACTTGCGTCAGTCATCTGGGGGGGGGGTGTCACAGGACCCCGCCCTGGCCCTGGAGTCTCCAGTGACCCGGATGTGGGCAGGGCTGAGAAATCGCCCTTTTGTGATGAGTTCCCAGGGGACCCTGCCCTGCGGACTTGGAAAGCAGCTGTCTGCAGCCTGGGGGACACGCGCCAGCCCCTTCAGGCCCTGCCCAGCCCGGAGCGGACCTGGCTGGCCCTCTGGCTCTCGGAACTTTTGCTTTCCCACGAGAGAGCAAGACCTGGTTCTGTTGGGGTAGGGGGTGGTGTCTCACCTCTGTGACCCCGGGGCCGGGCCTGGAGCGCGTGGGGGACAGGGGCCGTGTGTACTGGGTTGGGGGTGATGTGGAGAGGTGGGAGCTGTATGTAGGTCAGTGGTGTGGTTTTTTTGTTTGTTTCCTATGGGAGGATGTGGTGGGGGGAGATAGGCCTGACAGATGTTAATTGTCTTGTGCCTTTTTTTTTCCCAAGAAGGGTTTAAGAAGTAGGGAAGTTAAGTGATGCAAAGCTAAGGAGGAGGAAGTTTACAGAGCATTTAACGGCCTTTGTTCTTTGTTCTTTGTCTTGCTGTATGAGATATAGGAAGGTCAAAGTGGCACCTAGGCTGCTCCTGGGCTCCCGGGCGACAGTGCCGTGTGGGCAAAGGTCGTTGCTCTTCAACCCGACATCAAGTTTCTGGGTTCCCGGATGTGCTCCCGTGTGGTTTGGGGTTTTGCTCCCCTGCCTGAAGCCCCCAGCTGCCGAGCCCCGAAGGCGTGGCCGCTGCTGTCGGGGCCTCTTAGTGGGTCTGTAACCCACAGGAACCAGGCACAGGGCAGAAAATGGGACGAGCGGCTGGCTTGGAGAAAACAAAACGGAACAAAGAGAGCCATTCTCTCCTCTGGAACCAGGAGCTCACGGTGGCCGCAGATGTGCGGAGCTGCAGAGCGGCCCTGAGTCCCAGAGCTGCCCAGCGCCCGGCTCTTATCAGCCCGGGCTCAGCCCGGCCCGGGGGAGCTTCTGGCCCCGTCTCCTGCGTCCTTTCTTCAGACCTGTGGGAGCTGCCGGCGCGGATCAAAATTAGCACGCACTGTCCCCGGTTGTGCTTCTTGGGTTCCTGTGACGATTTCGGGACAGCCCAGCCCCCCACCCCTGGAGGGCATCACACCAGGCTCAGGGCGGGCCTCCGGGGTGGGCGTGGGGCCGCCAGGCTGCAGCCCTGGCCACTGCGGGCTCCCTGGGCCTGGGCTGTGTGCAGGCCCCTTCCCGAACAGCGCAGCTGTGGCCCTTGTCCGAAAGTTACTGCCGTCGCCCTCCATGGCTGCCTTGGCTCAGCCCACACTGCCTCCCCTCAACTGCAGGCCCTTAGGGCCCGGCAAGGGGCAGGACAGACATCCAGGCGAGGACGTGTGCACAGAGAAGGCCCATTCTGCCCTTCTGTCTCCCATCCGTGCTCTTCTGGCCGGGGTCGGGTCTGTCTGTGTTTTTTCAAAGTTCCATTGTTCTGCCTGCACGCGGGTTCAGGGCACTGCAAGCAGCTGGGAGCCGTGCGACCCGGCGTCCCTCTCGCTGTGGGACTGACAGGTCGGGAAGCCACCTGGGAAATCTCTTTTTTTTAAGGTTTGTTTTTTACTTAGCTGAAAGGCAGAGTTAGAGAGAGAGGGAGAGACAGAGTGAGAAAGAGATCTTGCACCTGCTGGTTCAGTCCCTAAATGGCTACAAAGGCTAGTGCTGGGCCAGGCCAAAGCCAGGAGCTTCCTGCAGGTCTCCCAGGTGGGTGCAGGGGCCCAAGCACTTGGTCCATCTTCTGCTGCTTTCCCAGGCACATCAGCAGGGAGCTGGATCGGAAGTGGAGCAGCCGGGACTCAAACTGGTGCCCATGTGGGATGCTGGTGGCACAGATGGAGGCCTAACCTGCTAACCCGCAACGCCAGCCCCAACATGGGAAACCTTGAGCTCAAACTTTCCATTTCTCTTAAAAAGAGCAGTTACCATCCAGCATGCTTCAAGTTCTAAGAGAATCTTCAAGGAAGAAAAACTGATGGTTTGGTCTGTGTCCCGCCCTGGGTCTGTCTGTACACAGAGCCCGTCTCCCTTAGCTGAAATGCTTGGGACCACAGATATTTGAGATTGCGGGGTTTTGCAGGTTTTGAAACAGTTGCTTAATCGGCAGGGCACCCCTCATCTGAAAATCCAAAGTGCCCCCCAAAATCCTAAACCTCTTGAGCATCAGAGACAGCGTCAGGTCAGCACTCAAAAGATCTCTGATCTCGGAGCATTCCAGACAGAGGGCTCTGACGCTGGTGCCCAGGCCCCGGTCAAGGTCAGGACCTCTGTCTAGCAGCAGCCCCGTGAGCTCTCCGGGCCGGGCCGGGTGCATTTGTTCGTTCCAACCTGAGCAGCATCCGCTGCTGATTGCAAAGACCGCCCCCCTCCCCGGAGTGAGACCCAGGGCCCCAAGCACCGCCTCCCAGGAGCGGGCCTCACAGCCCCCCCCCCCGATGTGGCCCCCACCGCCAGGTTTCTGGAACCACCCAGCAGATGAAGATGGACCTGGAGCAGCACCTGGCCCGCCTCAGTGAGATCCTGGCCTCCCGGGGCGACTACATCCAGACCCTGAAGTTCATGCAGCAGATGGCCGACAGCATCGTCACCCAGCTCTCGGGGCTGCCCGTGTGGCAGGACGTCGGCGCCCAGCTGAGCGAGCTGGCCGACCAGACCGGCTACGTAGAGTACTACAGGTGAGACTCTTGCCACCTCGCAGGTATGCCAGCTAGTTCTGTCCATCCTGCGCCCCATTCCCCAAACCCCAGGACTGGGGACGGCCCCGACGGAGAGCCAGGGTAGGAAGCAGCGGTCTCAGCCCAGGGTCCCTCCTGCCCGGAGGACCTGCGGCCCAGCCCTGCGGGGCGCGGCGCCGAGGAGGTGCGCGGTGCAGCGGGTCCACAGGTTGTGGAGAATCAGCGAGCGGCAGCTCTACGGGCTCCTGACCCCACTGTCAGTGCTCGGAGCGCGGCTTCCTCTGGTTTTCGGGTTTGTCCCAAAGCCCCAGCCCACAGGTGGTCACTGCTGCACTGCGTCCAGAGACCTCCCCCCACGGCTGTTCCCCTTCCCACGGGAAGCGTGGGCGGGTCCCCGAGGGAAGGGAGCACGGGCAGGGCCCTGAAGGAGGGGAGCGCGTGGCGTCCCGGCTTGAGGTGGTGCCGGGCCCGGTCACAGCACATTCGGACGTGGCTGCTGGGTGAGGCTGGGGCTGCGTGATAGGGGTCCTGTGAGGAGAGAAGGGGACAAGGGCGATTCGTTTCGCGTCTTCTCCACACCCGTGGACTCCCAGTACTTGGGTTCTTTAGCCCCGGCTGCCTCAGCTTCTACCCTGTGCCATGTCGCCAGCACCTGCTCCTCGCCCCGCCCTGGGAGACCAGGGGCTCCAGCGTCCCCTGCTGGTAGGAGATCTGGGGGCCAAGTGGCCCTCTAAGGTCTCCCAGCCTTTGTGTGACTGCCTTTCCCCACCAGCTCAGCCCGGCCAGGCCCCTGGAGGGTCCCGGGTTTCCTGGGAGGGGCTAGCCGTGGCACCCTCGCCCACCTCGAGGCCCCTGCTGGCCGGGAGTGAGTCCTCATACGGGTGTCCTTGGTGCCATGTCCAGTGCCAGGCGTGAGGGCCCTCAACGTGCACAGCTGTGGGTGCCACGAGTTCAAGGGCAGGCGGGGGGCCTCGGGGAGGCTGGGCCGGGCCCTCGACAAAGGTGGGCTTCTCAGGGGCTTGTTTCCATCCCTGGATGCAGCCTGGGGGTTCCGGAAGCACAGGGAAAGCAGGGGCGCAGGTCCTGCCCGCTGGGCGGCTGCAGCCTTGCTGTCCAGTGCGCTCGCCCTGCACAAACAGGTTCTCAGTGGCCACTCGTGGGCAGTGGCAGGCAGAGGCCGTGTCCGGCTCCGACACTGGATTGAGGTGGCAGGGGGCGGGGCAGAAGGGAGGGGGCAGCCCTGGAGCCCTGTGAAGAGCCCGTCTGTCCGTGCACACTGGGGTCTCTCTGGCTCAGGACCACTTGCAATTCGGGGCCCCCCAAGCTGGGCAGCGGTGGGAGTTCTGCCCGGTTCCCGCTAACCGCCCCTCCCCCTCCACCAGGTGGCTCTCCTACCTCCTGCTCTTCATCCTGGACCTGGTGATCTGCCTTGTCACTTGCTTGGCGCTGGCCAGGCGCTCCAAGTGTCTGCTGGCTGCGTGAGTAGCTCTGCCCGTGGGCCTGGGACAGAGAGCAGGGCGAGGTGCCACCGTCACGGCACCAAGGGCCTGGCCAGGTTGTAGGGGGAGGGGCCAGCCTGGGCGAGACAGCAGGCACCGGCTGGCCATCTGGACACCAGCAGGCACCGGCTTTCTTCCACCTGTGCTGAGCCGCCCAAGGAACGTGGGCCAGGCCCCCTGCCTCCTGCTGCCTCTCCACACACGGTAGCCCTGTGGCTTCAGCCCAGGACCGCTGCTCCAGCAGTTGGCGGGGCTGTGCGGGGCGGGCAGGGGCCACGAGGGAGGGCACTGGAGGTGGTGGGCTGGCGGCTGTCACGGAGGACCCTCCCCTGCCCCCGTGCTGTGCTCCTTGCCCGGTTCCCACCGTCGCCGCCTCTCTCCCAGGATGCTGGGCTGTGCGCTGCTGGTGCTGCTCCTTAGCTGGGCGTCCCTCGCCACGGACTCGGCCACTGCGGTGGTGAGTGGGGGGCGGGGTGGGAGGTCTGGCCAGGACAGCCTGTCTGGGGGGAAGATGTCCTGTCCAGAGGCCCCACGTGGGGCCAGCTGCCAGCCACAGCCCCTCACTGAGAAGCCCAGCGTCTCAGAACCTAAGGGACTTGGGCCATGTGGGCTCCCCCGTTCTGAGGCTCGCCTGCATGAGCCGGTGGCGTCTCCCTGGGTGAGAAGAGCCAAGGAGGGCCGGGGCGGGGTGGGCCCGGGGCTGATGCGCAGGCTGGAGGGCCCCTGGCCTCAGAAGCGCACCCCCGTGCCGTGCCCGCGTCCTGGGCCCTGGGAGCGTGGCCCTGATGCTGCCTTCCCTCCCCTGCCCCAGACTCTGTCCCAGACACACGAGGTGCCTCTGGCTGTGACTAAAGGGGGCACAGGTGTTTGACCGAGAAGTTGGGCTGCCCGGCTTCGTGTCCCAGCACCTGTCCCCGCTCCAGTTGCCCGCAAATGCAGACCCCAGAAGGCAGCAGGCGAAGGCCCGAGTACCTGGGCCCCTGCCACCCACACAGGAGACCTGGATGGAGTCCGGGCTCCTGGCCTCGGCCTGGCCCAGCCCTGGCTGTTGCAGGCGGGCGTTTGGGGAGTGAACTCGGGGGGGGGGGGGGAGCGCGCTCTCTCCTGCTCTCTTTCTCTGTCTCTGCCTCTCAGACAATTTCTGAGAAGTGGGGGCCTCCCACGTGGGTGTGCCTAGTGTTCAGTGGACGTAAAGCTGGCCATCCGCCGTGTGTATGAGTCTGTCTGTCTGTCCACTCGGTGGGCGTGCTTTGCCGTGTGACACTCAGCACCCTTTGCCTGGGGGGACAAAACCCAAGAGCCCTTGGTTTGCTGCTGCAGCCGGTGGAAGACGACTTGGCAGATAACCACGGCTCGGTGTGGGTCCGTTCAGCGTGCGTGCACACGCGTGCTCTGTGCATGCACAGGTGTGAGGGCACATGTGTGATGAATCAGGGGCTTGCAAGACATCCTTAGTCGATTCCAGTGCCACAGACCAGCCTTGTACTGGCCTCTGTTCTGCTGGCTATCTCCCGCTCCCTCCTCGGGTCCTAGACTTCTCTGGAGGTGGAAGGATGGGGGCTGGTACCTCCTGTGCGGTGGCCGTTACCCCGGCCTGCTGTGGGGAAGGGCAGGGTAGCAGGGCCCAGCTCATGCCCAGAGCGTCCTGGTGGCGCAGGAGCTGCCAGACGCTGAGTGGCGCAGAGCCGTGGAGCCCAGCTGGCCAGAGCCAGGTGCACAGCTGTGTGTGGGACAAGTGTGGGCACGGGGAGGCTCTCCGCAGGGCCCAGGCTGGTGGCCTCCTGCTTGCCGCCGTGAGCTGCCCTGCGGGAGAGGCCCCTCGCACGGACTGCTCCCTCTCACCACGGACTGCTCCCTCTCACCACGCTGCAGTGTGTAAGGAAACAGAGGCCGATGCACTGTGCCAGCTGGGTGCCCTGGAATGCCTGGGAGCTGGGAGAAATGCCATTTCCCTAATTCCTTCAGTCAGGCCCTTGTGTGAGAGCCCAGCGGGTGAGGTGCAGCTGAATGGGCCTTTGATAGGGCCCGGGGCCTGCTGCATTTTAATGGGAGGGGGAGGGGCAGCTGTCGGGGTGGTTGTGCCCAGCTTTTTGTGTGGCCTGCAGGCCACCCTGCCTGTTTGGAGAAGCCAGAGAGCTGACAGCCCCTGTCCCCATGAGGAGAGAGAGTGCTGTCCCCAGGGCCTCTGTGCCTGGGTGCTTGAGAGCGGAGCCGAGCCCTGAGCCCCCGCCCTGCATGAGCCGTGCCCGGTGCCTGTGGCTGCGCGGCCAGAAGCTCTGGCAGAGAGGGTTGGCTTAGCCACTTTGACCCCTGACCCCAGCTCCTGACTCCAGCTTCCCACTAATGCACACCCTGGGAGGCATCAGGTGACGGCTCAGGTAGTCGGGCCCTGGGTGCAGCCTCACTGGAGTTTGGGGAGTGAACCAGCAGATCGGGGTGCGCGCTCTCTCTTTCAAATGAATGATTTTTTTTTTTACTTTTCTGAAAGATTTTTATTTGTTTGAGTTATGGAGAGAGAGAGAGAGAGAGATCTTCCATCTGCTAGTTCACTCCCCAGAAGGCTGCAACAGCCGGAGCCAGGAGCTTCTTCCAGGTCTCCCACATGGATGCAGGGGCCCAGGCACTTGGGCCATCTTTCACTGTTTTTCCCAGGCCATTAGCAGGGAGCTGGATCGGAAGTGGAGCAGCCCATATGGGATGCCAACATTGCAAGTGTTGGCTTTACCTGCTGTGCCACAGTGCCGGCCCACAAATAAATAAATGTTTTAAGTTAAAAATAAGGAAAAGGAGGAAGTAGATTCAGGGGGTGGGATCTGAGCAGGTGCACTTAGCCACAGCAGCTCAGGACGGGATGTGGTGGGGCAGGGGTGGATGGTGGGGCCCCCGCCTGCATCCACCGCCCAGCCCACCCCTTCCCAGCAGTGGAAGCCTGGGGACGGTCCAAGTTTTCATGCCTCCGTTTCCTCCTGTGTAACATGGGAAGGGTCCATTTTTGTGTCAGAGCGTTGCTAACAGGATATTCCCGAGAGAGACACAGGAAATGTTCAACCCCAGCAGTCAGCGGCTCCCACATGCCGACTACCAGCACGCGAGGGTCCCGGGCAGCCCTGCCCACCTCACCTCTGTCCCCAGGAACTGCCTGCAGCCTCTGCACCGCCCCCAAACCACCCTCGCCTAATGCACCTGTCCCAAGGGACCTCAGACAGGCGCTGAGCGCCCAGGTGCAGGCCTGGCCGGAATGGGGATGGAGGGAGGGAGGAGGAGGCCACCTCACTGGGGAAGCCTCAGATGGGGCCCCCGTCCCTCTGCCTCCCTGGGTCCCAGACTTCCTGGAGGTGACCCAGGCCAAGATGGCCGCCTGTGTTCTTGTTTTTTCCCAAGACTTGCGCACCCGCTGGCTGGCTTCCCTCCGTCACTCCAGTGGGGGTGGGGGTGGGGTGGGGTGGGGGTGGCCCCGGGCCTGCTGGCGCTGCAGCTCTGATTGCCATTAAGGATCCAGGATGATTTGTTACGTCTGTTAGTGGTTTGTGTGTAAAATTGTTCTCCCAGGCCCTGAGCACGCGAGGGGGGGGAGGGGTTGTGCACATGGGGCTCAGAGCGAGCTCTGTGCCTAGTGGCGCCGGTCGTCCCCAGCCCTCCCTCCCCTCCCCCCCCCCCCCCCCGCACACATTTTCTAGACCGTGGTGCCATGATTCAGCTCGCCTGCACCTGGGTCTGCAGCCGTGCCTGGTACCCAGAAGGCGCTGAACACCTGCGCTGGTGTGGCTCCCCGAAGCAGGAGCCTAGGAAGGGAGACAGCACAGCACAGAGGGGGCCCCTGCCTGGGGGCCCTGGCCCAGAGGAGGGGGCTGTAGGACCTGAGCTTGCCCTGGCTGCTCGGAGACCTGGAGACCCCCTTTCCGCAGTGCCCACTGCACCACAGGCCAGATCTGGGGGGTCTCGCTCAGAGACGCATCCTGGCTGCCGCCTCTCCCATGCGGGCTCAGATGCCTGTCAGTGGCACGGCCTGGGGCCAGCCCCAGCTCCGCCCACTCCCATGCCTGTGCGCCCAGCGGCTCCCAGATGGGTCAGCGGTAGCCGCATTCTTTAGAAAGAATCCAGAGCCTTCAGAGATTGTTCACCAGCGCGTGCAGAGCTGGGGGCAGCGAGACGAAAAGGGAGAAGAGTGACGAGCAAATGTGGCCACGGTGCGGGAGCGCCTCGCTGCCCCTGGGCCGCGTTCCCGGGCCTTGCGGGCCTGCTCCACACCAGGCATCAGGGCAGGGGCGTGGTTAGCATCCGCTGCCCCGCCCCGTCCCGGCTCTGAACTTGCTCCTTAGGCGACCAGTGCTGTTCTCTCGTGGCACGGAAAGAGTTAACCCATCCAGGTAGGAGCAGAGCCGGGCAGGATTGGAACCGGGAGGCTGCCGTCTTTGCCACCCAGGAATGAACTGCAGGGGCCACGTGGCTGGGGCGGCAGGCACCTGGCTCCCCCGGGGCCCTGGTGTCCGACTCCCGTCTCTCCCTGCCCCAGGGCGCCAGTGACTTCTGCGTGGCTCCCGACGCCTTCATCCTGAACTTCACGCAGGGCCAGATCAGCACAGGTATCGCGCTCCCCCTGCAGCTCAGGGTGCCCGGGGCCTGGCCCATCCTGCGCCTCTGCTTCCCTCTTCCAGCCCTCCCCAGGCCCCGTCTCAGGCCCCACTGGACCTCAGAGCCCGCTCCTGCAAACGGCCTCCCTGGGCGGCCCGGGGATGGGGAGGAAGGAGGGAGGCCTGGCTGGACCAGGGGACGGCGAGGAGCGGCCCCTGCGAGTGGCCTGACGCCCGCGCTGTTGCCTTGCAGAGGTGACCCGCTACTACCTGTACTGCGGTCAGAGTGCGCGGAGCCCCTTCCAGCAGGTACAGCCGCCCCCCGCCCACGCCCCTCCGTCAGCTCCCCCCCATGACCCCAGCCCTGCTGCTGACCAGGGCCAGGAAGCTTTGCATCCCTGTGTCCCCTCCTTGACTGCTCCTCTGCAGGGGCCATGCTCCTGCCCAGGGACTCCTCGGCCAGTGCCTCTCGCACGGTCACCTGTGCGTCTCCCGTGCAGGGCCAGCGGGTGCAGCCTGAGCGCCCAGGCGAGGCAGATGCTGCCGGTCTGAGGCCCATGTCTGAGAGGGCTGTGGTGCCCTCTGGAAGTGGGTGGAGATGGGGGAGGACCTGCATCGTCCTCGCTGTAGTGGACGGGTTGACCAGATGGCCAGAGTCCATGGGGCACCACTTTGCCTTGGAGGTCAGGATTTTGCTGGCCCTGTCCAGCCCTCTGTACCTGCCCTGCAGCCAGTGGGGATAGCCCTGCCCCCAGGGCTGCTGCCGGTGTTGGGGGGAGGGCGTCCAGGCTCCTGGCACGTGGACCTTCATGGGGGCTGTGGTCTCCCCCGGCCCAGGCACTGACCGTCTACCAGCGCTCGCTGACCACCATGCAGATCCAGGTGGCGGGGCTGCTGCAGTTCGCTGTGCCGCTCTTCCCCACGGCCGAGGTAAGGCGCCACCCCACAGCCGGGGTGCTGGGGTGCTGGGGAGGGGCTCCCTAGCTGAACGCTGGCCCTGCCGGAGCCCACCGGAGCCCCAGGCAGGCCTGGGAGAGCGATTGGCCGGCTCTTCGTCCCCTCCCCGCCTCCCTCGGTGGCCTGGCCCCCTTCCCTTGTCTGGACGTCCTCGGCCCCCACTGTCCCTTTGCGGTTTTATCTGTCAGTCTCACCTCTCTCCCTCTTCTGGCTCCAGAAAGACCTCCTGGGCACCCAGCTCCTGCTGAACTCCTCTGAGGCCAGCCTGCAGCAGCTGACGGCCATGTTGGATTGCCGGGGGCTGCATAAGGTGCTGGGGGTGACCTTGGGGGGTGCGGGGAGGGTGTGGGGCACCCCAACAGGCCACACCTGCCCAGAGCGAAGCTTGCAGAGGCCTAGAGAGCAATTTCCTGGTCCCCCTGCAGACCTGGAACAGGGTCAGAGCTCCACAGTGGGAGGGGGGTGAGGGGCCCTGGCATTGAGACCCGGGGCGGGGGGGGGGGGGGCCTGTGGAAGCTTCTGGAGCCATGGGCACAGGGGCAGGCTTAGGAGGGTTGGCTCTGGTTAGCTCTAGGACACTGGGGGTCCCTACCCTCCAAGAGGGAGGTAGTTCCTCACTGTCCAGGCTTGTGCGGTGTGGACGGGTGGCTGCCTACACGCGTGCACACGCGGGAGCCCGTGGACGGGTCACGGGTAGACAGTGCAGTAGCTGGCCATAGCTCGCCCCTCCTGCACTTGGGGGTGGTCCTGGTAGTGCCGGAATCCACCTGTGCCTCGTCCCCGTCCCCTTTACGAGCAGTCCCTCCGCCCGTCGCAGACAGCACAGCTCTGTGCGTGCCTCCGCATGGCTCCCTCCTGGCGTTCCTGGGGCTGGGGCCTCCTCCGCTTCCTTGTCTTCTCCATTCTCTTCCTCTCCACCCCGGAGCCCCAGCGTCTGCTGTCGCCTTACGATCAAACCCTGACCCCTCTCCCACCGCCCTTTTTCTCTTGGGGGCTGCGCCACGCTCAGGCCCTCTGCTCCCTCTCCTTGAGGTCCGCCCCTCCTTGCCCCGCCCAGTCTCTCTGGTTCAAGGCCGGCTATCCAGGGCCTGACACGCTGCGGCTGCTGCGTTTCCACAGTGCACTCCAGAAGCCTTCTTGTGTTGGGCTCCACAGCCATGGCCCTAAATGGCGGTGCCAGGTGCTGGGGCCAGGGAGCAGCTGGGAGGGCCCAGGCCCAGGCTGGGCGCAGAGGGGCTGCCAGAGACGCGCTCGGAGCCTGGGCTGGGCCCCCATTCCCTCTGCAGCTCCCTGTCTGCCTGCTCCTCCCCAGGACTACCTGGACGCCCTCACCGGCATCTGCTACGACGGCATTGAGGGCCTGCTCTACCTGGGCCTCTTCTCCCTCCTGGCCGCCCTGGCCTTCTCCACCCTGATCTGTGTGGGGCCCCGGGCCTGGAAGTGCTTCACGGCCAGGTGAGCCGCCCGGGAGGGAGGAGGACGGAGACAGGCAGCAGGGAGCCTGGTGGGCCGGCTGGACCCCCCCTCCCGAGACGGACCCCCACGCTGAGGTTTCTGGGGGACTCAGGGCAGGAGCTGGGGCTGGGACCAGTGGGGGTTCTTGTCCTACAGACTGGCACCCCAGCTCCTCAGCAGGGGGCTTTGCAGGGGTGCTGGGGGAATGCCAAGGGGATACATTGTATCACTCGCATCAGGGAACAGGTGCACCCTGTGTGTCAGCGCCTCTGTGGGGAGGATCCCAGGTGGGCTGCCTGCAAGAGTTGGCCAGGGAGAGCCCTGTGGAGCAGAACGGGGAAGCGGATGGGACCAGCAGCCCCAACGCCCTTCCCCGTGTCTTTGCAGGGACAGAGACTACGATGACTTTGACGACGGCGACCCCTTCAACCCCCAGGCGCGGCGCATGGCTGCCCACAGCCCCTGCCGGGGGCAGCTACACAGCTTCTGCAGCTACAGCAGCGGCCTGGGCAGCCAGAGCAGCCTGCAGCCCCCGGCCCAGACCGTCTCCAACGCCCCCGTCTCTGAGTACATGTACGGCGGGGGCCCTCGGGGACCCCACACGCCTGGGCTGGGAGCTGTCTCTGTGGGTGGGGCGGGGGAAAGAAGACATCCAAGGCCAGCTGGTCCCCCCCCCCCCGCCCAGCTGTGAGATGCATCTGGTTGTCTCCACACCAGCCTGAGCTGTGGGAAGAGACCCCAGCTGTGCGTGACAGCCCTGGGTGGTCCCCGGGCCACCCTGCTCGGCCTGGGCGCCTGTGCCCTCTGTACTCATCCCCAGGGCTCCCAGAAACCTGCTGCCCCCTCTCTATCCATTTCCTTCCCCCTCCCCCCTCGCCGGCCCCCCGGGACCCTCCTGAGCAATCTGCCCGCTGGCCCGCCCTGAGCCACCCTCTCGGCTCTGCAGGAACCAGGCGATGCTGTTCGGTGGGAACCCACGCTACGAGAACGCACCGCTCATCGGGAGAGGCTCCCCTCCACCCACGGTAACCCCTGCACCCGCGTGGTCCCGGCTGCAGCCCTCATGGGGAGACAGTTACGGATAAACCCCAGCCAGCCCCTAGGCAGAAGGGAATGGAACGGTTTTGTTATTGAATAAGCACTAGGCGCAGTCGGACAGCCGTGCACAGTGGGGCAGCCACGCACGCAGTGGGGCGGCCGCCTGGGAACCGCCCCTTTGTCCAGCCAGGCAGCGTCTTCCGTTTCCCAAGATAACCGGTTCCTGGTCTGTCTGGGAGCTCGGCAGCGCCCTCTGCCGGCTGCTGCGGCTAAACCCACCTGGGAACGCGCGCTTGTCCTCGTTAGCTAACTGCCTTCCTCCAGAGGCCGAGGGAAAAGTCTCCTGCTTATCCTGGGGCTCCCGCTGGAGCCAGCAGCTGGAGCCAGGAGGAGAGATCAGTTACATTTGCAGGAAGTTTTCTAAACTCCAGGAAGCCAGGGGATCTCTCTCCCCAACCTCCAGCAGGGACGGGTAGCCCCAGGGCAGGGGCCTGAGGCGGCCGGGGTGGGCAAGTGAGGACGAAAGCCCCCGCTGCTCATTTCTGAAGGTCCCAGGAGCCTTGCCTGAGGCAGACAGGGCTGCCTTAGACCCAGGGCCCAGGACACAGGCGCCCGTGGCAAGGGCCTGGGTTCCAGCTCCTGCAAACCTGAGCAAATGCTACCTGTCTCTGGGCCTTGGTGCCCCCATCTGGAGAATGGGAGTCCAGGGAGGGGTCTGAGCCCTGGAAGGCTCGGTCATTACAAAAGCAGTTGTGTGAGCGCTGGAGCACTCTTAGGAGTGAGCAGCGCGTCTCCGTTGCGAACGCCGCCTGCCACACTCCCTCCCTTTCTAAGAAGGGAGGGGAGGAGGGGTCTGGAGCCGCGTGTCTGCCCTCACTCCGCTGGACGATGCGTTGCACCTGTGTAGGCTGGGACTTTGGGAGGAGGTGGCCTGGAAGCACGTGTGACCCCGGGGGTGATGGACGTGGGCCCTGAGAACCTACGAGGCGCGTGGACACGGTGTGCAGGGGGCAGCTTCCCGGGCATGATGCTCTCGGCCTGCCGAGGCGGACAAGACCCGGTGCCCGCCTTCGGGCGTGTCTGGTCCCTTGGAGGGGCTGCCTGGGGAAGTGCCGGGAGGGGCTTTGAGGCCGAGAGGGAGGAGCTGTCCACCTGTTTGGGGGATTCTAGAAGGTTCTGTAGGGGTAGTGCTGTGTCCAAGGAGCAAGAATTGCTGTTCGGTTTAGAGGTCTTAGTCGGCTTCATTTGTGGTCCCGCACAAAATGGAATAAGCGTCCGGCGGGCTGAGCAGAGGGCTGGTTTTGTGGGCGGAGAAGTCAGTCACCTCGCAAGGTGGGGACAGCAGTGGGGAGTTGGCGGTGGCTGCGCCTGAGGCCGCTTTGCCGTTGGGCCAGTTGGCACCCCTGGCTCTTCCTCCTCCCTCCTGGTGTTCTGGAGCATCAGGTAACAGTTTGGCTTGGTGCTGTGACACAGGACTTCAGCGTGAGTGACCACAGGAGCCTCGTTCAATAATGGTCACCTATAGTTTTTTTTTTTAAGGTTTGTTTATTTATTCGAAAGAATTACAGAGGCCAGGGCTGGGTCAGGCTGAAGCCAGGAGCCAGGAGCTTATTCTGGGTCTCCCGCGTGGGTGGCAGGGGCCCAAGCACTTGGGCCATCTTCTGCTGCTTTCCCAGGCACATTAACAAGGAGCTGGATCGGAAGTGGTTAGCTGGGACTCAAACTGGCACTCACATGGGATGCCAGCACTGCAGACCGGGGTTCAACCCACTACACTGCAGCACCGGTCCCATATACAAAAGATTTATTGATTATTTTTATTTGAAAGAGTTACACAGAAGGAGAGAGGGGAGAGAGAGAGAGAGAGAGAGAGAGAGGTGTCTTCCATCCACTGGTTCACTCCCCAGTTGGCTGCAATGTCCAAATCATGCCAGTCTGAAGCCAGGAGCCAGGAGCCTCCTCCAGGTCTCCCACGTGGGTGCAGAAGCCCAAGCACTTGGGCCATCCTCCACTGCTTTCCCAGGCCACAGCAGAGAGCTGGATCGGAAGTAGAACAGCCAGGACTTGAACTGGTGCCCATATGGGATGCTGGCACTGACGGCGGCAGCTTTACCTGCTACGCCACAGCGCTGCCCCGCCCCCCATATACTTTTTTAAAAGATGTATCTTGTTTATTTTAAATGCAGAGCGAGAGAGAGAGAGCAAGAGTGAGAGAGAGGTAGCTTTTTATTCTCTGGTTCATTCCTCAAATGGCCTAAATTGTCGGGACTGGGCCAGGCCAAAGCCAGGAGCCAAGAACTATTCAGGTCTCCCCAGGGGTGGCAGGTGCCCAATGTCGGGCCATCTTCTGCTGCCTCCCAGGCCGTAAGCAGGAAGCTGGATTGGAAAGTGGAGCAGCCGGGACTCGAACCGGTGCTTTGATACGGGATGCCTAGGTCACAGGTGGTGCTTTAGCCTGCCACGCCACAACGCAGGCCCCTCTCCTTTGGCTTTTATTTCTAGCGGTGGCCTCAGAGCCACGCCTGTGCAGTTAGTCTCTCCAGGGGCCACAGCTTGGGTGGGGAGGGGCATTGCTGTGAGCGTCTGGTGAGTGGAGGGCCGTGGGCAAGAGAGCCCCTCATAACAAAGGCCGGCGTGGTCCCACGTGTGCACAGTGCACAGGGCTGTGTCCTGTGCTCTGTGGGTTGTCAGCAGTGCCCCGACCTCTGCCCTGCTGAGCGCCAGCAGCACCTGGCCCCCGTCTCCCCCCCACGGCCCCCCTTGGTGTTTCTTTCCGGTTCTTCTTGGAGCCTGCACCTGCTCTCCTTTGAAGCAGTTTTACAAACAGCTCAAAACCCGTCCTGGTTTTGTTCCTTCTCCCTGGGGTCCTGGCGATTGGGAGTGGTTGGCGGAAGGCTGCCTCCAGCCTCGCCGCCAGTCACATCCCGGCCTGGCTAGCGATGTGGATCGTCGAAGACGTCTGTGCTAATCTAAGCAAAGCACAATTCAAGAAAGTCCGCTGCTGTGAAAAGCTAGCGACTCCACCGCACGTCGTGATGCCGGATAAGAGCAGTCGTCAGATCCCCTTCCGTCTAGAGAGACGCGGTCCTCCCCCTGCCTCCTGAGCCGATCCAGTGCTAGGAGCCAGGAGCTTCCTCCGGGTCTCCCACACGGGTGCAGGGGCCCAAGCCCCTGGGCCATCCTCTACTGCTTTCCCAGGCCACAGCAGAGAGCTGGATCGGAAGAGGAGCCGCGGGGACGTGAACCGGCGCCCACATGGGATTCCGGTGCCATAGGCGGAGGCTTAGCCACTGTGCCATGGAGCCGCCCCCCGTATACTCTAATAAGTGACCTCCAGGTCACTTCCGTACAGTGTAGTGCTGCGTGCGTAGTTGTCTAGGAAGTAATGACCAGGGGCACCCCGCACATGGCCAGTGATGCAGGTTTTCCTGCAGACCTTGGGGTCAGTGGCGGTGGGATCCAGGATGCACCCTGCAGGTGCGCAGGGTGGGCTGCACGAGGGTCTTCAGAAAGTCCGTGGAAAGTGCGCAGGAGCTTCCAGAAGATAAACTTGTTCACTTCCACTTTCCCTGGCCTTTCTGGGATTCCCTCGTGCTGTGTCGGGTGGGGGTCCGCTCTGACAGCGCCGTGTCTCCCCTCCCCGCAGTACTCCCCCAGCATGAGAGCCGCTTACCTGTCGGTGGCAGATGAACACCTGCGGCACTACGGCAGCGACTTCCCAGCCTAGCGGACGGCCGCGCCAGGGCCCTGCCTGCCCTTCCCGCGGGCCCACCACGGACCACCCGCGTTCCTCCAACGGGAATCAAAGGCACCCGGACACCGGCAGGCTCTCACAGCTGACCAGCGCCCCTGGCGGGGACAGAGAACCTGCGACTCGGCCAGCCTCTCTCTCCTGCACCCCCCTCTCTGCACCAGAACCGCCCCTGGGGCTCCCTGGGGCTCCACCATCTGCCTCACCCCTGCCTCCCACCCTCACAGGAAGGGCGGGGCAGGGAGGGGGTGTCAGACGCCGCGGGCTGGACTGTGCCTCCCCTTAGCACTGACCACCAGTTCTCGCCACTGCTCAGCAGGTGGCAGTGGGAGGGGCTGGTCAGAGATGCATTTAAGGGACGTGGCCTTGCTGGTGGGACCGAATACTGTCGACTGTTCCCGGAGCCAGGTGGACTTTCCTGGGCCACCAGGGGACTGTGCTAGGCGCGCTGCCCCTGGGAGGCCGGCGGCTGCAGGACCCGGCTGGGGACGTGGAGCAAAGCCTGATGCTAACCCTCCGTCACCCACCTGCGTGGCAGAGCTGCTGCACGTGGGCCCAGGCATGGGCAGGCGCTGAGCCGGGGACTCCACCCTGGTTTTCCCGGTGTTGCAGCTCTTGTTGGCTGGCACAGGCCAGGTCTGCAGCCACCTGGAGCAGAGTGGCCAAGACTGGCTTTTTAGTAAAATGAAGATCAGGACAGTGTCCCTGTCCCAGGATGCTGTCTGATAGGGATACGGGTTCACCCTGCTCTGGAAGGGGGCCCTTTAAGAGGGGGAGGAGCTAAGAGGAAAGTGGCCAAGGTCCCTCCCCCCTCCCCTAATGTCCCTGCCTTTTGTCTTTAAGCACATTGGGCTTCCAAAAAGTCCGGAGCAAAGGGGTGCAGCTGTGGCTTAAGGGGCGGACAGGGCGTTCCCCCCTTCCCCCCACCTGTTCCACCTGTTTCCTAGAAGGCTAGAAGGGAAGACGCTTCTGGGCCAGGAGGAAATGATAAAGCCCCCATCCTGCCCGCTGCGGAGCCAGGACTGGGGTCTTTGGTGCTTCCAGCCTCCTGCCCTCCTGAGGTCACAGCCCTGGACCCCCCCAGCAGGGGCGGGCCCCGGACGTGGCACTGTCTGTGCCGGCGGCAGAGCGGTTCTCGCTCACAGCCAAGCTTCCGGCACAGTCCGGGACCACCTCACCTGCAGATGCCAGCTCTGGGGTCCCCGCCCTGCAGCCTTGCTTCTTAACCTCTCCATCTCCGCAGTGTGGGGGCGGGCTTTTTACTGCATGTAAACTGAACTAAAAGTCCTCGGGGTTCCCCAGGGAGCCAGGTGGGGACCCTCTGCCTGACACGTGCGCGGCCTCCCCGCGAGAGAAATAAACGACTTGTACTAAAAGGCGGCCGGGGTCTCCAGCCTGCTCAGCGGGATGACAGGGAGGGCGGCTTGCAGGGGGCGCCCAGCTGCGGTTCCGTGCGAGGACTGAGTGTCACGTGACCTCTCACGTGGCCTCCGGCTGCTCCAGGCCAGGCCTGCCTTCTACCCTAATCTTTGCAAAAATTCATTGTTCTTCAGGTTACTGACGAGCAGTGTTTCTTGAGTGCACACAGTGTACCGGGGGCTGTCCGTGTGTTTAGTTTTTAATCCAACCTCACAGTAAGCCCTGAGTTGTTCGTGCAGCAGGGCTGCCCTGGGGGTGAGGACCCGGCTGGAGCAAGTGGCCGAGCGGGGAGTGCGGAGCAGACCCGGAGCTCACCCGGAGCTCCTGGGCAGCCCTGACCCGCCGGCCGCACGCTCTCGTCAGCACTTTGCCTCCTGGTTGCTTCTGTGGATGCCCAGTCCCCTGTGTGCTTCCTGTGTGGCGTCTGCAAGATTTCTCTTATTATTTGAAAGGCAGAGTGACACAGAGAGAGATATTCATCTGCTGGTTCACTCCCCACATGGCTACAGTGGCCAGGCCAAAGCGAGGAGCTTCATCCGGGTCTCCCGCGTGGGTGGCAGGGTCGCACACACCTGAGCCGACCTCCACTGCTTTCCCAGGCCATCGGCAGGGAGCTGCATCGGAAGAGGAGCGGCCGGGACTTGAATCGGCGGCAGGTGGCAGCTTAACCTGCTATGCCCCGATGTTGGCCCCAGTTTCCACATTTTTAAAGAGAGGGGAAAAAAATCAGATGTTTGAAACTAATTTTTAAAAATTATTTATTTAGGGACCAACGCTGTGGCACAGTGGGTTAAAGCCCCAGCCTACAGGGCCAGCATCCCATAGAGTGCTGGTTCGAGTCCCAGCTGTTCTAATTCAGCTTCCTGCTAATGTGCCTGGGAAAACAGTGGAGGATGGCCCAAGTGCTTGGCCCCTGCACTCATGTGGGAAACCTGGAAGAAGCTCCTGGCTTCGATCAGCTCAGCCCTGGCTGTTGTGGCCGTTTGGGGAGTGAACCAGCAGATGGAAAACCTCTCTGTAACTCTTTCAAATAAATAAAGCTTTAAAAATTATTTATTTATTTATTTGAAGGCAGACAGAAATCTTCCAGCTGCTGGTTCACTCCCCAAATGCCTGCCAACAGCCAGGGCTGGGCCAGGCCAAAGCCAGGAACCCGGAACCCCATGTGGGTTTCCCACAGAGAGGCTGCAGCCCAAGTGCTTGAGCCATCACCTGCTTCTCCTAGGGTGCACGTTAGCAGGAAGCTGGTTTGGAAGTGGAAGTGGGACTTGATCCCAGGCACTTAGATAGGGGGTGCAGGGGTCCCAGGTTGTGACTTAACCTGCTGCGCCAAATGCCTGCCACACAACTGATTTTTTACAGGAGACAACACTTTGAACCCCAACCATGCACAATTTTATCCTTTGTGCCACCTAAACTTTCCATTCTCAGTAACAGACCACTATTACCCAAAAAGGTGTACTTGATTATTATAATATTCTTTTTTAAGATGTATTTATTTTTATTCGAAAGAGTTACAGAGCGTAAGGGAGAGAGAGAATCTTCCATTCACTGGTTCACTTCTCAGATGGCCGCATTGGGGGCTGGGCCAATTTGAAGCCAGGAGCCAGGAGCTTCTTCCAGGTCTCCTATGTAGCTGCAGGGGCCCAAGGACGTGGGCCATCTTCTGCTTTCCCAGGCGCATTAGCAGGGAGCTGGATTGGAAGTGGAGCAGCTGGGACTCGAACAGGTGCCCATATGGGATGCTGGCGCTGCAGGCTGCGGTTTTACCTGCTACACTACAATGCCGGCCATATTATAATGTTGTTCATTTCATGAACAGAGCCTGTGGAGTTTGCTTTTCTCAGCCCAGGAAGACTCCAGCGTTTGCTCTTGTAGCAGTTTGCAGTTTGCCCGCTCCTGGCTTCTCTCAATTCTGGGACAGCAAAGGACGTGGACTTCCCGGGGCAGGCAGGTGACCACTCGGCTGCGCTCAGAGGCAAGCCCGGAGCCGCGGGCCAGGATTCCCGGGGTCTCCGGCTTCCTGAGTTGCTCTTCAGTCTGTTTATTGTGTTCATTCTTTGTCTGATTCTCCCCCCCAACTCCAAAAATAAACACTGTGTATGATGCAAACATCTCAAACTCCCGCGATCCAGCAACCCGGAAGAGAACTCCCAGACCCCAGACCAGTCTCCTGCGTATTCCCAAGGCTTTTTTTTTTTTTTTTTTCCTGTAAAGCATTTATGGAGATATAGTCATGCCATCTTGTCCTGCGATGGCTTGTCCTCCGTCACGCTCGTCTTGGACGTCTTCCCATCGCTCTTTACAAAACGCCCCTCTTCCAGCCACTGACTCTCGAGAGCAGAGGGGAGCAAGGCTGTGTGAGATTCTGGAATTCCACCAAGGGAAAGGTTCCGGCATTTTCTGGAAAGGGATCTGGCTGAAGCCTGCCCGAAGCACCTGTGCATCAAAAGCAGCGCTTTTATCTTTAAAAAATACTTCTCTGACAATTTTGTAGTGGTGTTTACTTTTCATTGACTTGAAAGGCAGAGTGGCAAAGAGAGAAAGGGAGAGAGCTCCTCCGTGCCCAGGCTCGCTCTCCAAATTGCCCGCAACAGCCAGGGCTGGGCCAGACCAAAGCCAGGAGCCTGGAGCTCCGTCCCTGTCTCCCGTGGTATCATTTAAAAACATCAAACATGTCCTGATGAGGGGCCCACCACAGAGCCCCTGACGAGTCTTTGCAGGAACTCACGGTCACCAAAGCCAAGGGGGGTCTGAGGAACGCAGGAGCCCAGGGAGGTAACCGTGACAGTGTGACAGATGGGATCCTGGGACAGGAAAGGGACTTTCGAGGAATGCCAAGGAAATCGGAATCAAGTGTGGACTTCGCAAGAGTGGAGAAATCCTGGCTCACTGACTTGAAGAAAGTATTTATTTATTTATTTTATTTGGAAAGAGACAGGCGTGAGAGATGAGAGACGGAGTCCCGCCTCCACTTCCCCTTCCAATCCAGCTTTCTGCTAAAGTGCCTATGAGGCGGGTGATGATGGCCCCGAGTAGCTGGGGCCCTGCCACCTGTATGGACAACCCAGACCGAGTTCCTGGCTCCGGGCTCTGGCCTGGCCCAGCCCAGGCTATGGCGAGTGTCTGGGGAGTGAACCAACAAATAGAAGATCTCTCCCTCTGTCGCTCTTTTTCAAATAAAGATGAATACACATTTGAGAAATAGAATGTGTATTAGACTACGTAGTAAATAACGTGCATTGTTGGTAGGGATGAAAAGTGTTGCAGCTGTTGTGGAAACAATATGGAGTTCCCTCAAAAGAGGAAACATAGGGGCTGTGTTGCGATGTCACTGTCCCAGATGAGCGCCGGTTCACGTCCTGGCCGGTTCAGTGCCCATCCTCCTCCCTGCTGATGCACCTGGGGAGGCAGCGGAAGACGGCCCAAGTGCTTGGGCCCTTTCACCCTTGTAGGAGACCTGGATGGAGTTCCAGGCTCCTGGCTTCGGGCTGGCCTAGCCCTGGCCATGAGCAGCCTTTTGGGGAGTGAACCAGCAGGTGGAAGGTCTCTCACTCTCTCTGTCTCTCCATCTCTTTATAACTTTACCTTTCAAGTAAATAAATGTTTTGGGGAAATGAACAATAGTTATATACAATCAGTGATTCCACTTCTGGATATAGAGGCAAAGGAATTGAAAGCAAGGGCTCAGGGATATTTGCACATTCCTATTTATAGCGGCATTATTCCTAATAGCTAATGTGGAAGCAACCCAAGTGCCTATCGACGGGTGAATGGAGGAGCAGAGTGTGGTCTAAATGGATACGGAAGGAGATCTCAATTCTGACACATGCTGCGGTATGGCTGAACCTCCAAGACACACAGCCAACGAGACAAGAAGTGTTTGACGCCAGATAGGAGGTGCTTGGGGCCGTCAAGTTCATTGAGACCGGAGAGCGTGGTTCCTGGGACCAGGAGCAGGGCCGTGGGGAGTTACGTTTAACGGATGCAGTTTGTGCCTGGGATGTGAAATGTTCTGGGGCTGGCGCTGTGGAGTAGCCGGTAAAGCCGCCGCCTGCAGTGACGGCATCCCATACGGGCGCCGGTTCCAGTCCCAGCTGCTCCACTTCTGATCCAGCTCCCTGCTGACGCGCCTGAGAAAGCAGTGGAAGTTGGGCCAAATGCTTGGGGCCCTGCCACCCATGTGGGAGACCCAGATGGAGTCCAAGCTCTTGGCTTCAGACTGGCCCAGCTCCAGCCTTGCAGCCATTTGGGGGAGTGGACCAACGGATGGAAGACCTCTCTCTCTCTCTCTCTCTCTCTCTGTAATTCTGCCTTTCAAGTAAATAATCTTTAACAAAGAGAAGGTGTTCTGGACATGGTGGTGGTGATGGCTGCACAGCCAGCCGAATGCATTCCTCGTTGAGCACATAGAAACGATGAAGCTGGCAGACTCTGCTGGATATATTCGACCACAATAAAAATCAGCTGGGATCGAAAGGGGGCGGCCCTGGTGCAAAGAATCATGGGCCGGCCGGGCAGGCGGCCAGCACCAGGCCCCAGCTCTCAGCTGAGAACTTCTGCTACCAATTACACGGAGACTGGGTGGAGACATGAGAACCCCTGCATTTTTTTTCCAGCCAGGTCCTAGTGAATCCTCCTAATTACACGCCTCACGCTGGCTTCCCAGGGGAGCTGAGCCGGGCCCGCCCTGGGTGCCAGCGAATGGAGCTGCCAGCAGTGGCTGGAGTGGGAGCCCATGATTCAGGCTGCGGTGACTTGAGAGGGGCGGCTGCATCCTCTTTTCTGCGTCCCCCATCCCCCCTTCCTGGCTACGCCCACCTTAAGCCAGGGAAGGACGTGTGGTCAGCGACTTCGCGGCTTCCCAGGCTGGGGGCGGCGGGACGGTTACTGCCCAGCCACCAGGGCTGCGTCAGCTACTGAGCCACTTCCTAGCTCCGCGTGCTCTGTCTGAGTCAGATTCGCCTCTGACCACACAGCGCCGAACCCGGGAGACCTGCAGGCCGCCCTCCACCCAGCCCGGGCCACCCCCCGCCGGCAGTGCCCCCGGCAAGGGAGCCCTCCGCTGGTGGGAGCAGGAGCCATTCAGCGAAGGGCTTGGCTGGTTCTCACCCACGAGGCGCCATCTCCATGGGAGCGAGCTGCCCTGCCTCAATAAAGGCAGGCGGGTGGTGGGACCTCATGTTTGCAGAGAGCGCAGGGAGTGGGCCAGGGATGTTCGCGTCCTGCCCGGGTCTCCCCCCCACCCCCACTCCGGGTGCCTCGGCCTTGCTCTCCGCACTCCCCTCCCCCCACACCTGCCCCATAGGCCTGCCTCTCTGTGTTTCCCGCAGGGACGGTGAGCTCCAGCCAGGAGCCCCCAGTGCCCCTCCCCAGAGGCCTTTCTTCCTGCTCTCACCGCGCCCTCCGCCCTCAATCTGGAATGCTCTCCTCACTCCCCCCTGCAACTCAGAACCAGTCTTCAAGGCCCAAGCCCACTCCTCCTCCGCCCAGCCCAAGTCCTGCCCTGAACCCGGGTTCACCGCTTTCCCCGCAGTGGTAAATTCACAGCGGGCGTCCATCCGGGCCAGTGCCTCTGCCTCCAGCACGGGCTGGACACTCCTCTGGGCAGCCCCGCTGAGTCCTCCCAATTATCCTGCGAGGCCCCCCCACTGGGCCCCCACTTTGCAGATGGGGAAAGTTGAGTCTTGGAAAAGGAAGCTTGTGGGGCTGACCCTGTGGTATAGCAGGTTAAGCCACAGCCTGCAGCTCCAGCATCCCGTGTGGGTGCAGGTTCAAGTCCCGACTGCTCCACTTCTGATCCAGCTCCCTGCTAATGCACCTGGGGAAGCAGTGGAGGATGGCCCAGGTGCTTGGGCCCCTGCCACCCACGTGGGAGACCCGGATGAAGCTCCTGGCTCCAGCCCAGGCCTTTGTGGCAATTTAGGGAGTGAACGAGAGGAAAAGAAAAGGAAGTTGTCTGAGGTCACGTGATCAGTAAGGGACCAATGAAGGCCTCAAACTCCGGTTTCTAATCCCCTGTCCCCCTCACTTCATTGCTTTGACCTGAGCAGAACTCATTCATTCACTCATTCATTCATTCAACGAACATGGCACCCAGCCCCCACAGTCCCCACGCGTGTTTCTCATGCAGGGGGCGGGGAAGAAGGGGCGGGCCGGGTTATAATTCCTGTTAATAAGGAAGGGGCGCCTCGTGGGTGGCCAGGATCCCCAGCGCGGCGCACTGTCCGGGGGGGGGGGGGGGTGTCCCCAGGCACCGGTGAGACCCGGTTCCGCCCCACCGTCGCCGGCCACCGCAGCGCGACTTCACCCACGAGGCTCCCTCGGTGCCCACCGCGGTCCCCTGGCAGAGGGCGGGAGTCACGCGCTCCGCGCTGCCAGCCCTGCGTCGCGCGTCCCGCACCTGGCCGGGGTTGCTAGGCGACGCCCAACGCTGCTCTGGGCAGTTGGAGTTCCGCAGGAGCCGGGGACCGGGGCTTGGGCGCGTCCCCAGCCCGCCGGCGGCAGGAGGACCGGACCCCAGGTAAGGGCGGCGGGAGAGGGGGGCGGGGAGCCAAGGGGAGCGCCCAAGCCCCTCCAAGGGCTTCCTTCTGGGACAGCCGCGCCAGGACCTGCGCGCCTAGTCGGGTCCGGCCCGTCCGTGCTCGCCCGCGGCTACGGGCATCTGCGCGGCCAGGGACCCTGCAGCCTCCTCCGCGCCCGGCGCTGACGCAGCCCCGGTGTCCTGGAGGGGCCGGGGGTTCCCAGCTGCGTGGTGGGGTGGGGGGAGCAGCTTCTGATGCGAACCGAGGGCAGGAAGCCAGGGGCGTGGCGCACCTGTAGGTGGCGGTTCGTTTACGGGGGTCCTTACTGTAGCCCCCTTGGGAGTCCCTGTAAAGGTCAAGGTCGCATATGGGTTGGTTCCTCCCCAGCCTGGGCCAGCCCTCATCCCCCACCCGAGCTGAGCGGTCACCCTCAGTGCGGCTTGTCCCAGCTCTCAGACCCTGCGTTGTCTCCGTCCCTGGTTGGTTCAGATTCTCTGCTTTTCAAGGCCAACACAGGCAGAGCAGGGCAAGGCGGGAGAGCTCTGCAGGGAGCCGGGGTAGCCGGTTAGTGTCACATTCAGGCACTCAGCAGGTGACAAAGTGAGTCTAGGGGCCCCTCTGCGCTAGGTGCTGGGGACAGGGGTCTTTCCCTGGCGACAGCACAGCCGTGCTTGGGGGGTACAGGTGCACACAGACCAGCGTTGCTGTCCACCTCTCCCTGCCCTCACACCCCACCGTCAGCAGTGCCAGCCTCCAGGGGGTGGGATTGGGGCCTTCCTAGTGAGGTCCACCCCTTATGACGGTGGAGTCCCCTGGGGCCCCGGAATTCCAGGAGGTGCACAAGGACACGGCACGGAAACAAGGACGCCTCCCCTGTGTCTTCTGCCCTCGAAGTCCCAGGCACTTAGACATGGCGGCGGGGGGGGGGGCCTGCCCCAGGGCCCAAGAAGACGACACTGTTGGGGTCCCCGTGTTCCGCCCCGGCTTGCCTGCCTTTGAGCTGCCGCCCTGACCCTCGTCCTCCCCGGCACTCCCTGGGTCTCCCTCTGCAGCCACAGGAGATGCACCCCGGGGCTTCCCCTGCCCGGTGAATTCGGTCTGCGCAGTCAGCGATGGCTCTGGTCCGGTGCCACAGGCGGTTGTGTTTCTGATGTCCGGGCAGGAGCGGCCAGTTTTGCATGGTTCAGGGACCAGCGTCCTGCACACCTCTACATCCCTGGGTCTCTCTGCCCTCTGACACTCCGAAAAGGGCACTGATCCTGCTAGGCCCCGCCCCCAGGAAGCCTGACAGCACCTGTAACGCAGAGGAGGGGACGGGCTCCCGAGACCACCCTCACTGACCGCGCCGTCCATCGTCACGCTCTGCTGGCTTGTGAGAAAGCCTGGCGGGATCCTTGAGCGAGCTGTCTTCCCGGCCTGAGCCCAGCCTGTCGGGGTCCCCTCGGCCCCTCCAGACACAAGACAGCGTCTCTGTTCCCATCGGGGATGGGCCTTGCGATGTGCCGAGAGAGAAAGCCAGGCTGCGGAGTCTCTGATCCGGGCCGAGAGGCTGGCTGTGTCTTCCAGCACTGTCCTCGTTCTCTGGGGCTGCCTTGTGTCTCCAAGGAGCCGGCTGTCTCACAGCGTCTGCTTTGCTTTTTTTAAAGATTTATTTGTTTACTTGAGAGTCAGAATTTCAGAGAGAAATAGAAGGAGTGATCTCCCATTCTCTGGTTCACTGTTCAAATGGCTGCAATGGCCAGGGCTGGGCTACGCTGAAGCCAGCAGCCTGGAACTCCACGCAGGTCTCCCACAGGGTGCAGGGGCCCCAACACTTGGCCCATCGTCCAGTGCTTTCACAGGTGCATTAGCAGGGAGCTGGATCAGAAGCGGAACACGGGGCCCAGTACCGTGGCGTATGTAGTAGGCTGGGCTGCTGCCTGCAGTGGCGGCATCCTATATGGGAGCCAGTTCGAGATCTGGCTGCTCCTTTTCCAGTCCAGCTCTCTGCTGTGGCCTGGGAAAGCAGCGGAGGATGGCCCAAGTCCTTGGGCCCCTGCACCCCTGTGGGAGAACCGGCAGAAGCTCCTGGCTCCTGGTTTTGGCCTGACCCAGCCTCAGCTGTTGTGGCCATTTGGGGAGTGAACTAGCGGATGGAAGACCTCTCTCCCCCCACCCCCACTCTGTCTTTCAAATAAATAAATTAATCTTAAAAGAAAGAGAGAAAGAGAGAGAGAGAAAGAAAGAAAGAAAGAAAGAAAAGAAAAGAAAAGAAAAGAAAAGAAAAGAAAAGAAAAGAAAAGAAAAAAGAAAAGAAGTGGAACAGCCAGGCCTTGAACCTGCGCTCCTACGGGATGCAGTGTCCCAGGCGACAGTTTAACCCTCAATGCCACAATGCTGGCCCCAGCAGTTTTCCTTTAGGAGAGAGGGAGAGCAAGAGCGAGCGAGCCCCTAACTGTGGGGCCTGACCGCTCTGTCTGGAGGCACAGGTGCTTCACGCTGCGGGGCAGGGGGAGGGGGCCAGTGTTTCACCGAGTTGGCATCCTGTGTCCATGCAGAAGAGTAAACACATGAGGATGCCCTGTGCCCGCCAAGCCATTGTCTTCTCCAGGGAAGGGGGCTTGCACACTGCAAGAAGCGGGGTCGGGGGGCAGAATACCGGTGTCTTTGAGAGTCTGGCTCCGGTTGGGTGGTTCTGGGGCTGGAAAAGGGATGAGCAGTTTGTATGGGTGCAGAGATGGCCCTGCCACCCTCCTTCCCGCTCAGCCCTGCCCCAGCGGCTCCAGGGCCCGGAGCTGCCCCTCGCCCCTGCTGCGAGGTCCTGAGACAGCCATAGAGTGGGCATCAGTGTAGCCATTCGGGGACTTACGGGTGCTGCGCCCAGCGAGCGTGGCTGTGAGCTGCTGTCCGCAGCGCCTGGAGCACCGCAGGTCTTTCGTATGCTCTGGATACAAGTCCTTCGTCACACAGAGGACGTGCAAATGTCTTCCCCACGTCTGTGGCTTGTCTCCTCCTTTTTTTTTTTTTTTTTTTTTTTTTTTTTTTTTTTTTTTTAACAGGCAGAGTGGACAGTGAGAGAGAGAGACAGAGAGAAAGGTCTTCCTTTTGCCGTTGGTTCACCCTCCAACCAATGGCTGCCACGGCCGGCGCGCTGCAACCGGCGCACCACGCTGATCCGAAGGCAGGAGCCAGGTACTTCTCCTGGTCTCCCATGGGGTGCAGGGCCCAAGCACCTGGGCCATCCTCCACTGCACTCCCTGGCCACAGCAGAGAGCTGGCCTGGAAGAGGGGCAACCAGGACAGAATCCGGCACCCCGACCGGGACTAGAACCCGGTGTGCCGGCGCCACTAGGTGGAGGATTAGCCTAGTGAGCCGCAGCGCCAGCCTCCTCCTTGTCTTCTGAAAGTTCCAAGCGCCAAAGTGTTTACTTTGAACGAAGTCCAGTTTGGCATTTGTTTTTCTTTTTCTAAAGATTTATTTGTTTATTTGAAAATAAGAGTTACAGGGAGAGAGAGAGAGGAGAGGCAGAGAGAGAGAGAGAGAGAGAGAGAGAGAGGTCTTCCATCCACTGGTTCACTCCCCAAATGGCCAAAACAGCTGGAGCTGCGCCGATCCGAAGCCAGGAGCCAGGAACTTCTTCTGGGTCTCCCACGTGGGTGCAGGGGCCCGAGGACTTGGGCCATCTTTCACTGCTTTCCCAGGCCATAGCAGAGAGCTGGATTGGAAGTGGAGCAGCCGGGACTTGAACCGGTGCCCATATGGGATGCCATGGGATGCCGGGACCGCAGGCGGAGGCTTTACCCGCTGCGCCACAGCGCCGGCCCCTAAATAAAATTAAAAAAAAAAAAATGCAAGCCGGCGCCGTGGCTCAATAGGCTAATCCTCCACCTTGCGGCGCCAGCACACCGGGTTCTAGTCCCGGTTGGGGCGCCGGATTCTGTCCCGGTTGCCCCTCTTCCAGGCCAGCTCTCTGCTGTGGCCAGGGAGTGCAGTGGAGGATGGCCCAGGTGCTTGGGCCCTGCACCCCATGGGAGACCAGGAAAAGCACCTGGCTCCTGGCTCCTGCCAGGATCAGCGCGGTGCGCCGGCTGCAGCGGCGGCCATTGGAGGGTGAACCAACGGCAAAAAGGAAGACCTTTCTCTGTCTCTCTCTCTCACTGTCCACTCTGCCTGTCAAAAAAAAAAAAAAAAAAATGCAGATGCAGCTACTGGACCAATTGCCTAGGCCCTTCCCCCTCCCGCAGCCAGACTGAGAACCCAGCCCCCCCCAGACCCCCACCTGACCACACCCCTCTGCCCCCCTGCAGCAGCCGTTGTCATGGAGATCGTGTACGTGTATGTCAAGAAGCGCAGCGAGTTCGGGAAGCAATGCAGCTTCTCCGACCGCCAGGCCGAGCTGAACATCGACATCCGGCCCAACCCCGAGCTGGCCGAGCAGTTCGTGGAGCGGAACCCGGTGGACACGGGCATCCAGTGCTCGGTCAGCATGTCGGAACACGAGGTGCGTCCTGCCCCCCGGTGGTGGGGGGGGATGACCCGGGCTGGGGAAGCTGGGGGCCGGCCGGGGGGGGCGGGGCCATAGGAGGGACTGGGTGTCCCAGGCAGGGTGCGGTGCCGAGGGCAGGAGGGACCTGGCCGTTCCAGGGCGGGTGAGTGTGGACCCAGAGGGGCTCCTGCACCACGGCTGGGGAGGGGTCTGGAGGGAGGGAACGGCTCAGCTTGAAGACCGCAGAAAGTCCTGCAGAAGCTTCCAGACCGGGGAGCTCTAAGCGGAGAGAAATGAGGTCTGAGCGCTCCGTGCCTGTGTGGCCCCGGGCATCAGCTCCTGACCGGCTCTGGTGGCGCGCGAGGCGCACGAGGCACTGGCCCCAGCCTCGTGGGTGACTCAGCTCAGAGGCAAGCCGCTCTCCCGAGCTGATTATCACGGCGGGGACCTGGACGATGGCACCCGTGCTGTAGCCAGTAACAGTGACGCCAGGCTGGCCACACCCCCGAGGCTCTCCTGCTGGGAGCCAGCCCTCGCTGGCTTACAACCGGACAGTCCCTATGGATTGCTTAGTGGAAACAGGGCTTCCATTGGGGCGCTGGGGAAGCTGTGGAGGTCAAGGGTCATGATGATTGCACAGGGGTGTGGCTGATAATGCCCCTGGGTTTTCAAAAATTTGTTTAAAGAGTTTATTTGAGAGGTAGAGTTTTAGATAGAGAGAGGGGGAGACAGAGAAAGGTCTTCCATCCGCTGGTTCACTCCCCAAATGGTCGCAATTGCCAGAGCTGGGCTGATCTGAAGCCAGGAGCCAGGAGCTTCTTTCAGGTCTCCCAAGCGGGTGCAGAGGCCCAACGACTTGGGCCATCTTCTACTGCTTTCCCAGGCCACAGCAGAGAGCTGGATCAGAAGTGGAGCAGCCGGGACTAGAACCGGCGCCCATGTGGGATGCCGGCACCACAGGCAGAGGCTTAACCTACTACACCACAGTGCTAGCCCCAAATTTTCAAAAAATTTTTTAAAAAATATTTGTTCATTTATTTGAAAGGCAGAGTTACAGAGAGAGAGAGAGAGAGAGAGAGAGAGAGAGAGAGAGAGAGGAAGAGATCTTCTATCCACTGGTTCACTCCCTAAATGGCCACAGTGGCCAGGGCTGGGCCAGGAGCTTCATCCGTCTCCCGTGTAGGTGCAGGGACCAAGCACTTGGCCCATCCTGCACTGCTTTCCCAGGCGCATTAGCAGGGAGCTGGATCGGAAGTGGAGCAGCCGGGACCTGAGGTGCAGGTACCGCAGGTGGTGGCTTCACCTGCTACGCCGCAGCCCCGCCCCCTGAGTTCTCATCTTTATTTGAAAGGCAGAGGCACAGAGATTTTCCATCACTGGCTCACTCCCCAAGTGCCTGCAGCAGCTGCAGCTGGGCCAGCCCAAGGCCAGGGCCTGGAACTCCATCTGGGTCTCCCATGCGGGTTTCAGGGACCCAGGTACTTGCACCATCGCCTGCTGCCTCCCGGGGTGCACATTAGCAGGGGGCAGGAGCTGGGGCTGGAACACAGGTGTGCTTGGCACCCCCAGGGGCATCTTGACCACGGCGTCCTCACCGGTGTACCAAATGCGTGCCCCAGAACTGTGCACTTGAAAGTGGTCAACATGGGCACCTTTGTGTTGTGTATGATTTGACACAATAAAAACAAATGAGGAAAAAGGAGGAGGGAGGCATGGGGCCCGTTGAGCGGGCAAAGCCCCCCACCCCCCATTCCCAAGGACCAGCACAGCAAACCCAGATGCGGAGTTGCTCCAAAAGTCTCTATTTCCAGGGTGTCTTCGACGGTGCGATAGAGGAGGACCCTTCACATCTTTTTTTCTTTGGAATCTCACAAAACAGGTCCATCAGGGTTCAGGGCAGAACTGGAGAGAACTGGAGCACCGGTTATCAGCTGCAAAACTGCTTGGCTCCACAGGGTGGCGCTGTGTGGCCGCCTGTGACCCCCACCCCTGAGGACCAGGAAGCTCCTGGCTTCGTGGCTTTGGCCAGAGCACCTCGTGGGGCTGCCCCCGACAGCTCAGGCCCTGGAGCCCCCCCGTTCCGGGTTGACAGAAGTGGCTGAAGGTCCCCCCCCCCGGGGAGGGGGGCCAGATGGCCGTCCTCTCACCGCCGCGCTCTGTTTAGGCCAACACAGAGCGGTTTGAGATGGAGACCCGCGGGGTTAACCACGTCGAGGGGGGCTGGCCCAAGGATGTGAACCCTCAGGAGCTGGAGCAGACGATCCGCTTCCGGAAGAAAGTGGAGAAGGACGAGAACTACATCAATGCCATCACGCAGCTGGGCTCGGTATGGACTCCAGCTCCAGCGTCGGGACCAAGCGGGTGGCACAACCCGGCTGTGCCTGGCCCTGCGTGGCCTCGTGCAGCACTGGGGGTGGGGGGTGGGGCGGGAGGAAGCCAGAGGCCAGCCCTCGGGAGCGTGCAGTCGGGGACCTGGCACACGGGTTAGCGGTGGGGGAGGCACAAGGGCTGAACAGGCCCTGGGAAGGAACTGAGCAGCGGGAAGCCCGTGGGAGCCCCACCCTGCAGGCAACAGGATCACGCATGCATGCATTCGTTCACCAAGTTTGGACCGAGCACACTGAGTTTGCAAAACTGAACCTCACCCGTATCCTGGGCCCCAAGACTTTGCAGCCCACTGGGGGCCAAACCAGGTGTAGACACAGTGCTGTTGCCACCTACCCAGGCGTGTCTCAGTGCTCTCCACAGAAGGCAGAGGAAGAAATGCTATAAGAGAAGGGGCTGCCTGCCCTGTTGCCCCGTAAAGAGGGAGTGACAGTTTCCTTCTGTAGGGACCCCAGAGGGCTTCCTGGAGGAGGTGCTGTCAGTGTACTGTGCCTTTATGGGCTGTGTGTATCTGTGCTGTCTGCAGACCCCCAAGAACCCATAGGACATGCCCCCATTGAAACCGCGGGAGGCGCAGGGCCGTCTCAGCCCGGGGAGTCGGTGGGGCCCCCCTTTCCTGCTAAGGACCCCCCGGCCGCCCCCCCGCCCCCCCAGATCATGGAGCACTGCATCAAGCAGAACAACGCCATCGACATCTACCAGGAGTATTTTGACGACGAGGAAGCCGTGGAGGTGACGGAAGAGGCGCCTTCGGCCAAAACCATCAACGTCTTCAGGTAGCTCAGCGGCCAGCCGGGGGCGTGGCCAAGCTGTGAGCCCCTCCCCCCACCACCCCGGCTTCACCGCCCTAAAAGTCCGGTGTTCCTCCCTTCCCCCCGCCCCTCCTGGCGCCGTGGTCCGCCTCTGAGTCTCGCAGTCCGTGGCCTTGCCCGGTGGCTCCCTTCACTCTGCGGCAGGTGTCCCGCCCCCGTCTTGGTGGCCGCTGCGTTTGGAACGCAGTCTGGCTCCCAGACTTCTCGGGAAATTGAAACCCAAGGCCTCCTCCTGCTGTTAATGGTGCTAAGGAGGTGGTTTTGGGGGGAGGCGGGGCTTGAGAGAGCCTGGGTGAGGCCCAGCTGCTGTGTCTGCTCCCCATGGCGTCACCACTGCTGCCCTCCTGCCTGGTCGGAGGCCACGTCCCTGGGCCTTGATTTGGACTTGAACTTCCAATACCTTCTTATAAAGTTAGTTTTCCCAGGTGTCCCATTGTGCTACAGCACGCTGGCTGAGACAGGGGCTCAGGCCTTGGGTGCTGGGTAATAAACACGCCGTTGTGTGGGGGCAGCGTCCCCGTGCACCTGCTGGCCCCCCGGAAGGACATTCTGGTCGCTTCCACGCCAGGCGATTGCGGTGAGAACTGCTGGCGACACTCATGTGCAGGCTTTGTTGGACACGCGTTCGACTCCCACAGAGTAATCCCGGACTCCCTGCCCGCTCTTTGTTATGACGGTGACGGAAGAGAAAGGCTCAGAGCGCTGGCTCGTCGGCGCACCTGGGACTGGGCCTGCGTGTGCTGGGTCGCTGTCCCCGCTTTCTCTCTTCTCCATCTGGACGGCTGTGAGGCTGGTTCTCCGATTCCCGGAGTCTTGTCAGTTTCATTGGGAAAAACCGATTTCTCTGAGTGCTTCGATATATGTGAATCTTTTTATTTATTTTTTAAAGATCTATGTATTTGAAAGAGTTACAGAGAGAGAGAGGAAGGAGAGACACACAGAGAGAGGTCTTCCGTCCGCTGGTTCACTCCCCAGATGGCCGCAATGGCCGGAGCTGCGCCAATCCGACGCCAGGAGCCAGGAGCTTCTTCCAGGTCTCCCACGTGGGTGCAGGGGCCCAAGCACTCGGGCCACCTGCTGCTGCTCTCCCAGCCGCATTAGCAGGAGGCTGGATTGGAAGCAGAGCAGCCAGCACTTGAATCGGCGCCCGTATGGGATGCTGGTACTTACTATAGATGGCGGCTTTACCCGCTGCACCCAGCACCAGCCCCATTGAACATTTTTTAAAATATCATCAATAAGAAGTTTGGGGAGGGGCCAGCGCTGTGGTGTAGCGGGAAAATCCACCACCTGCAGTGCCAGCATCCTATATGGGTGCCAGTTCAAGTCCCAGCTGCTCCACTTCCAATCCAGCTCCCTGCTGTGGCCTGGGAAAGCAGTAGAATATGGCCCAAGTCCTTGGACCCCGCACTCGTGTGGGAGACCCAGAAGAGGCTCCTGGTTCCCGGATTCAGATCAGCGCAGCTCTGGCTGTTGCGGCCAATTGGGGAGTGAACCAGCGGATGGAAGACCTCTCTTTCTCTCTTTCTCTCTCTCTCTGCCTCTCTTTCTCTCTGTGTAACTCTGATTTTCAAGTAAATAAATAAATCTTTAAAAAAAAGAAGTTGGGGGAGCGTCCACTGCAGCCTCCCCGCGCCCTTTGCTCCCCCTGAAGGGACCCCCAGGAGGTCAAGCGGACGGCCACGCACCTCTCCTGGCACCCCGACGGCAACAGGAAGCTGGCCGTGGCTTACTCCTGTCTCAACTTCCAGCGGGCCCCCTTGGGCATGAGCCACGAGTCGTACATCTGGGACCTGGGTGAGGAGCGTGGGGTCCTGGCGGCCAGGGTGGGCTCCAGGGGCAGGGCCGAGGCCCGCGAAAGCAGGGCAGAGGGCAGGCGGAAGCAGAGGGCCGATGACCCAGGAGGAGGAAGCCGCATGGCCCTTCCCTGTCTGGGTTCTGGCACAGCTGGGCAGAAGCTGCATCAGAGGCCGGAGGCTCCCTCCGAGTCCAGAGCCTCCATCCGCACGGGATGCTGATCTTGGTCCCTAAAGAGCTTATCCGAAAGACGCTGCCCAGCTGGGAAGGGGCCTGCAGGGGAGGGGAAGGGGGCTCGTGCCTCTGGCCCACCTCTGGGGACACGTCCCCTCATCCCTGGCCAGCAGGGGCTGATGACCGCAGCCCGGCAGGGGCCGATGGTGGTGGGCCCCACCCTCCGCTGTTCTCGTGGGCGCCAGGTGCAGAGCTGGGGCTTGAGGCTCCTAAGAAGCTCAGTGGGTTCCTACAGCGACCCTTCCGGTACACACCGCTCGGTCCCCAGTCCTGGAAATAGAGCCAACGGCAGGTGCACACCTCCCAGTCCCCAGAATGAAACCCGCCCCTCCACGGAGGGCAGAGAGGAACCACAGAGCAGCTTCTGGGCTCCCCCGTGCACCCCCACCTGTGCGAGGGGCTCCACTGCTCGGCCCGTCTCTCACCAGGCCTAGGGGTTCGTTTTATAGAAAACCCCAACAAGCCAGAAATCACGCTGAAGCCGTCTTCCCCGCTGGTCACCTTGGAGTACAACCCCAAAGACGCACACGTGCTCATCGGCGGCTGCTACAACGGGCAGATAGGTGAGGGGGCCCCAGGCACGGGCTGTGGGGGACCTGGCGGGGCAGACACAGACGGCGTGAGTCCGGCTTTGCCGAGGGCCAGCAGTGTCTGCAGCTGGGGTCCTTCGAGGAAATCCAAATTCCGTGCGTGGCGAGAAGTATTAAAACCGCAGCTCAAGTCAAGTGGGGGCCCAGTGGACCAGGCCCCCCCAGCTGTCAGGGGCTATGAGACTGCCGGGGAGGGTGCCAGGGACACCCACATGGCTTGGAGGATGAGCTGGGCAGCCTTCCTCCTGGGCCGCTCCTTGCAGGGTTGTGAGGGGTGGGTGTGAATCCCTGGCGTCTTGGGCAGAATTCGCCCACGGAGCCGTCTGCTCCCAGCTGTTCTCTATTGGAGTGTTTGTTTGTTTTTTGAAAGAGTTACACAGTGCTGGTAAGGTAAGGTAAAATCCGCTGGTTTTCTCCCTAATTGGCCACAACGGCCAGAGCTGCACTGATCTGAAGCCAGGAGTCAAGAGCTACTTCTGGGTCTCCCACATGGGTGCAGGAGCCCAAGGACTGGGCCATCTTCCACTGCTTTCCCAGGCCACAGCAGAGAGCTGGATCGGAAGTGGAGCAGCCAAGATTCGAACCAGCACCCATATGGGATGCCACACTACAGGTGGCAGCTTTACCTGCCGCGCCACAGCGCCAGCCCCCTATTGGACGTTTTGGAATGACAAATTCCGCCTCTTTCCCTGAGCCAGGTCTCTTTCGGTGCTCCGTCTCCTCTGGGATCTGTTTTGGGAGGTTCTGTGTCTCTGGGGGCTTGATTCCCCCTCCCTGTGCGCGCTTTTCCCTTCTTCCTCTGGTGGTCGGAGCCGGAACGGCTGAGACACTTCTCAGAAGCGCTGGCTGGCTCCTGGACGAGGGGCTCCGGCAGTCTCCCTGGAGAGCCGGAGCGGGGCCAGGCCAATGTCAGGAGCTGTGAACTCAGCCCAGGTCTCCCATGTGGGTGGCAGGGACCCAAGTTCTGCGCCATCCCTGCTACCTCCCAGGTGCACTAGCAGGAGGATGGATTGGAAGCAGAGCCAGGGCAGGAACCCAGGGACTGATAGGGGGTGCGGACGTCCCAGGGGGCTCCTTAACCAGTGCCACAAACACCCTGACCACCCCACGTGCTCCTCCGCTGCACAGCACAGCAGGGGCTCCCTCTGTGGGCTCCCTGCCTGTCTCCCCAGTCCTATTCCCCGTGGCCCCCCAGGGGTGGAGTGTGGTGGGTGACATGCGACCGGGGCTCCCGGAACGGATGAAGCTTGCACGCTGGGAGTCCTGGTGGGGGCTGGTAGGAAACTCAGGCTGTGACCCCAAAAAGCCACAGACCTGCCGATCCCAAGCCGTGCTCCCTGCACCAGGGGGGGACGCCAGTGCCCCCATTTACCCCTCCCTCGTCTCCTCCCCTGCCAGCCTGCTGGGACACCAGGAAGGGCAGTCTGGTGGCCGAGCTGTCCACCATCGAGTTCAGCCACCGGGACCCCGTGTACGGCACCATCTGGCTGCAGTCCAAGACAGGCACCGAGTGCTTCTCAGCCTCCACGGACGGGCAGGTACTGACCGGCCAGGCCCCGGGGCCGGGCGCAGCGCAGGTCAGAGCCACCCAGGGCGGTCGCCTTTTGCCTTTTGGTTTTTAATTGGCCGCTGAGCGGTGCACAGGCCTGGGACAAACTCCCAGGAGTATGGAAGGGCAGGCGGCGAAATGCCTCAGCAGGGAGCCGGACTGAACGTGGAGCACCCGATGCCAGCATTAACCCATTTCGCCACAATGCCGGGCCCCAGAGTGCCTTCCCCCGTCCCTGTCCCCGGACTCCCAGCCCTCCCGGAGGGCGTCAGCCTCCCGCCTGCCTTCAGAGATGGTCTCCGAGCAGACACCTGCCTCCCGGCTCCCGCCCCTCGCACAGCTCACACACTGCTCTGCCCTTGAGGTTTCCACTCGCCGGGTGCTGCAGACGGTGCCATTTTCGGGGACTGTGCGGTGTGAGCGGGCCGGGATTTATGTAGGTGGGTTTGCGGATCTTGCTGGTGCCCACAAGGTGGAGCCGAGAGAATGGGACTGCCCGGCTTTATCACTCTCCTGTGCAGGGTTGCTCGGCCAATGCATGTGCACGTTTTGTATTTATTTGAATGATAGAGCCGCACAGAGGGAGAGGGGGGAGGAGAGAGGGGAGGAGAGAGGGGAGGAGAGAGGGGAGGAGAGAGGGTCTCCTGTCTTCTGCTCCCCAAATGCTGGCATAGCCAGGACTGGGCGTGGCCAAAGCCAGGAGCCAGGAACTCCGTCTGGGTCTCTGACAGTATCTGCCTCCCAGGTGCACTAGGAGGAAGCTGGGTTGGAAAGGGAGAAGCCAAGACTTGAACCAGGCGCTCCGATACGGGACATGAGCGTCCCAAGTGGCGGCTTAACCTGCTACTCACGACACTGCCGCCCCGTGTGTGCAATTCCAACGCTGCCGGTGTTAGCATAGCCCGAGACCTTGAAGGAGGGATTCCCAGGCCACACTGGCAACCTTGCCTCAGCAGGCCTGGGGTGAGGCCCAGCACCGGGCTTTTGTGCTTGGGAACCTTGAGCCATTGCGGCGATTCTCAAAGTGTGATCACTCTCAGGGGTTGCTGGGAGGTCCAGACACAGCCTTTTTCTTCCTTTTTTTTTTTTTTTAAAAAAAGATTTATCCATTGATTTGAGAGGCAGAACATCAGAGAGAGGAAGGGAGAGGCAGAGACAGAGATCTCCTATCTGCTGGTTCACCCCCAAATGGCCACAGTGGCCAGGGCTGGGCCAGGCCAAAGCCAGGAGCCAGGAGCCCCAGCTGGGCCTCCCACGTGGGCGGCAGAGCAGCCCAGACTCCAGCAGGCGCTCAGCTGTGCAGTGCCGGTGCAGGAAGCAGCAGCTTAGCCCGCTGCGCCCCAGTCCTTGTGCCCCGCTGTCTGGTCCCAGGGGCAGGGGAGGGAAAAGCCCGGGAGAGCAGGAGACCCCCCCCCAGGTCTCCAAGCGGCCCCCTCTCCCCTGGAGGTCATGTGGTGGGACATCCGCAAGATGAGCGAGCCCACCGAGGTGGTGGTCATGGACATCAGCAGGAAAGAGCAACTGGAGAACGCCCTGGGGGCCATCTCCCTGGAGTTTGAGTCTACGCTGGTGAGTGCCCCCTCCCGTGCCTCCCCTGCCTTCCAGCGCCCGGGCAGGGCAGTGGGGTGGGGGTGGGGAAGCAGCAAGGACAGGCTGTGGCTGAGGGCTCCGCTCCCGGGGAGTCCCAAGGTCCCGCCCCCTGCCAGGCCTCCGCGTGGTCGTTACAGCTACCTTCCAGCAGGGGGCAGCAGAGCTTCTTGGGCAGGAAGCCATTCTCTTTTTGGGCAGTGGCCGGGCTGGGCAGAAGGCAACCTCTCAGACAGCACAGGACTCCTGAAAAGCCCTGTGGGACAGAGGGGGCCCTGCTCGGGACCCACCTGGGGAGGCCTGGCCTCCAGCCCCTCCGCCCCACCTCTGTCTCCCGTGGGGCCCTGGGCTGGTCACTTCCCTTCTCCTGGGACAGGGACCTGAGGTCAGAGGGGGCTCCCTGGGAAACCAGGGCACAGGCATGTTTCCGGCGTTTGCTAACTGAGAAGGAAGGAGAGAGAAACGAAGTTGAGCAGTGATGCCCGTGTGTCCCGGGCAGGAAGCTTCTAGAAGCAGCGAATGAACTCTTGACTGTACAGCAAGGAAGCAGATGTCCCTGGCCCGGGCTATTCCTGGCTTGGTTCTCACTGGAGCCCAGGCCTGGCTCCCGGGGAAGCGCCACCTGTCTGCCCTCACCCTGGAACCCCGTGGGGCTCTGGCCTCATACCTGCCCCCCCGGGGGGGTGGTCGCCCAAGGCCAGGGCATGAATGCTGGTGGGGTGAGGTGGGCGGTAACTCAGCTGAGCCCACGCCTGGCCCAGGGGCGCCAGGCACTGTGGACGTTGGTGGCATCAAGGCCACGCCGGTCCCTGCCAGAGGGGAACGGGTTGTGGGGGGAGGCGGGTCTCTGGGGGCTGGGCTGGGGGCTCTGCCAGGCTCACGGGTCACTTTGTCCACTCACTCGTTCACCAGCCTTGCCCAAGCTCCTACTCCATGGCAGGCCACCGGGGCTACATCAGTGACCAAAAGGGACCAGGGTCTGTGCCCCCGGAGCTGGAGCTCCAGCCGGGGGGAGAGGCAGCCAGATATAGAGCAGCGGTCCGTATCCAGGGGGGCACCGCCAGGGCCTCCCACCCCGCACCCCGTGTGTGCCTGAGGCCACGGAAATCCCCACCCTCTGGATTCGTGCAATGCGCACACAGCTGTGATAACGGGTAATTAGCAAATGAGGCGCAGTCTGCAACACACAGCCGTCCGTGTAATAAAACTGAACAGCTGTGGCACTACAGGGCAGTAAAAGCCGCGTGGGTGTTTCCCGTGATGACAGGACCGCACCACGCCCGCGTGGCAGGCGTGTGGCACACCCCGGGCCGCTGTGCCGCTCCCTTGAGAGCCACAGAGCCAGTCTGCCGGCCAAGACGGCTCCTCGGGAGTCCACGGGCAGCCGGCGGAGGGTGGGGCTGCGCACAGGTCAGAACCCGCACGCCGCTGGCGTCGGAGCGGCTGTTCATCTTTGCAAGCTTCCTTTGGGTCCCTCGGGGGACCCAGGGTTCAGAGGGACCGCAGAGGCAGACCTGCGGGTGATGGGGTCCCCACGGTGTCCAGCTGGAGGGGATGAGAGGCCGGGAGGCAGCCTGGAGCCTGCGCACTGAAGCCGCGCAGTGAGGTGGCAGGCGGCAGGGGCGGGCCTGGAGGGCCCTGTGGGCGATGCAGGACGCTGGGCAGGGGAGACGGTGACTGGCTCACATCACAGAGTGACCAGCGTGTTCCTTCCCCGTTGCTGCCTCTCGAATTATCATGAGTTAGTGGCTTCAAAAGGCATGCATTTATTTATTTAAAAAATTACCTGAATGTGCATAGTTTGAGGCAGTTTTAAAAAAGACTTATATGGGCCGGCGCCGCGGCTCACTAGGCTAATCCTCCGCCTAGCGGCGCCGGCACACCGGGTTCTAGTCCCGGTCGGGGCACCGGATTCTGTCCCGGTTGCCCCTCTTCCAGGCCAGCTCTCTGCTATGGCCAGGGAGTGCAGTGGAGGATGGCCCAGGTGCTTGGGCCCTGCACCCGCATGGGAGACCAGGAAAAGCACCTGGCTCCTGGCTCCTGCCATCGGATCGGCGCGATGCGCCGGCCGCAGTGCACCGGCTGCGGCGGCCATTGGAGGGTGAACCAACGGCAAAGGAAGACCTTTCTCTCTGTCTCTCTCTCTCACTGTCCACTCTGCCTGTCAAAAAAAAAAAAAAAAATAAAAAAAAAATAAAAAAAAATAAAAAAAAAGACTTATATGTTTGAAAGGCTGTTGGGATGGGGGAGATCTTCCATCTGCTGGTTCACACCCCCACATGGCTGCAACTGCAGGGCTGGGCCAGACCCAGGCCAAAGCAAGAAGCTGGAACTCTATCCAGGTCTCCCACGTGGGTGCTCCCCCTGGTGGTGGGACAGGAGATCTACCTCCCCGTCTCACTTTTCCTTCTTTCTTTTCTTTTTTTCTTTTTCTTTTTCTTTTTTCTTTTCTTTTTTTTTTTTTTTTTACAGGCAGAGTTAGTGAGAGAGAGAGAGAAAGGTCTTCCTTTCCATTGGTTCACCCCCCAAATGGCCGCTACAGCCAGGAGCCAGGTACTTCTCCTGGTCTCCCATGGGGTGCAGGGCCCAAGGACTTGGGCCATCCTCCACTGCACTCCTGGGCCACAGCAGAGAGCTGGCCTGGAAGAGGGGCAACCGGGACAGAATCCGGCGCCCCAACTGGGACTAGAACCCGGTGTGCCGGCGCCGCAGGCGAAGGATTAGCCTAGTGAGCAGCGGCGCTGGCCTCCCTGTCACTTTTCACTCTGCCTTTTAAATACGTGAAATAATTTTTTAAAAGATTTATTTATTTGACAGTCAGAGTTACATGGAGAGAGAAAGAGAGGCAGAGAGAGAGAGAGAGAGAGAGAGAGAGAGAGGTCTTCCCTCTGCTGGTTCACTCCCCAATTGGCCGCAGTGGCCAAAGATGCACCAATCAGAAGCCAAGAGCCAGGAGCTTCTTCCGGGTCTCCCAAGTGGGTGCAGCAGCCCAAGGACTTGGACCATCTTCCACTGCTTTCCCAGGCCATAGCAGAGAGCTGGATGGGAAATGGAGCAGCCGGGACTCGAACCAGCATCCATATGGGATGCCAGCACTGCAGGCAGCAGCTTTACCTGCACCACAGTGTTGGCCTCATTTTTTTTTAAAGTAAGGATGTTGGCTCCAGTTTGGGGAGCAAGAAAGGGCAGATCTGGGTGTTTTCTAAAGGTTTTGTGGTTGCATCTTTAGTAATTTTCTGGTAGAAGGAAACTTCTTAATAAAACGATCTTTTTAAATAAAAACCTAGACGCTGTGCAGGGGCAGATTCAACACCCACAAGGCTCACGGGTCCGCGAAGGCCTTCCCTTCCCAGTGTGGCCCTCCCCTCTCTAGCTCACCTGTCCACCTGGGCACTGAGGACACAGCACCGCGTGGGTCCAGGTCTTGCCCGCGGAGGGCCCCAGTCTGGGCTGGAGATTAGGCGCAGAGCAGGGAACAGGCAGAGCACGCACAGTGGAGGGGCTGTGCTCAGAGCCGAGGGGGGAGCCCTGGATCAGGAGTCCGGCCTTCGCCCACACAACCCACAGGGACACGAGCATCTGCTAGGTGGCCCGTTAGTGGCCTCGGAGCCAAGAAAGATGAGCTGGTTTCCCCCAAGGAGCTCACAGCCTCGAGGAGGGACAAACTGCATCGCTGACCCCCAGCGGCGTCCTTAGGGCTGGTGGCTCTGAACTTGCAGGGGCATCCACCCAGCCATTGCCACGGCCGGTGTCACTGTCGTGCCAAATGAGGCTCTCCAGTGGCCTGGGCCACACGGCGTCCCCTCTGCAGGCCTGGTCTACTCTCTGTAACCCAGCAACAGCACTGTTGGGGGCAAATGCTTCGCAGACACAGGGATGTCCTGGGGAGGGGCCAGTGGTGACCTCCAGCGGCCGGGAGAGTCAGGGATGGTGTCCCCATGCCTGCAGTCCTGCAGCAGGTCCCCTGAAAGGGGGAGACCCGAGGAGGCTGCGCAGAGTGGGGACAGCACCCCAGGAGGGCTGGGGCACAGCCCGGGCCGAGGCCTCCTTCCTGCACCTGCTGACCCCCAGGACAGGCTGCTGGCCTCGAGGCTGAGCCCAGAGCTGGTGCCTCCCCCTCCACAGCCGACCAAGTTCATGGTGGGCACCGAGCAGGGCATCGTCATCTCCTGCAACCGCAAGGCCAAGACGCCGGCCGAGAAGATCGTGTGCACCTTCGGGGGCCACCACGGCCCCATCTACGCCCTCCAGAGGAACCCCTTCTACCCCAAGAACTTCCTCACCGTGGGCGACTGGACGGCGCGCATCTGGTCTGAGGACAGCCGGGAATCGTCCATCATGTGGACCAAGTGAGGTGGGGGACGGGGGGACCCCAGCCATGGCGCCTGTAGAGTGGAGAGAACGCCCTTCGCAAACGCCCGCGCTGGCGTGACGGGGCCTCATTGGGGGGCGAGGTTCCATCCCCAAAGCTGGCTGCTTCCAAGGCTCCGCAGAGGAGTGAGTTTTTTAAGATTCATTGTTTGCTGCAAAGACAGAGGGACAGAGCGAGCAGGAGAGGGCCAGAGATCTCCCACCCACTGGCTCACGCCCCAGATGCCCATGACAGCCAGGGCTGGGCCAGGCCGAAACCAGGAGCCAAGAGCTCCATCCGGGTCTCCCGTGGGTGACAAGGGGCCCAAGCACTTGGGCCCGGGGGCTCATGAGCAGGAAGCTGGACTCGGGAGCGGGGCCAGGACTGGTGTCCGTCGCTCCCGTATGGGATGCGGGCTTTGGGATCCATGTCTTAGCCAATTCCTTCGTCACGGCTTCTCACGGCCCCTTGGGTCCTGCAGCTGCCGGAGGATGGGCCTGGGCTGAGCAGAGCCCTCGCCCTCACCCTCAGGGCTCAGTCCCAGAGGGAGCAGGTGGGCCTGGGTCCCACAGCCCGTGTGTCTCCTTCCTCTTGCGTGGTGGTCAGCAGATCTAGTAACAATACAGGAGGATGGGCGGCGCCGTGGCTCACTAGGCTAATCCTCCACCTGCAGCGCCGGCACACTGGGTTCTAGTCCCGGTCGGGGCGCCGGATTCTGTCCCGGTTGCCCCTCTTCCAGGCCAGCTCTCTGCTGTGGCCCGGGAGTGCAGTGGAGGATGGCCCAAGTGCTTGGGCCCTGCACCCCATGGGAGACCAGGAGAAGCACCTGGCTCCTGCCATCGGATCAGCGCGATGCGCCAGCTGCAGCACAGCGGCCGCGGCGGCCATTGGAGGGTGAACCAACGGCAAAAGGAAGACCTTTCTCTCTGTCTCTTTCTCTCACTGTCCACTCTGCCTGTCAAAAATTAAAAAAAAAAAAAAATCCAGAAGGCCCAGTCCAGTGTGAATTCGGGGGAGGGGAGCGTCTGGCACAGCACTTCCGGTGCTGCTGGGGACACCCCCGTCCCACCCACATCCCAGCGCGTGGGTGCCCGTCCTGGCCCTGCTCCGATCCCAGCTTCCTGCCCCTGTGCACCTGGGAGGCAGCAGTGATGGCCCAAGTACTAGGGTCCCTGGGAAACCCAGAGCGAGTTTCAGGCAGGCCCCCGGCTTCAGGCTGGCCCAGCCTCAGCGGCCACAGGCATCCAGGGGAGTGAACCAGCGGATGGAAGATCTTTGTCTCTCTGCCTTTCAAATAAAATGAACATAAAACAATAATTGTCTTTCAGAAAAGACGAATGATTTTTTTAAAAAGTCTATCCCATGGGCCATTTGAGACAGACTGAAAAATATCTGCCGTCAATCCCCGGTTAGTCTCGCTCGCTTCTCCCTTGTGGGGGCTCACTTAGTTGCAAAGGGGTCTGGGAAATGTAGTCCTGGAATGTAGTCCACTGGAAAAGGGAAGAGTGGGCTTTGGCGGGGAGCTCGCAGGCTGCACCGTGGGCACCCACGTATGTGTGTGCGTGAACGTTTCTCTGAAAAGTGCACCTTGTCATGGGGGAGACTCTCTAGGGCGGGAAACGTAGCCCCCTCCTGAGCCCGGAATCGGATTTTCCCGGCACTTCCTTCATCGGGCTCCTCCCGGTGAGCTCGGAGCCCGGGGCCTGATCCGGCAGCTTGCACCTGCTGCCTGGGGTTCGCCACAGAGGAGCACCGGGAACCGGCCCACAGGAAGGACCATCGTCAGAGCTCTTTAAAGAGGTGCCAGCAGGGGCTCGCGCTATGGTGCCATGGGTTAAGCTGCTGCCTATGATGCCAGCATCCCATGCGGGCACAGGTTCAAGTCCCGGCTGCTCCTGGGGAAGCAGTGGAAGGTGGCCCAAATGCTCGGACCCCTACATCTACCTGGGACACCTGGATAAAGTTCCAGGCTCCTGGGGCCAGTGTTGTGGCACAGCGGGTTAGACCCAAGTCCTTGGGCCCCTGCACCCACATGGGAGAGCTGGATGGAGCTCCTGGCTGCTGGCTTCGGCCTGGCCCAGCACTGGCTGTTGCAGACATATGGAATGAACCAGTGGACGGAAGACCTCTGTCTCTCCCTCTCTATCTGTAACTCTGCCTTTCAAAATAATTTATTTAAAGAGCGCAGCCTGTGAGTGTGGGCAGCTGAGGTTGGCCCCCAGTAAGAAGTCAGACACAAGGAAGAACTTCCTGCCCAGCAAGGCTCAGACAGCCTGGAGTCCAGGAGCCTCTTGGTCCCTCCCAGCCACAGTGGCCTCTGACCTGTGACCCCGGCTCCTACAGGTACCACATGGCCTATCTCACGGACGGTGCCTGGAGCCCCACGCGGCCAGCGGTTTTCTTCACCACCAAGATGGATGGGACTCTGGACATCTGGGACTTCGTGTTCAAGCAGTGCGACCCCGCCCTCAGCCTGAAGGTCACGGGCACCCCCTCCTCCACCCTATGCATCCAGACCCTCAGCCAGCCATGGGCCCGTGGGGGATGGGGGGCACGCGTGTGATCGGATGTGTCCTCGTGCCGGGAGCTCTGCCGGCCACCCACGGCTCTCCATTCAGGAACGTGGTGGGGTGGGCTCCTGCGGGGTTAAGGGACCCTTGCTGGTGGGGAATTAAAAGAGAGAAAGCAGCAAGTGCCTGGCGTGGCCTCCCCCAGCCTGAACTCGTGTCAGCGGGGCACCAGCCTGCGGGGGCTGGAGGGAGATGAGGCTGCGGGCCCAGGCTGTGACACCGCGTCTCCGGGTAGGGGGCGTCACCTGGGCTGTGGAGCCGGGGGCCCAGGTAGTCAGACAACCGTGACTTTGCTCCCCTTTTCCCCTTGCCTGGGTCTGCCCCGCCCCCCGACAGGTGTGCGACGAGGCCCTGTTCTGCCTCCGGGTGCAGGACAGCGGCTGTCTCGTAGCCTGCGGCTCCCAGCTGGGGACGACCACCCTGCTGGAAGTGTCCAGCGGGCTGTCCACCCTGCAGAGGAACGAGAAGAACATTGCTTCCTCCGTGAGTGCCGGCCGCCGGGGCGGGGCGCGCGCAGGGCGGAGTAGCCAGAGAGAGCCAGGGGTCCCGCCCTCCCAGGCAGGGAAGCGGTGGCCTCCGTGGGGCACCGCGGGGCCCAGAGTGAGCGCCCTGCGTGAGTGTGAGGCTTGTCTGCATTGCCCACGCTCATCCGCTGCGTAGCTAAGCTCCCTTGGGCTTTGCTTTTCCAGCGGCAACCCTGCGTGGTTCGCCCGGGTCACTCTGTCTAGTTTCCGACCTCCCGCTAGCTGCCCCGCCTCCTCCCACCGGCCGCTCTGTCCCCGTGTGTCCCAGATATTTGAGCGGGAGACCCGGCGGGAGAAGCTCCTGGAGGCGCGGCACCGAGAGATGCGGCTGAAGGAGAGGGGCAGGGCGGAGGGCAAGGACGAGGACCAGAACTACGACGAGCTGGCCGTCGACCTGGACCAGCTGGTCTCCAAGGCCGAGGAGGAGTTTTTCGACATCGTCTTCGCCGAGCTGAGGAAGAAGGAGGCGGAGGCCATGCAGAAGAAGCCAGAGACTGTAGGAGCCTCGGCAGGGGCGCAGCTGGGCTGGGGGCCGCCCGATGGGAGCCAGGGCCCCCGGGTTCTGCCTGCTGGCTGACCTCTGGGGGGGGCCTGACTCTGGCCACGGGACCAGTGGGAGGAACTGCACCCTTCCTGTCTTCAGACCCCTCGAGGGTGGGAGCTGTGCCCCAGGCCTCTGGACACTCTCTGTCCCCACCCACCGTGGCAGGTGCACCTTGTATGTGCATGGTGGCCAACCTATGAGATCCTGGGGTCAAGGGAGCTGCCAGAAAAGAGTGGACCCGAGGGCCCGCGGGCTGCCCAGACCGCCACTCATCTACAGCACTCTCTGGCTGCATGCCTGGGCCAGTCACTCCCTCTCTTGGTGCCCTGGCTTTGAGCTGGGAAGTCAGGAGGTTGACCTTGACCGTCTGGTCCTGGCCTTTAGGGGGTCCACTGATAAGAGGCCAAAATGGGCCAGAGCTGAAGGTCAGCAAAGCAGGGAGGCCGCACAGTCAGGGTAGAGGATGTGCAGAGTGGAAATAGGGGCTCCTCATTGGAAAGGATTGGGAGCGTCAGGATGACGGCACAGCGTGAAGTCCCAGGCTCTGAGCCCCCGCCTAAAGCCCCCCCGCCCCGAAGCTGGCCCCTGGTCACGGACAGAAGGCTCTGGGTCCCAGGCTCTGAGCCACCGCCTAAAGCCGAGCTGGCCCCTGGTCACGGACAGAAGGCTCCGGTGACAGAGGGAGACCGGAACTGGTTGCACCTGCGACCTCTTCCGTCTTCTGCCCCCTCCCCCGCTCTGAGGAAGGGGTGTGACTTCACTCATTGCATTTGGAAGTGCCTGGGTGTGAAATGCCCGATTCTCATGCTGGCCGTGTGACAGGTGCGCCTGGAGCCCTGGCCTTCTGACCCGCAGCCCAGGTTTCCTCCACCCATCACCCTTGGCCCATCCAGGCCCTCAGAAGGCTAGCCGGCTTCGACCACCTGTTATGGTGCAGGGCGGCCGCCAGGCCCCTGCTGGGCGCTGTCATCCTGAAACGCTCTCTCCGTGACACTTGGAGCAATCTCAGGGAAGACTGCAGCCCTGAGGGGCCCGGGCCGGACGCGGCAGATTCCCAAGGCCCCGCCGGTCCCCGTGCACCTGCTGGCTCTGAGCATCTCCGGGGCCTCTCTGGCCGGGGAGCTGGCACCGCAGACCCCAGGCAGGGCACCCAGCAGTCGGGCTGCTTTTGGCCTCCTGGGGTTCACGCCTTGGGGTGGGCGAGGCCGGAGCCTCACCGACCTTGCCGGTGTCTTCCAGCAGCAAGAGAAACCCCCGGCTTTGGAGTCCGAGGAGGACATGCTGGGGGAGGAGGTGGAAGAGGAAGAAGGCGAGGAAGAGGAGAAATCCGCCTAGAAGGTCGGCCCGCGGCTGGAGCTTGGTTGCCGCCGGTCCCTTCATCGCCTGCCTCGTGGTCTCGCCCTGGTCGGACACTGGGAGCATCACGGCAGGGGGATGCTGACCGACGCAGCACGGAGATGCTGACCGACGCAGCAGGGGCTGAGCGAGCCCTTGGTGCGAGCGAAGGGGCAGGGCTCGCCCCACAGGGGCTGCCCACTGTCTCTGCCACCCCCGCACGTCCCGAGACCGGCTGCACCGCCAGCCTGGTCCTGGTTGTTTGGATTCAGCCTCACGGATTCCCCAGCTGTCACCTTCCTCCTGGAGCCTCCAGTGGGCCTGCCGCAGCCTTCGGCGGGGCCTCGGGAAGACGGGCCTGCCTTGTGGACCCCCCTCACCCACCTGCGCACCAGGAGAAAACCCGCCCACTCCAGAGAGACTTCCTGAGCTGCTCCCCGGCCGCGTGCACACTCAGCCGCCAGCAGAGGCCTCCAAGTGCGCATGCGCGTGAGCAGGTGCGGACGGCGACCCCCGACCCCGCTCCTTCCTGTGCACCGAAATGCTTCCTCTGATCCCAAGTTAATAATAACAACAAGGACCAGTGCTTGTTGTGCATCCTGCATCAAGAGCTGGCCTTGTTATGTTAACTGATTTTTTTTTAAGATCTATTTGTTTGGAAGGCAGAGTTGGGGGGGGGGGGGAGATAGCTCTCTTCTGCTGGTTCGTTCTAAGAATGACTGAAACAGCCAGGGCTGGGCCTGGCCAAAGCAGGAGCCCGGAGCTCCATCTGGGTCTCCCGCATGGGTGGCAGGGTCCCAAGGACTTGGGCCGTTTTCTGATTTCCCAGGTGCATCAGCAAGGAGCTGGGTCGGAAGTGGAGCATCTGGGGCGTGAACCAGTGCTCACGTGGGACGCTGGCGTTCCCGGTGGCGGCTTAACCCGCTGCACCACAGCGCTGGTCCCGTGACACTAACTCATTCCCAGAGTCCCTGGCAGGCTTATCCTCCAGGCATCATCCTTCCACACTGGAGGAAGTGGAGGTGCTGGGAGAGGTGCCGGGACCTGCCCAGGCCACAAGGCAGTGAGGGGACGGGGTGGGGACCAGAGCGCAGGCAGCCCTGAACCCCAGTCAGCTGGGTGCCCCCCAGCTCAGCACAGGAATCCCCGCATCACCAACCACGCTGTCCCCGCATCTTGGCAGGGCTCCCAGGTGCCCTCTCGGATGCCAGTGTTAAGAATTGTGTGGAGGGGCCGGCGCCGCGGCTCACTAGGCTAATCCTCCACCTTGTGGCGCCAGCACACCGGGTTCTAGTCCCGGTTGGGGCGCCAGATTCTGTCCCGGTTGCCCCTCTTCCAGTCCAGCTCTCTGCTGTGGCCAGGGAGTGCAGTGGAGGATGGCCCAAGTGCTTGGGCCCTGCACCCCATGGGAGACCAGGATAAGTACCTGGCTCCTGGCTTCGGATCAGCGCAGTGCACCGGGCGCAGCGGCCATTGGAGGGTGAACCAACGGCAAAAGGAAGACCTTTCTCTCTGTCTCTCTCTCTCTGCCCACTCTGCCTGTAAAAAAAAAAAAAAAAAAAAAAAGAATTGTGTGGAGGAAGGACCCAGGACCAGCCCAGAGGAAAAAGACAAACACTGACTTGCTGACCTGGCTCGTCTCTGATGGACGCAGTCCTCACAGGTCCCGTGTGCGGGGTGCCCGGTCTCCCCAAGAGCCCCCGGGGTGACGTCAGCACTCTCGGTGCCACCGTGCAAGTGCACAGACGCAGCCCAGGGAGGCAGTCTCCTGGGAGCAGGGGCAGAGTGCCCAGGTCCAGGTTCCACAGCTTGTGCCACACTCCGCACACTCCCAGGTAGGTGGCCAGTAGGACGAGTGGGCTCGGCCAGGCTTGCGCTGCCTTCCTGCGAGGCACCTGGGCAGCGGGCTGCCCACCGTGCGGGACACAGGGCTCCTCCCCAAGCCGCCCTCGAGAACTCCCTCTGAAAGCAGCGGTTGTCTGCTCGAGGCCAGCGGCGCCCGATGGGGCACTTGGTGTCTGGGAACAGGCCCACAGGACGGCCCCCACCCCGCAGCACAGGCCTGCCTGCCCACGGTGTCAGCAGGGTCATGGGGTCACAGCAGAGACCCCCCCCCACTCACGGAGCAAAACCCACCCAGAAGAAATACCCCACGGGAAGCCCAAACTCCGCGCTGAGGCTGGTGTGCTGAGCTCCAGGACAGAATAACATTTTTTCCCCCGATATTTATTTCTTTGAAAGGCAGAGTGACACAGAGAGAGGGAGAGAGGTTCCACCTGCTGGTTCACATCCTAAAATGGCTGCCCTGGCTGGAGTTGGGCCAAGCTGAAGCAAGAGCCAAGAGCCTCACCTGGGTCTCCCACGTGGGTGCAGGGGCCCAAGGACTTGGGCCATCGTCCACTGCTTTCCCAGCACATTAGCAGGGAGCTGGATCCAAAGTGGAGCAGCCAGGACTCGAATCAACAGTCATATGGGATGCTGGCATCGCAGGCAGCGGCTTAACCCGCTGCACCACAGTACCAACCCCGAGAGAACATTCTTGCTACTTTGGAATTTTGACCTTGGGTTGTGGCTTGCAAAAGGGGGCCACCTAAAATGAATATTAAAAAATGAAGCCAGGGGCTGGCGCTGTAGTGCAGCTAGTAAAACTGCCACCTGCAGTGCTGGCATCCCATATGGGTGCCGGTTCGCTTCCTGGCTGCTCCACTTCTGATCCAGCTCTTTGCTGTGACCTGGGATAGCAGTGGAGGATGGCCCAAGTCCTTGGGCCCCTGCACCCATGTGGGAGACCCAGAGGAAGCTTCTGGCTCCTGGCTTCGGATCGGCGCAGCTCCGACCATTGCAGCCATCTGGGGAGTGAACCATCGGATGGAAGACCTCTCTCTCTCTCTCTGCCTCTCCCTCTCTCTGTGTAACTGACTTTCAAGTAAATAAATAAATCTTAAAAAAAAAATGAAGCCAACAGGGAAAAGGGAGACAGCTGCTGCTGCAGCTGCAGGTGCATCACTGTGGGCGGAGCCTACGCCGGGGCCCGATGGTCTTTGAGGAAGGGGCCAGGGGAGCCATCCCACCAGGCTCACAGAGAGGACCCTCACCAGCCTCACCCGGGGCTGCTGCTCATTCCCTTCCCGGAGGAGAGCAAAGCAAAATGACGAAGCATCACTGGAGAAACAGAAGTCACTGGCAAACCCCCCGACGTGGGTGTGGAATGTGCAGCATGGAATGCAGAGGCCAAAGGACCGCGGCGGGGGAGGCAGGGGCACCCGGAGCAGAAGCAGGGGCTAGAATGAAGGCTCTGCCCCCAGCCCGGGCCCTCTGTCTCTCCCCCCCCCCAGGAGGCATCGCCACCCTCCTTTGGGTCCAACTGCAGGGTGCCACTTAGCCGAGACCCCAGCTGCTGGCAGAGTTGTCGTCCGCCGTCTGTTCCACGTGGCAGCTGCTGGATGGGACTCCGAGGAGAGACCCGCGAGCGGGCGACCTGAGATGTGGGTGACGCCTGCGCTGGAGACAAAGCTCAATGCCGGTGGGCTTCACGGTCCGCCCAGCATGCAGGGAGGGCCCTCAGAGCGCGGCGCCGTGTGTGCCAAGGCCCGATGGCCAATGGGACTGAGAGGAGAACCGCTGAGAGAAACAGGGCTGCTTTTTTGTTTGTTTTTTAAAATTCTCATTTATCTGAAAGAGAGACAGAGAACTATCATCCAGCAAATAGGTACAACAGCCAAGTCCAAGTTGGGCCAAAGCCAGGAGCCAGGGATTCAATCCAGCTCCCCCATGCAGGTGGCAGGGACCGAATATTTGAGCCGCGCCCGGCTGCCTTCCAGGGTGTGCATGTGTGGGAGCTGGGGCTGGGATCCAGGCACCCCTAGAGGACATGCGGGGGCCCCAAGTGGCGTCTCCACTCCTGTGGCAAACACCAGGCCAGGGCCAGAGTTTTTGGAGCTGGCAGGCAGGGCGAGTGTGACTGTAGCTCGGGTGCTTGCCTTCTGGGCGACGGTCCCTCACTCGGCACCTGTCACGGAGCAGCGGAGGGCCCGGCCCAGCTTGTTGCCAGGCGGGAGAAGTGGAGAGCTAACACATGGACAGATGCCTGTGGAAGGGGAGCGTGCAAAGGGGCCTATCCAGGAAGGGCACGGGCTGTGAGAGGGATAAGAGGAGGAACCGGTCTGGACTTGAGAGGGAAAAGACCTAATCGAGCGGGACTCTGGCCCCCTGGGATTTGTTGGGACTGTTTAGGTTAAACGGCTTAAAAACCGACTCAAATGCTGAAGTCCAGAGATTTACTGGCTCAAGAAACTTGGGAGACTGAGGCATCTCGGCTTCAGGTGTGGCTGGTTCCAGCAACCCAGAAGATGCTATGCGGTGCCTGGACAGGGGGAGGGGCTAGCACGAGCCCTGGTCTCCCAGGCTTCAGTCGTCAACCAAAGCAGAGCGGAACAGTGTTGGAGGGGGCTGGGCAGGAGATGAGAAGAGGCGGTTGTGGGGGAGCGAGGACCCGCCTGTACTTCCGTGTAGAGCCGCACCTTTGCCTTGTGGGAGAGAGGGCGGGGAAGGCAGAGCCCTCGGCAGGAAGCATAGGAGCTGGAGCCCGGGAGCGGCCAGGGACCAGAAAGAGGAGAAACCCCTGCGGACACACACTCTGCAGACTCGGGGGGAGGGGTGAAAGCTGACACAGCTGCGGGGCGGAGGGCGTGGCGATTTCCCCGATGATGGGACAACGTGGTGAGGAGCCCCTGGGAGGGATGCGCTGGGACCTCCCGCCCAGAAGCCCCTCTCACTTTTTATCCATCAACCTCCAATCGGGCTGGGACTCGGGCGTGCAGAGGAATAGAAAAACAGCCTCAGCCCAGCTGGCCAAGCGCCCCCGTGGCTGACCCAGGTGGACTGGATTCAGGGGGCAAGACGCGGGCAAGACACATCCTCGAAATGTAACTCTTGTTGGAGCCCGTGCTGTGGTGCAGCCACCGCCATCCCACAAGGGCGCCGGTTCAAGTCCCGGCTGCTCCACTTCCCATCCAGCTCCCTGCCAATGCACCTGAGAAAGCAGTGGAGGACCACCCAGGGGCTTGGGACCCTGCACCTGCGTGGGAGACCCGGAAGAAGCTTCTGGCTCCTGGCTTCAGCCTGGCCCAGCCCCAGCGTTGCGGTCATTAGGGGAGTGAACCAACAGATGGAAGATCTCTCTGTAACTCTGCCTTTCAAATAAAAAACAAAAACAAAAACAAAAAACTAAACCTTAGCTCTCTCACTGACCGACCAGGCACAGGGGCAGCCTGGCCAGAGGGCCGGACAAAGCTGGGGACCCCTGCAGGAGGGGTTTAGTGCCCACCAAGCTTTTCTTGGCAGGCCCATCTGTCACGCCCAGGGCTGCAGGCCGCTTCCTGTTGCTGTGTGTTAGTAACTCTGCCCAATACAAGCTCCTTGGGGACAGCCCGGGAAGCCAGGCTCCGGGCATGGGCTGGCATCACCCTCTGCCTCTGGCACAGCCCCGGGCGATGCCAGCCTGCCTTTCCCAGTTCCTTTCCTGGGGAGAGAACCCTACTCCTGCTCCCTCGCTTGGTCTTTGCAGGGACTGTCAGCCTTAACCTCATGGGGGCCAACAGCAAGCCACACCCCCCGCCCCTGGTAGGCAGGAGACACGCGTTCCACACCGCCTGGCCAGCTACGGGCAGAGCCGGGCCTGGAATCCCGGGGCCTCTGAGGCCAGGGACCTTTCTACCGCAGGAGAAGTGTGAGGTCCTTGTGTCTGCCACCCAGAACGGGACTGTGCTGGGTGACCTGGTGGCTCTCCCGGTAGGCAGGCAGTCAGGAGGGCACTGGGACCCACCCTGACCTAGATTCTGAGTTGGGGATAGAAGCTTGTTTGCTAATGGCGGTTTCCTGGGGCTGTGCACATCCGTAACCCACCTAGACCAGTACAGGAGCCCCCTGCACCCCTCGGCGGACAGCCCCGGCAGAGGGACAAGTCTCTACCCACCCTGCCCTCCGCCACAGAAGAACAGGAGCAAACACCATGCTCCAGTCGCCAGCCCCAGCGCCCAGGGAAACCCAAGGCTGCAGCCACAGCTGGGCTGTGAGACACACGGGCAGGCAGCAGGTGCGCGTGGCCGGGCGCGCCCCAGAAGGCAGTGGGACGGGGGTCCGGCCGCGAGCCCGGGACGCGGGCAGGTGCTGAGCAGCTACCGGACGCACGGACGCGCCGAGGGCCGCAGGGCCGCACAGCCCGGCACAGGGCGGGCAGAGCGCGGGCCGGGCGCCCCGGGGAGGAGGCGGCGCACCCCGTCCGCAGCGCGGGAGGGCGGGGCGCAGGGGCGGGGCGTCGCCGCCCGCGGTCAGCGCCCTTGGCCGCCGGAGCGTTGTTGGTTTCGGGTTGTCAGGGAGCAGCGGCGCAGGCGGGGCTGCCAGGAGCCCGGGACAGGACCCGGGCGGGCGGTGGGCGTGCGGCTCGGCCATGCCCAAGGTCGCGGCCTGAGCCCCCCCACCTGCCGCAAGCATGAAGGACGGTCGGGACTCCAAGGACCAGCAACTCATGGTGAGACCCCTTCAGCCGCCTCCGTCGTCCCCCAGAACCCTGGGCTGCCTCAGCCGGCCTCCAGCACACCCAGTACTAGGTGGACACCCAAGGGCCCAGGGCCGGCACTGCTCAGGACAACTCTCCCCAAGTCGGGAGCGGGGCGTCAGTACCTGCCCTGGCCGTACTCCTGAGGCCTGCAAGGGAGGCCCAGCTCCAGCCCTGTGCCCTGGGGACCCCACCCCCAAAGCCTGTGCAGTCTCTGGACCAAGACCACTGCCGTCCAGAACAGCCAGGGCAGTGTGGGCTCCAGCTGCCCGTGGGGAGAGGAAAGGTGGGAGTTTCTGGGGGCACAGAGGGTACCCCAGCCTTGGGGAGGGGTCGGGAGTTTAAAGCGAGTTGGGGGTCACCCACAGGGAGACCAGAGCCCTCGTGCCAGTCAGCACCCCCAGTGTCTCTGAGAAACGCTGCAAGTGGCCTCCCCAAGCCAGGGTCTGTGACAGCGGAGGGGGATGTGGGGGCAGGAGAACACTGAGGATAGATTCCCACCAGCAGTGTGGGGGGCCAAGGCCGCGGACAGGCTGGGGTGCATGGGGGGTCTCCCGCAGCCCCCTCTCCATCCCCTAATCACTGGGGATAAGGCTTCAGCACCAGCAGGTGGCTGGTGGTGTAACTGGAGGGTAACGTTACCCCTAACACCTGCACCTGTTCCAGAGAGCCTGGGCCCCAGCCCCCACACAAGCCCTGGGCTTCGGGACGCCCTCTCCGGCAGTTTAGAAAGTGTCTCTGAAAACGGTTTGCCCTGGCGCCGGCGCTGTGCCCTCGCCTGCTCCCCCAACTCCCAGGCAGGGGCAAGGGGCCATCCCGCCCCCAGCAGAGGAGCTGATGGACATCCGAGGAGAGTGGAGCGAGGCTTAGTTCTGCCCACACCTTGCAGGTGCTTCCCTTTGCCCAGCCAGAGACATCTCCCCGCCCTGCCCTGTCCTCTGCGGAGATCCACACGGGCTGGGAAGAGACAGAGGAGGGGCCCGTGGTGGCTCTGTCCTCAGGGTAGGGCTGGGGGCACAGGTGGTTAGGATGACAAAGGGACGCCCCTGCCCGATGCTAGCCTCTGTGCATCCCCCACGCATACACACGGGCACACAGAGGCTGCTCCCGTGCGGGCGCCCCGTCACGCCCAGGGAGCTGCAGGTGTCTAATTAGGGCGTGTGACTGATGCAGCTGCAGACAGTTCCGCCCCCTAGGGCTCTCCCTGAGGCCTGGGCTCCTGGGGAGTTTGGTAGACAGAGACCCAGTGCAGCACCCTGTGCACCTGCTGCCCATGCGGTAACCCTGGCTCATGGAGTTTTCTTTACGACACCAGAGGAGCCAGGGCTTGCCTGGGGGAGGAACCCCAAAACCTCACATCTCTGTCTCCATGCCGTGGCCTCCCACTACCCTGGACTTCCAACCCCAGGGATGTGTTCTGCCCTCCCAGGTGGCGCTCCGGGTGCGGCCCATCAGCGTGGCGGAGCTGGAGGAAGGAGCCACTCTCATTGCCCATAAAGTGGACGAGCAGGTATGTGGGCCTGCTGGGTGTCCCAGCTCCCCCGGCGGGGCAGGCAGGGCCCTGAGGCTCAGCACCGTCCCCGTCTCTATTCACCCAACTCCTGACTGTGCTGCTGGTCACATCATCCAAGAAGCCAGAGGTTCTTCTTCCAGGAAGCCTTCCCCGATTTATCCAAGGAGGACTGAGAGCAGCCCTAGCCTGGTGGGCCCTGGGCCCTGATGCCTCCCTCTCGGCTTCTCTCTCCTACCCTACTGTGTCTGCTACCCTCCGAGCACGTGTCTGCGGGTTGTAGACTCCAGGGTGTCTGTCTGGTGAAGTCCTCGCAGCTTTGGTCCTTGTCACGATGATGAGGTGCACAGGGCCTGCGCAGTAGCGTGGATCAAGTCTGCAGGGCATGCTGGGATCTGTGCTCGGAGCCGCGAAGCCGCAGTGAACAGAGACGCCCCCGTCCCCTCTCTGCCAGGGCAGGGAGAGTGAACCAATGATGAGCGTGCAGCTCACGCAGGCTGGGAAGAGATGCAGGGTTGCAGGTGCTGTGAGATTGCGTAAGCGGGGCTTGGTCTAGCCTGGGAGGTCGGGGAAGGGCCCCCAAGCTGAAACGTGAGAGGTAGAGAAGGGGCAGTTGGGAGTGTGTGTGTGTGTGTGCAAAGGCCCTGTGGTGAGGATGGTGATGCAATCGGGCAGCTGAGAAAAGCCGAGTGTAACTCAAGCAGGAGAGGAGGGGCAGAGGGTGGGGGATGAGTCAGGAGCCACAAGCAGCGACCAAGCCACATTTTCTGTTGACATGGCCGGGATGTTTGTTTGGGCGGACTGATGAGGATACGGGGCTGCTGTGGGCACGGGCACGGTGGCAGGGGCTTCTTCCTTTAGCAGTGGAGGCAGAGCTGTGGCTTGGTAGAGCTGTGTACCCCCCCTGATTACCCGTCCCCTGCTCCCTCTCCCTCCCAGACCACGGGCAAAGCAGGGATGACCGGGAGGCCCCATCTGAGCTGGGCGGGTGCACTGGCACCAGAAGGAATGCTTGTGAATGGCGGCACAGAGCGGCTTCTGCCATCTGCTCGCTGTGTGGCCTCGGTGGGATGGGCCAGGGCCTGGGGGTGCGTGCAGGAGCCCCAGGGGTTCCATCGGTGACCGGCGACAGCAGTCGCAAAGCCTTCTTACTGCGTCTGGGTGGGCCCGCGAGTGCACCTGTACCTCTGTCTGTTGGAGACGGAAGTTCCCCGGCCTGAGGTCAGGAGAAGTCTCCTTCTGGGCCAGGCCATGCCCTGCGGGTCCAGCTTGTCCCCAGGATCTCAGGTCCTGGGGCCGGAACAATGATGTCTCTCTCTGCCGCTTCTGGCTCCGAGCCGGGGCGAGGGCTGATAAATATTAACTGACGTTGATGGCAATGCTCTCAGTCCAGGCCTGGCGCTGGGTGCCCACGCGGGCAAACACTGCTCCCTTCTGTGCCTGCGGTGCAGAGGGAGGCCTCCCGCCCTGGGGGCTGGCTTCAGTGCAGCCGAGCTGCGCCCCCAGGAAGGCCCAGAGCTGCACGGTCCTCCAGGGTGTCCCCTCGCCAGCTGAGAGGCACAGCGAGGGAGGTCTGCGCAGCGCGGGCTCAGCGCTTCCCTTGCCAACTCTGTCCCCGTGGCCTGGCCCAGCCCTCCTGCCTGACACCTGCAGGGAGGAGCCGCAGAAATGCCAGGCGCGGAACCTCCTGGCAACAAGGAGGCGCGGACACACGCATCCAAGAGGCAAAACGGACAGCCGACTCCCCTGCCTCCCACCCGGTCCCGGCCCCCGCACTCCGGCCACCCCCCGGCTCCACTGTGGGCCAGCTGGGGCCCTGCTCCTTCCTGCTAAGACCTGGGGACCCAGGGCCCGCAGGGGCATTGACACCCCCCGCCCCGCCCCGGCCCAAGTGAGCTCCAGAGCGCCCCCTGCCTCCTCTCAGGATGTCAGGTTGGGATGCGCACCAGCTTGGCCCCTGCTCAGGGGTCCCTGGTGCCGCTGTCTGGGGGCTCTGGGGGCTGGGGTATGGGCGGTTCTTGGCGCTCTGCCTGGCAAAGCTTTATTTGGGGGTTAACTGGGACCCGCCTTCTGCCTTCCCACTTCCTGTGGCAGGGTCCTCGCAGTGGTTCCCAGTGGCCACGCACCCACCCCACGGTGTCCTGGGAGATTCCAGGAGGAGCTCGGTGTCTGGAGTGGGCCTGGATCCCGAAACCAGAGCCTGCAGGGAGGCCAGGGGGTGGGGGCTGCCCAGGAGACTGGGGAGGGGCTGGAGGGAGTGCCAGGCTGGGGGCGGAAGCTCCAGAACAAACACCCGCAAGCCCACAGCCCGCTGACCCGCCCCCAGCTTGCAGGCCGCGGTGTGTGTCTGCAGGATTTAAGTGTAATCCCGTAATTAGCGACGTCTGCTCAGAGCAGGCAGCCGCCAGCCCCTGTGCTCCCCAGCGTCCTGCGGAGCCAGGCGAGGGCCCCCCACTAGGCCCAGCTTTGGGGCCAGGGTGGGTGGTTGGGGTGGGGGAGGGAAGAGGAGCAGCACAGGAGAGCCACAGAGCAGAGGGGCTGGGCAGGGTGACGGGGACAGAGGGGACCGAGTGTCAGAAGACAGCCCTGGGCTCGGTGGAACCCTGAGCCTGTGACCCCAGACACCCAGCCCCCCCCCCCAGTCTTGGCAGGGGGCCATGGGCAGGCCAGGTCCCTCCCTGGGTCTCGGTTTCCTTGGCGCACCCACCCTGAGAGCTGGGGGCAGGATCGAAGAGGACCCGTGCGCTGGGCTGGCGGGGTGTAAGGTGACAGGTGCCAAGTGCTGGGGACGCTGAGCCTGCCATCTGGAGGCTCATTGGCCTTGCTGGCGGTGGAGGGGGGAGGGGCAAGGATTCTCCACCTCCCCCTGGCCTTTCTCCCGGCCCCCAGGATGTCCCAGGCAACCCCTAAACCGCTTTCTATCACTGTACACCTGTGTTGGACTTTGGCCATCGGTGGGTCACAGCGTGTGATCCTTGGTGTCCTTTTCTCCTTAATGTGTGACGAGGTTCGTCCTCACGGTACCTTCGGGTGATAGTCCACGGTCTGAATGTACCAGTCAGGGGTCCTGCATCCGCTGGTTCACTCCCCAGATGGCTGCAATGGTCAGGACTGTGCTGGGCCAAAGCCAGGAGCCAGGTCTCCCTAAGCACTTGGGCCACGCTCTGCTGCTTTCCCAGGCCATTAGCAGAGAGCTGGATTGGAAGTGGAGCAGCCGGGACTTGAACCAATGTCCTCATGGGATGCTGGCGTTGCAGACAGCTGCTTAGCCCAAAGCACCACAGCGCTGGCCCTAGGATTTCTTCTGTCAAGGTCATTGCACTGCTGGTTCTCCCTGACTTTCAACTGGGCAAAACTTGAGGCCCAGAGAGGTGAAGCCATTGGCCCAAGGTTACAAAGCCGTGTCAAGCCTGAGCCCTGTTTGTGTTACCCCTCCCCCAGAGAACATCAGTGCTGGCCTTGGAGGCCAGAGGAGGATCGGCTGGGTCACACGGGTGTTCAACCAGGGGCCACGTGGCCCCACGGGGGACATGTAGCAGTGTCACAATGTTGGGGGGGGTGCTTCTGCCACCACAGAGGCCAGGTATTCAGCCCCATCCTGTTTTGTCCATCGCAGGCGTCTGGGGAGTGAATCTGTGGGTAGGAGTGCTCTGTAGTCCCTCTCTGTCTGTCTGTCTGTCTGTCTCTCTCCCTCTCGCTGTCTCCCCGGTGATTCGTTCCTCAACAGCTGCAGAGCTGATGCTATCCCGCAGCTCGATTCCCGACATGCTTTGAAGTGTTTCTCACCCAGGAGATGCTGGGAAAGAGCCGGGTGCCTGCTGGGCCTCACTGCCGGATTAGACAACCCTCTGCCTCAGCCTGCAGGAACTTGGGTTTCCAGGCTGGGAGCGGAGGCCGTGCAGGGGGAGGCCCCGGCTGAGCCAGGAGGCCTGGAGTCGCTCGCTTCCCCCTCCTGGCCCTGTCTCCCGCTGTGTGTCCTGGGGGAGCAGTGTCCCCACTGGAGCCTCCCAGAGGCAGGTGCCCTGGGCGTGAGCATGCATTCCCTGGGGGTGTGAGAGGGGTCCCCGTGCTCAGCCCACCCTTGTAGGACTGGGGGACAGGCTCATCTGGGGCGGGGCCGCACCTGCCTCCCTGAGGCAGAAAAGCCAGCCTTGCGTGGTGTGGGCTTGGTTTGCAAGACTGCAGTGAGAAAGACCACCCATGGGCTGGGCTGGCCGGGACATCAGAGGGCCACTGTCACCCCATTCTGCAGGCGGGAAGTCTGGGGCCAGGGTGGCGGCAGGGAAGGACCCGCTGCGGGGCTCTCTCCATCTGTCACCTCGCCCCTCCTCTGTGCACCCCTGCACCAGGTTTCCCGTTAGGAGAACCACGGGCTCCTCCTCATCTAACAAATTACATCCGCGATGACCACGTCCAAAGAAGGGCACGTTCTAAGGTGCTGGGGTCAGTGTATTAAGGAGGCAAGAAGCACAGTGCAGCCCCTGGCAGGCGGGCACTCCCCTAGTCAGGCGGCTGAGCGAGGAGGAGGCAGAGGTGGCCATGGCCCAGTGCTAATGAGAGCACTCCTCTTAAACTGTGCGATACGAGAAAATGCAGCCAAGCCCTTGGCCCGGAACCTGGACGCTCACAATGCCCCCCGTCAACAGCAGCTTTATTGCCCAAACATCCCTTGGGCCTCTGCTGTGGGCCAGCCAGGCTGACATTTAGAGGGAGGGCCCAGCGCCGGGCTGGGGGAGGGGCAGTGTGTGCTCATGGAGGGGCCCCGGGCGGGAGTCACAGACCTGCCTGCCGCATGAGATTCCTGGCCAGGAGGGTAGAAGGTAAAACTCCGGAGCTCTCTGGCTTAGTCTCTCCCAGGAAAGCTCGGGGACCTGAGCTGAGGACCGCTGCCCACAGCCCCTGCTTACCTCTCTGCCTTGTACATGATGTTGAAATAACGTGGGCGGGTCCAGGCAGAACACCTGGCCTCGATTTTGTGTCTTGGGGGAGCGTTGGGAGGGGGCTTGCTCAATGCCTGGCACACGGAGAGGGGAGTGCAGCAAATGTGTTGGACTGGCCTGTGCACCTGCTGGGCTGGTCTCCCCGGCAACCCGGAGTACCCCTCCCCTCCCCCATCCAGCCAGTTCACCTGGCCGAGGGGCACAAGGGCTCCATTGTGTACCGGAGTGGACAGGAATGGGGGTGATGGTTTTGGGGGGCCCCGCCTGATGGGAGCAGACAAAGCCCTCTCTGAGTATCAGGGCAGCCGTGCTGACAGTGGGCTGACACGGGAGCCTGATAGAGAAGGAAGCAGCTGCCCAGGGTGCCAGGGACTTGACGGTGACCTTGTATGAAGGTCATTGGAAGGGGGTGTGTATCAGTGCATGGTGCTCCCCCGCCCTGGCACTGGAGGCCCCCTCAGGCCACCAGCCCCACCCACTCCACAGGGTCCCTGGCCCTGTCCTCACCCACAGGGGCGCTGGCACCCAGGGAAGAGCTGGCCTGGCTGGGGAGGCTCCTGTTGCATCCCTCGGGGACCTGTGCCAGGTTTTATCTTCAGTTGGGTCTGAAACTTGAGCACGCGGCCCTGGCTTGGGGGCCTGGGGCAGGGGCCAGATCCTAAAAGAAACTTCCAGGGCTTGGGACTGAGGCCTGAGAAGTAGTCGGTGGGTGGCTGGGGACGTGGGGAGGGGGCTGGTTAACAGCACAGGCCCGGGCACCCTGCACTGAGCGCTCCGTGGCCACCAGCCTCCGGCCACCTGGGAGGAGGCAGAAGCCAGGGGCCTCTTCTCTCTCTACAAAGTCCCCGCCCAGCCTGCTAACCCGCCCACCTGGGCTCCCACCTGGTTGGATATAAGATGTCTCTTTGGCTCCCTGGGGCTGGGAGGCAGCCTCCCCCCCCCCCCGCCCCTCCCCCATGGAGAATCCCCGAAGGGCATCTGGCCAGATCCCGAGCCTTGAGGGCCATTGTGCTGCAGTGAACACAGGTGTGTGCCCAGGCGGGGAGGAGCGGGGACCAGATCCCAGAGGGACGCCGCGAATGTCCCAGGTCCGTGAGCCTGCTACTCTGGCCACTCCCAGGGTCTGTTCTGCAAGCCGCTTTAGGGACGGTCACTGGCCTTGGCGGCCTCCAGACACCAGCAGGGAGTGTGGCCAGCGGCTCTGCTTCTCCGGGCGGCCCCTAAGAGCCGTCCCCCTCGGTCCTTGCCCTCTGCCAGGACTCAGTTTCCCTCTTTGCACTGTAACAGCCCAGGTCACACAGGCTGGAGGGTGGGGAGCAAGGTGCACAGAGGGTGCTGGAGCCAGAACCCCACCCCCGCTCCCACAAGGCCTCAGTCCTGGAGCCTGACCTGGCCCTGCCGTTTGAGTGGCACAGCTCTGTGCCTCAAGTTTCCCATCTGGAGCCCACAAACTGACGTTAAAGGGGTCAGCTGTTATGGTGTCCTGGGAGGAGGCAGCCAACCTAGCGCCCGCCCTCCCACCGGAGGGGGAGGGGCTGGTGAGGCGCCCGTCTGGCGCTCCCTCCAGTCCCGGGCCCTGGGGAGCACCGTGCCTCATTAGGTATTCCCTGGGCTGTCTGGCAGGAGCCGGGCGCTCCCAGGCACAGAGCGGCACACCCTGGTGCCAGCCACCCTCAGGGTCACCTCCGTGGGCAGGGCTGGGGCCTGAGGGGGGCTGGAGGCCTTCGCTGCAGTGAAGACGGAGGCATGGGTGAGCGCCCAGGTGGCCTCCCCACCCCCTGCCTGCACCCCTGTGCTCCCTCTTAGCCCCTGAAGGAAGACTGCTGAGCACACGGCACCGGCCACACCCCCCACCCATACACACTGCCCCTCTGACAGAGCAAGAGACGGGGTTCAGGCAGGGTGGCGCTTGGGCTACAGGGACTCAGAGCCCACCCCCAGTGTCCACTCCTGCCTGGCTCTCTCACCTTTCACCCCCCAAGCTCAAGGCCGAGCTCAAGGCTCGGAGACTGTTCTGGAAAGTGGTCCCTCAGTCACCCTCCGAGCAGGGCAAGAACCCGGATGGGCCGTCCATGTCTCCGTGCACACACCTCCGGCTCCAGAGCCGGCCCTGCCCTGCGGGGGAGGGGGAGCCCCAGTGGTGACTGGGTGGTCCCTGTTCCTCTCCCATCCTCCAGCCCGGGATCCCCCAGTTTCTCCCTCTGCCGGCAGCTCAGGTTCACGGCTGCTGCGAGCCAGCACTGAGGTCCACCTCCAAGCCAGCTGCTGTCCTCAGCCCTGTCACCTACAGCAACCAGCCACTCCTTGCCTGCCCTGGTCCACCTGGTGGTGGGGGAGAGGGCGTGGCAGGGAGGGTGAGGAGGGGCAGACAGGGTCCCAGGTGATACACGGCTATAGTGAGGTGGGTAAGGGTCTGGGGGCTCTGAACCCACCTGGTGTTGAGCCCTGGCTCCTCCACTTGCTAACGTGCAGCTTGAGAAAGCAAATTCCCACTCATGGGCTGTGCCTTGGCCTAGTATGCACCCCTGCACGGCACGTACCCCTGTATGATGCATATCCCTGCACAGTGCACACCTCTGCACGGCACGTACCCCTGTATGATGCATATCCCTGCACAGTGCACACCCCTGCACAGCGTGTACCCCTGTATGATGCATATCCCTGCATGGTGTATACCCCTATACGACGTGTACCACTGCATGGAGCGTACCCCTGCATGGCCTACCGTTGCCATGGGGATGTCTGCGCTGCTTTAGAGCCTGGGTCAAGGCCAGGTTCTTCTTGGACCCTGAGTGTCTCGTCCGCAGGACAGGGCCTGGGCTGCAGGGTTCGAAGCCAGGTCCTGCCATGGAAGAAACGGCTCAGCAGTGTCAGCTGTCACTCTTGGTGCTCTTCACTTGGGGCAGCAGCGGGGACGAGGAATTGCAGTCGGGGAAGGGGCCCCTCTGGGCATCCAAGGCCAAGTGTGTCCAGCCCTGACTCCCAGAGAACTGCTGAGGGGCAGCAAAGGGCCTGGGGCTCCTGGACCGCCAGCAGGAGCTGGCCGGGGGCGTTGGGGAGGAGGGGAGAGGTCAGAGCCTGGCCTGGCTCTGTGGACTCCGTGGGGGCCCGGGTGCCACATTGCCACCTTTCCCTGGCGCCTTTACAGATGGTGGTTCTCATGGACCCCATGGAGGACCCCGACGACATCCTGCGGGCGCACCGCTCCCGGGAGAAGTCCTACCTGTTCGACGTGGCCTTCGACTTCACTGCCACCCAGGTGAGCCCCTCTCCTTGCCTTGCTGCGCCTCGGAGGGGCCCTCAGGGACACTGGCGGCGACCCTTGCCTGGCTTCCACCGCAAGCTCAAGGATCTGCTCTCTTGCGTTCCCCATTCCTGAAAGTCTGCATGTACCTGTGTCGTGTGTACCCCTACATGGCACGTACCCTTGTGTGATGCGTATCCCTGCACAGTGTGTACCCCTACACAGCATGTACCCTACACAGTGTGTACCCTACACAGTGTACCCTACACGGTGTGTACCCTACACAGCATGTACCCTACACAGTGTGTACCCCTGCACAGTGTGTACCCTACACAGCATGTACCCCTACACAGTGTGTACCCTACACAGTGTACCCTACACAGCGTGTACCCTACACAGTGTACCCTACACAGTGTGTACCCCTGCACAGCGTGTACCCCTACACAGTGTGTACCCTACACAGTGTACCCTACACAGCGTGTACCCTACACAGTGTGTACCCTACACAGCGTGTACCCCTACACAGCATGTACCCCTACACAGTGTGTACCCTACACAGCATGTACCCCTGCATGACGCATACCCCTGCACGGTGCCTACCCCTACATGGTGCCTACCCCTGCATGACGCATACCCCTGCATGACATGTGCACTGTATGATGCGTACCCCTGCACGGCATGTACCCCCGCATGGTGCATACCCCTGCACGGCGCGTACCCTTGTATGATGCGTATCCCTGCACAGTGTGTACCCCTATACGACGTGTACCCCTGCACAGCGTGTACCCTTGTATGATGCGTATCCCTGCACAGCACACACCCCTGCACAGCGTGTACCCCTGTATGATGCGTATCCCTGCACGGTGTGTACCCCTATACAACGTGTACCCCTGCATGGCACATACCTCTGCATGGCAAGTACCCCTGCATGACACATACCCCTGCACCATGCGTCTTGGGTTGACACCCACACACCCCCCCACATGAGTCCCCACACACAGAGCAGAGCAGGGATGGCCCCTGCCGGAGCTGGAGGAGGGGCTGGAGGCCAGCTGGCACTGGGAGCCGGGGGTGGTCTCGGGGAAGCTGACACCCTCCCAGGGACCCTGTCTCGCCCCCTCCAGGATGCTCCCAGGAGCAGATGCAATGCGTCCTTGGGGCTGGGGGGCAGCCGCAGCTGTGGGGGGAGATGTCTCAGGTGTCCTCAGCTCTTGCTGTCCCCTTAAGGCTAGCGGTGTAACCAGAGACATCCCCTCCCCCACTCCTCATGGGCCCGGGGCTCCCCCTGGGGGCCAGGGCTTGCCTGGCTCTGCCCGCCTGCAGCCTCCTCCTCCTCCTCCTCCTCGCAGGAGATGGTGTATCAGGCCACCACCAAGAGCCTCATCGAAGGAGTCATCTCGGGATACAACGCCACCGTCTTTGCCTACGGCCCCACAGGTGGGCAGAAGCCCCGACCGGGCAAGTACTGTGATGCCCCTGCTGTGCCCCCTTGAGGACCCAGCCCCCGCATTCTCCATCAGAGACTCAGCCTGGCCCCGCTGGGGTGGAAACCAGGGCTGCAGCTGATCCCAGCCCCACCCAGGTTGCTCCAGCCCCAGAGGCCCACCCTGAGCTGAGGGTGCCGTCCTCACCTCCCTCACCGCACCGCCCTGCCCCCCCCCACCTCCCTGGCCATCTGGGAGGGCCCAGCCTTGAGGACAGACCTGGGGCTGTCCCACAAGGCCCCTCTCCTGCCCTCTCTGCCCAGGCTGTGGGAAAACCTACACCATGCTGGGCACGGACCACGAGCCGGGCATCTATGTCCGGACCCTCAATGATCTCTTCCACGCCATTGAGGAGACCAGCAACGACATGGAGTATGAGGTGTCCATGTCCTACCTGGAGGTGAGCCCCGCCCCCTGGTGGCTCCCTGGGGGCCACTCTCCCACGCACACTCCATGAGCCCTGCTTTCTAAAGTCTGGGGCTCAGAGAGGCAAGGCCAGCAGAGGCGTAACACACAGCAAGTGGGGGGACCAGGGATTCCCACTCGGGACCCTGCGCCTCTGAAGCTGAGCTCTGCCCGTCGGCAGAGATGTGAGCTTGGCTGTGACAGCCTGTGACTTCCCTGTGGCCACGCCCCAGAGCAGCCTTGTCCACGGGCGCACAGCTCCACCGCCCCTCCCGGGCAGCTCACTTCCTGGGCCTGTTCCTTACAGCAGACCCAGGGAGGGACTCCATGCAGGTGAGGACAGGTGGGCGCTGCACACACGTGGACAGGTTCAAGCCTGCAGCCTGTGGCTCCCACCGGCAGTGTCCCAAGCTGCCACCACCAGGCAGTGATGGGCGGCAGGCGTGGGCAGGAGGGCCGGTGGGCTGTGCTCCATCTCCTGGGTGACAGCGCAGGGAGGGCAGTGAGGCGGAGCTGCCAGCAGCTACCTGGCCAGTGTGGTACCGATCCAGCCCGCAAGACTCGCCCTAGGGGTGGGGCACCCTGGGAGAAGTAGCCTAAAGGTTGCCTAGCAACCCACCTGGCCGAGGTGTTCCGGCCATCAGCAGGTCCCCGCGCTCTGCCAGTGCCCAGTGCAGAGAGTGAGGCTTGGTGTGGAAGCTGCCTGTGACCTTGGCTGTGTCAGCCTGGAAGGGGCTTTCTCTGGGGGGAGCCTGGGGCTCAGGACGTGTGAGCTCCTGGCCCCATTTGGTCAGGAGGGAGGGGCACCGTGCTCTACCCATGACTGCCTTCTCCGCCCCTCCCCTCTGGGTCCCATCAGATCTACAATGAGATGATCCGGGACCTGCTGAACCCCGCCCTGGGCTACCTGGAGCTGAGGGAGGACTCTAAAGGGGTCATCCAGGTGGCTGGCATCACCGAGGTCTCCACCATCAATGCCAAGGAGGCGAGTCTTGCGTACCAGCCGGAAGCCAGCCATGGAAGGGCGCTCCCCAGCTTGGGGTGGGGGTGGGCAGGATGGGTGGGGACTGAAGCCAGGGAGCCGCTGTCTGCTCCCCTGGGACTGGGGCTGGGCTGGGACAGACATGGAGGCACCCGAGTGGTGGCAGAAGAGGGGACTCACATCTGCTCCCATGCCTGGGTGGTGCTGACCCCGGGGGCCAGCAGGTGGCCTGACAGGTGTGCCCCACCCCCACCCCGTTCCCCCCGGGAGCTGGCTGGGTGCCTCCTGTCGGGGGGAACACCCTACGAGCCACCTCCACTTCTTCCCGCCACCCAGATCATGCAGCTGCTGGTGAAGGGGAACCGACAGAGGACACAGGAGCCCACGGCCGCCAACCGGACGTCGTCCCGCTCCCACGCCGTCCTGCAGGTGGCCGTGCGCCAGCGCAGCCGGGTCAAGAATGTCCTCCAGGAGGTGCGCCAGGGCCGCCTCTTCATGGTCGACCTGGCCGGCTCCGAGCGCGCCTCCCAGGTGAGGCCGGCTTCCTGGGAACTGGGCGGGTGTGTGGGGGCCCCCAGGTAGGGAACTGAGGCCGTCCAGGAAGGAACAGGTGAGTGCGGGTGGGTGGGGCGTCCTGGGGAGAGCCAAGAGCCTGCTAATAAGGAGAATGGGGCGGGGGTCTCCAGGGAAGGAGACTGTGGCTGCCCTGGGGGAGGGGCGGGGAAGAACGAATGGGCCCAGGTGAGAAGGGGGAGGGGGCTGGGGCAGAACCAGGGCGAGTCCAGCAGTGGCACCGAGAGAAGCGTGAGGTCCCTGTCACCCACCTTGCAGCACCCTCACCCCTGGCTGCAGCCCTGCTTGCTGGGTCTCCACCCACAGGCGCAGGTCCACCCGGCAGCTTCCTGCTCCCCTGGGCGATGAGGCTGGATGATGTCACCGTTGTTAGCCCTGGAGCACATGGGGGGAGGGGGGACAATAGCCAGGGAGCAGGAGCAGGGTTTCGTGTTTGAACCTGTGGGGTTGGGTCCAGGAAACTCATCCCGCCCTCCCAGTAAAGCCCAGAGGGCTTCCTAGAGGAGGCATGCAGGAGCCCCCAGAGGGGAGAGGTTGTGCTCTCCGGTCCCTGAAGCAAGGCGGCGGGCAGAGGCTCCACGGCCTTGACTCGGTCCTACAGGCCCCAGAACTGGGAGGGGTCTGCCTGCCAAACCACACGCGTGCGCACACGTGTGAATGCACACAGCAGTCTATTCGTTTCTCACACACATGTACCTGCACACACACAACCCACACGTTTCTGTGCGCCCTCACACACACACACACACACACACACACACTCCTCCTCTTTCCCTGAAGCTGCGTGCCCGCCAGCCCCGGAGAAGCCGCCGTGGGACCGCTGTGTCCCTTGCTCGCCCCCGGTCCACCCACTCAGGGGCCCTCCCCTTCTCCCACCTTCCCTGCAGCCCGTGACCACGCGCCCTGGCGCAGGGCGGGACAAGGCCCCAAGGGGAGGGTGGCGGGGGGGGGGTGCAAACCCAGGCCCCGCCCCCGCAGCCCGCAACTCCGCCCTTTGCCCGCCCGCAGACCCAGAACCGCGGGCAGCGCATGAAGGAGGGGGCGCACATCAACCGCTCGCTGCTGGCCCTGGGCAACTGCATCAACGCCCTGAGCGACAGGGGCAGCAGCAAGTACGTCAACTACCGCGACAGCAAGCTCACCCGGCTGCTGAAGGTAGCGCCGCCGCCGCCACCGCCGCCGGGCCCCACGGGGGAGGGGGTGCGGGGCGAACACAGCAAAGCAGGGACGCTGTCTCGCCCGGAACTGCACATAGACACAGACTTGGCGTTCGCCGCGCAGACGCGATCCATGCTGGCTTCCACATTCGCCATCCATCTGAAATTCCCATGCGGCCGGGCGTCCTGCGTTTGCAGGGGAACGCAGCTGCCCCCGGGCCTCCGAGGACAGTCGGCCCATACAAAGGCTGCTGTTTGCGCACGGGGGCCTTGGTCCTCAGGTACAGCATCGCTAGAGTGTCCAGTCCTGGCTGGGCCGGGTGTTCAGGGCTTCACCGGAGCTCCTTCGGGCTGACTGACAGCTCTGTGAGTCAGCAAGGGTTACACCTGCAGACCAGGAGAGTCACAAGGCTCGCACTTTCCCAGGGGCTCCTGCGGGGAGGCGCTGCGAGGAGGCCCCCTGCGGAGGTCTCCCTGGTCTGATGGCTCAGCCACGGTGTTTACTGCACACCTGTCTGCAGCCTGCACCCACAGCCCACGAGCTGGCGCCGCTGCAAACCACTGTTCTCTTATAAAACAAGGACACTGAGGTCCAGAGGGGCTGCTGGCGTCCATGGGAGGACCCAGGACTGGGATTGGCTGGAGCTGGGGCTTGCACTGTGTGATGGTCTGAAGCCAGGCCCATGTGCACGTGTGATGTGAACATGATTTGGTGCGTGGCTCATGAGTGCGTGTGTGCATGAGTGTGTGTGAGTGTATATGCACATATACATAGTGTGGCAGAAGGAGCCCGGGGGAGCTCCAGATCTCCAGCTGACCACGGCCCCTCCCCACTCAGGACTCCCTGGGGGGGAACAGCCGCACCGTGATGATCGCCCACATCAGTCCGGCCAGCAGCGCCTTCGAGGAGTCCCGGAACACCCTGACCTACGCCGGCCGGGCCAAGAACATCAAGACCAGGGTGAGGACCCGGATTGTCCACCCGGCGCACCTGTTGGCCCCTGGACTCCCCGACAGCCATGTGGATGGAGGTGGCTGCCAGCAGGCTGGCCTCACCCCCTCACCGATGTCACCCAGGCCTTTTCCTTGCCCTTCCCGGCCTGCCTCCTGCCTCGGCCCCTTCTGTCTCCCCTTCGTCTTCAGAGGCTCGCTCGAAGCACCGCATTGTGACAGACCCAGTGAGAGGTGGCCTAGACCGAGCACTTACCCTTTAACCTGTCTGCTCACTTGAGCTGTACGAGGCAGGGAGGCCCCAGCGCCCGGGGTGACGCTGCGCCCTCGGCCCCCTCCCGTGCGCCCGTGCAGGTGAAGCAGAACCTGCTCAGTGTCTCCTACCACATCGCCCAGTACACCAGCATCATCGCCGACCTGCGGAGCGAGATCCAGCGGCTCAAGTGCAAGATCGACCAGCAGGCGGGGCGGGGCCAGCCTCGGGGCCGGCTGGAGCAGGCTGACCTCCGCCACGTCCAAGGTGTGCACCAGGGTCTCCGGCAGCCCCCCACCCCACCCCAGGCGGTCTCCCGGCACTCTGGGGTCAGACAGTGCTGGGTTCCCCCCAAATGGCCGCCACGGCCGTGCGCTGTGCTGATCCGAAGCCAGGAGCCAGGTGCTTCCTCTTGGTCTCCCACGCGGGCTCCCCCACTGAGCGCTGGGTTCCCAAGCAGACTCCTCTGCACTTGCTGGCTGGGTGGCCTCGGGCCGCTCATGCTGCTGCTCTGAGCCCTCCCGCCCCTGCTCCAAAATGTGGCCATGACTTCTGCTCGGGAGAGGCAGCGTGGAGATTAGGTGGGGTCCAGCCGGGGCTGCCGGCAGAGCTGCGAGGCAGCGCCCCGCCCAGCATTCCCTCCTAGACTTGTGCATCAGCTAGGAAGGTTTCCAACAGGTGGCACTCGCATTTCTAAGGGGGTGCCTTTTCTTTTTTCTTTTTTTATTTTTTTGACAGGCAGAGTGGACAGTGAGAGAGAGAGACAGAGAGAAAGGTCTTCCTTTTTGCCGTTGGTTCACCCTCCAATGGCCGCCGTGACCGGCCGCTGCGGCCAGTGCACCGCGTTGATCCGATGGCAGGAGCCAGGTGCTTATCCTGGTCTCCCATGGGGTGCAGGGCCCAAGCACTTGGGCCATCCTCCACTGCACTCCCTGGCCACAGCAGAGAGCTGGCCTGGAAGAGGGGCAACTGGGACAGAATCCGGCACCCCGACTGGGACTAGAACCCGGTGTGCCGGCGCCGCAAGGCAGAGGATTAGCCTAGTGAGCCGAGGCGCCAGCCAGGGGGTGCCTTTTCATAGTCGATGCAAAGCTGGCAAAGCTGCCGCCAGGGCTAATGCTAGCCTGGTTCCTGCAGGAGAGCTGGGTCTCACCTTTGGGCAGCACCCTGTGGGTGCCACGTAGGAGTGGGCTATGGGAAGACGCAATAATCCAGGAGGTCTCTTTGGAGGAAGCAGTTAAACAGGAAGTGGGAACTGCGGTTTGGGAAGAAAGCGAGAAGAGAGCTTGCCTGGCCTGAGCCTGCCACACCTCCACCCCCTGACCGCTCCCACCCCCAACCACTGGGCAGCCGAGGTGCAGGTGCACGGCGGGCAGGGGGAGCCGGCGGAGATGGGCCAGCTACGGGAGCAGCTGGTCAGCGCCTTCCAGGAGCAGATGGACGTGCGGAGACACCTGCTGGAGCTGGAGAACCGCGCCATGGAGGTGCAGATCGACACCTCCCGCCACCTGCTCACCATCGCCGGGTACGCGCCCCCCGCGGGGACCGCGCGGCTGGGAGTATGGCTGCACATGGCGCCCCTCTGCCGTGGCCTGACCCCTGTCTCTGCTCGGGGCGGGGCTGGGCAGCTGGGAGCACGAGCAGTCCCGCAGAGCCCTCAAGTGGCGGGAGGAGCAGCGCAAGGAGTCCTACAGCAAGGAGGGCAGCGAGAAGGACTCGGACCCGGGGGAGGAGCAGCCAGACCTCCTGGAGCCGCCCGAGGTGGCCTCGGCCCGCGAGAGCATCGCCGCCCTGGTGGGCGAGCAGAAGAAGCTGCGGGAGCAGAAGGTGGCCGGGGCAGGGGCGCTGGGAGACCTGGGCGCTCAGGCCACACATCCTGAGTTCTTTAGCCTCTTCCTGCCTCACTTCGTCATCTGTGAAATGGGGCCAGTTGGGGGACGGTTTACTAATTAACTAAACGCCTGCATATGCCAGCTCCCCTCCAACCGCCAAGAAAAACAGTAGCTAATATGATTGGCGGCTCATATTAGAACTGGGGCTCTCTGGACAGCAGGGTATACCTGTCTGCTAAGGGTATCCAGAGCCCTGCTGGTGTCAGGTGGGCTGGGCTGAGCACTTATCCAGTGCGCTGGCTTTAGGGGTGCGTGGTGGTCAGGGTGGCACGATCGGGGACACACGGGGGCACCTTGGGGCAGTCCCTGGTGCACGGCCAAGGTTGAGCTGTAAGCGTTGGCTAGATAGGAGCTCCAGCTGGAAGGTGGGTGGGGACCGCGCGCGTGGACCCCGGGCTCTGCCTGGCGCTGACCCCCGCCCGCCCACAGCTGGCGCTGGAGCAGCGCTGCCGCGAGCTGCGCGCGCGGGGCCGGCGCCTGGAGGAGACGCTGCCGCGGCGCATCGGCTCCGAGGAGCAGCGCGAGGTGCTCAGCCTGCTGTGCCGCGTGCACGAGCTGGAGGTGGAGAACACCGAGATGCAGTCGCGCGCGCTGCTCCGCGACGGCGCGCTGCGCCACCGCCGGGAGGCCGTGCGCCGGCTGGAGCAGCACCGGAGCCTGTGCGACGAGATCATCCAGGGCCAGCGGCAGATCATTGACGGTAGGGCCCCGCCCCGCGGCCGAGCCCGCGCCGAGGGCCCGCGCGGGCACGCACTGAGCCCCGCCCCTCCCCTCCCCCCGCAGACTACAACCTGACCGTTCCCCAGCACCTGGAGGAGCTGTACGAAGCGTACCTGCGGGAACTCGAGGAGGGCAGCGTGGAGCGGGCCACCATCATGGACCGCGTGGCCTCCAGAGCCCTGCAGGTGGGCGCCGGAGCGGGCCTGGGCGCGTGCGCATGTGCCCGGGGAGGGGCCGATGCCCAAGGCCTCCCCTGCAAATGGCTGGGACCCCAGGGAGTTGGTTCCTCTTCCTTCGTGGCTCACCCAAAGCCTTGCCAAAGCCAACCAAGTCAGGGTTGGTCATCTGAGAGATCACAGATGGCCTTGGATGCCGTCTGGGGAGACCAGGCCGCCAGGCAGGGCCAGGGCCACTCGGGGTGCCCAACAGACCACAGCTTACCCCTCCCTGGGCTCCCAGAACAAGTTCCCGCTGCCATATCACATCCCTTGGGACCCTGTGCACCTGTCACCCTGCTGTTACCTGGCCCAGGACCAGGTCATCCAATTATCCACCCCTCCCCACCCCAGGACAGCTCCTTGCCCAAAATCACCCTAGCAGGAGCCACGCTGACCCCGGACTCCGACCCGGAGAGCGTGAAGGTGCCGAGCTGTGAATTCCGGCGCTGGCAGGACAGCACCCTCCCTCCCCTTGGCACCGACAGGTGAGACTGGGGCCACAGCCTGCCGGTCCTTCCCAGAGAGCCCCCTGCTGCAGCCAGCCCGGGATGCCAGCCCAGGTCAGGGCAAGAAGGGCAGGGACGGAAGGGAGGAGGCTGACAGGCCTGGAGCCAGGACCCTCAGGTTCTCTCTCCCTTGGCACCATCAGCTTCTCCCCTGGGGTGGGGGTGGGACCCCCACAGGGCCAGCCTGGTCACTGGACACCTCCCTCCTCTGCCAACCCCAGTGAAGCCCACCGCGTGTTCAAGGCCAGCCCCCGGGCCTGGCAGGCAAAGTCCTCCTCCGTGCCCACCCCTCCTCCCATCCAGATCGGTGGCCTGGTGACCCAGGAGGTGAGCTCCGAGTACCCACAGGCCCCCCGGGGCTGCACCACTGGGGGTGGGGCCACAGGGGAGGATACCCCGCCCCTTGGGATGGAACCAGCACCTCTGCAGTCAGGGCCTTTGCTTCCCCATGACTTCACCCCACAGAGCCCCCCGCAGGACAGCCGGATTGACTCCTCCCCCGAGAGCAGCGAGAACCTGGCCGAGATCCCCTTGTCCCACCGAGGTGTGTGTGTGTGTGTGTGTGTGTGTGTGCACGCGCCCACCCACCCCTGCCCGCTTCTCCTGCGCTGCTCACATCATGCAGCCCAAAGTCCTCTCCGCTCTCCACCGTGCCAAACACAGCCAGGCACTGGGTGCTACTCGTCCACTAGGGGTCCGGGGATCAGCCGCCTGCTCCAACACAGGTGCAATCACACGTGGCCCTCAGGACCACACCGCCCCACCCCTCCCCTGCCACAAGAATCGTCAGAGCAACTGTGGGTGGAAGCCGTGTGCCCTGGGTACCGCAGGCTGAGCTCACGCTCTCAACAGGCCCTTGCGAGAACCCTGTGGGGTTAACTCTACCATCCCTGGTTTACGCAACTTGGGGGCGCTGGGAGCGTCTCTGCCATGGCAGGGGATGGGTGTTGGGAGGCGGTCTCGAGGCCCAGCTGGACGCTGCCTGTGTCCCCGCAGGGAGGAAGGAGATCCTGACCGGCACCAAGTGCATCTCGGTGAAGGCGGCCCGCAGGCGCTCCCGGGCTCTGGGGCCCGAGGGGCGCCACCTGCTGGTGCCCCCCATGCAGCGCAGCAGCCTGTCCCTGCACTCGCTCAGTGAGACTGAGGAGGTGCAACCTCCCGGGCCGCTGGCCTGCAAGCGGCCCCCCAGCCCCACGCTGCAGCACGCTGCCAGCGAGGACAACCTCTCCAGCAGCACGGGCGAGGCGCCATCCCGGGCGGTCGGGCGGTGTGGAGACGACCCCGGGCCCTGGCTGCGTGGACAGAAGAAAGCCCTGGGCAAGAAGAGGGAGCAGTCACTGGAGGCAAAGAGGAGGAAGCGGAGGTCCCGGTCCTTCGAGGTCACGGGGCAAGGGGTGAGGCGTGGGGCAGGGAGTGGGATGTCCGGGCCCCCTGGTTGTAGGAGGGGGGATCTGGGCGCCAGATGCTTCCAGCTCTGCACTGGCTCCAGCAATGCCTGTGTCCCCAGGCTGGCCTGAGAGCGGGCAGGTCCTGTGCAGGCTCCTCCTGTGCACCTCTCAGCCTCACCTCACTCTTCTCCAACAGACACAGCTCTCTCACCCCAAGACACACCCCCCCGGGCCCCACCCCGCCGAGAGCGGCTCGGACCACAGAGTGCCGGGATGCGGGCACCCAGCCCCTGGCGTCCGGCATCTGGGCAAAGTCTCGCTGCCTTTGGCCAAAGTCAGACTCCCTCCAAGCCAGAACACGGGTCAGTACCAGCCAGGGAGGGGCCGGGGAAAGGAGAGGCTGTGGCCAGGCCCAGGGTGCAGAGGCGGGCGTCCCAGAGTTTGTGCCCAAGGCCACTGGGTGGTGGAGAGGGCCTGGGGGGGGTGTTGCATTCCCAGACCCTGATCCAGACCCTTCCCCTCCTGCAGGTCCTAGGGAGCCCTCACCCCTGGCTGTCCCCTTGCACCCAGCTGGTGGGTCCCGACGGGCTGCTCGTGGGCCCCGCCTGCCTGCCAGCACCAACACCCAGGGCAAAGATGGACGCCTGTGGCATAACTGAGGGGCCCTGCCTGGAACTGGCTCTCCTGCCCCTGGCATGGAATGGCGTTAGCAGGAGATGGAGGCTGGGCAGATGGGGGTGACCCGGGAGGGTGCAGGAGGCTGGGAGCTGGGGCCCCTGAGACCCAGGAATTGTGAGGGTAACTGCCCAACCCTTCCAGGCACTCAGTGCCACCGGGGAAGGGAGGGAGCCCTGGGGGCATGGCCTACAGCAGGGGACCAAATACTTTTGCCAAAACTCCTGGCAGACCCGTGGCCAGACCCAGCCTTGGCATTGGGGGAGCGTCGCTGTCAGTGAGCGCGGCTCCAGGGCCCACACCTGGGGTGAGGGCGCCCCTGGTGGTCAGGGCAGGGGCAGACAGGCACTTCCTCATGTGACCGTTGGGGTTGGGAGGGTGCCTGGAGATACTTAGCAGACTTTTTATCCCCTTCCTTTTTAACAATAAAATCCCATCTGGGTCTTGGAAACTGGACCTTGTGTGGAAGTGGGGGCGGCTGTGGCTGATGAAGGTGCACCCCACCCCCGACGTCCCGTGTGCCCCTGGTTCCCTGGCTGGCTGCACGGCACCCACATACAAACACCTGGGGGGAAGGGGCTCCCTCTAGGCCCCATGCCCCGCCCCAGGAAGGGCCCAGCTCATGCCCCGGTCCACAGCCAGCCTCACAATCCAGGTGAGGTGGCCGCCCCCTAGAGGTGGGATCTGGAAACATCACAGCTGTCATGGGCAGCCTTGGTTCCCTTGTCCACCTGCTGCCCTGCCCAGCCAGATGCTCTTACCTGCCCTGCTCCATGTCAGGGTGCAGGGCGGGGAGACCTGTGAGACCCTCCCCGGGTGGTTTCTATCAGGGGTGGGTGGTTCCATCGTTCCCTCTCCTCTCTCGGCATGGATTTATTCAGCACCAAGGGCAGTACCTTCAGGTCAGCCGCAAAATTGGCTCCTGAAACCAGCCATCTGGTCTCCCCGGGGCTTACCTGGCCGCCACCCAGTCCGAGGCACCAGCCTCTGGCCACTAGACTTGTGGCCATGGCCACGCTCGCCTTGCCCCTCCCAGACCCCCACCCGACCCCACCCCAGTGCCGTCCAGGCCAGGCCTGGCTTTCCCCCTCCGGAGGCTACTTGGGCGTCCGGATGAGGGTGTGGTAGACCGGCTTGACGATGAGGTGCAGGTGCAGGGCGTTCTCCACCAGGTACTCGGAGTTGCGCCGCTGCAGGTCGGCGTGCGCCAGGAAGTCCCCGGCCTCCTCGCTGCTCTGGTGGAAGCTGTAGGCGTGGCGGACCAGGAGGCGGCCCTGCTGGCGCGCCCCCACCAGCACGGTCTTCTGGAAGCTCACGCCCGCGGCGTCGCCGCCGCTGCTGGCCGGCGTGACCACGAGGCGCGGCCGGCCGTCCTCGGGGCGCGCGGCGGGCAGCGCGGTGCCCGCGGCGTCGGCGTAGACGGGCCGCAGGCTGACGGGCAGCCAGCGCGGGGAGAAGAGCACGTTCCACGTGACCCGGCGGCCGGCGTCGTGGCCGCTGGGGCCCAGCTGAGTCTGGAAGCTGGTGCTGCGGTCGTCGCGGGCCGGGTTGTTGATGACCCACGGGGCGCCCCAGGCGGGCGCGAGGTAGTTGCGCGGCAGGAAGGCGCTGCTGTTGACGTCGAAGAACTTGGCGTAGTGCAGCGGCGAGGCGGCGTGGAACTGGTAGGCCTGGAGCAGCAGGTCGGCCACCGCGGGGCCGTGGCGCGCCAGGGCGGCGGAGCGCGCTTGCAGCTGGAACAGCTGCGCCGGCGGGATCATCGGATAGCGGATGGCGCGCAGCGCCCGCTCCGCCACGGCCGGGGGCGGCCGCGCGCGGCCCAGCCACGCCTCCAGCGCCTGAAACAGCTCCAGCTCGTCCTGCAGCACCAGGTCAGAGCGCTGCAGCAGCTGCGCCAGCAGCTCGGGGCTCACGGCGCCCCACTCGGCGCTCGCCGCCACGGCCGACAGGTTCCACGCCAGGAACTGCAGGCAGCTGTCCCGCAGGGCCTCGTCCCCGGTGCTCACCGCGTAGTGGTACCAGCCCACGGCCGGGCCCGCGCCGCCCGCTAGGTGCGCGCGCATGTAGTCGGCCACGCCCCGCTGCAGGGCTGCCACGCCGTACTTGGTGGCCAGCCTGTGCAGGGGGATGGCCTGGGACAGCAGCACAGTCAGCTCGCCGCAGTACAGGTACCTGCGGGAGAGAGGCGCAGAGGTGGCGTGAAGTCAGACCGGCGCCAGGCACCGCTTTCTCTGAGCCCAGAGGGGCGGGGTCTTGGATGGAGAGCCCCTGGTCAGGGCGAAACTGAGCAGAATGGGGCCTCCCCCCACCACCGCCAAAGCCCTCGCAGGTCTCTTTATTCCAGTTTTCACTACGAAGTGAGAAATCCCGTGTGCTTATTGAGCACCTAGTAGGTGCTCAGCTCAGCGCCGGAGCAAAGCAGACCCGCGTGGCTCCAGCCGTTGTGCTGTTCACAGTCGGGGCTAGGCGCCATCCTACCGCCTACCTGCCTTGACACTGGGCAAGTCCTTAAACTTGGTGACCCTGGGACCAGGCTTCCAGGACAGGGGAAGCAGCTCAGTGTCCTGGTGGCCGTCGGAGGAAGGAAGGCTCCGGCTACCAATCGGATGCCTGTTCTCTCCACTTGCTCCTCCTCTCATTTGCAGCCTGGTGCTGCCACCCTCCGTCTGTCTCTCACCCTTGTGCACCCCCTTCCGGCCAGTTCCTGCTGGCCCCGGATGCCCCACTTGGCTCTGGGGGTACCCCCTGTGTCATCCCCTCCCTGCTGCCTGGAACTCGGGCGTGGCATCTGGAATTCTAAGACTAAGTCGTGGGACCCGGGTTGCTTTCTTAGACTATAGTGTAAATGGTGCCCCGTGTGCCCCTGGTAAGAACAGGGAAGAGAGAGGAGAGCTGACTTTTTCAGCTCCCTGGTCCTGTGGTTCCAAACCTGGCCAGACACCAAAACCACATGGAGACTTGAAAATAACAGGACGACTGCTGGTGACCAGGCAGGGTGGAGCCCAGGCATCTGTAGTTTTAAAAAGCTCCCTTGGTCCCCGGTTGCTCCTCTTCCAGGCCAGCTCTCTGCTGTGGCCGGGGAGTGCAGTGGAGGATGGCCCAAGTCCTTGGGCCCTGCACCCCATGGGAGACCAGGAGAAGCACCTGGCTCCTGGCTTTGGATCAGCGCGGTGAACCGGCCGCGGCGGCCATTGGAGGGTGAACCAATGGCAAAGGAAGACCTTTCTCTCTGTCTCTCTCTCTCACTGTCCACTCTGCCTGTCAAAAAAAAAACAAAAAACAAAACAAAAAAAAAAACAACTCCCTTGGTCAGATTCAGGATCAGCTGCCAGGGGTGGGAAGTGACATCAAATCACGCAGTACACTGACACAGGCAGGGAGCCTGTGCTGGAAGGTGGCGGGTCCTGGTGCTAATGACCTTGGGGAGTGGACGTAGTGACCTCTAGGGGCCCGGGGCCCCGCCCCACCTGATGAACTTGTCGAAGACGGCGGCGCAGTCGCGGGCCTCCTGCAGCGCCACCTCGCTCTGGTTGCTCAGCAGCTCCCGGAAGAGCTGGCTATGCAGCGCCAGCAGCAGGCGGTGGGCGTGGAAGACTCGCACCTCGTCGGTGCCCGCCGCCTGCACCCGCAGCACCACGTCGCTGGCGTTACCGTGCCGCAGCAGCTCCTGCAGGCGTTGGAGCAGCACCTGGGAGTGGTTGATGGAGGTGCCCGCCGCCTCCCCGCCGACGTCAGCTCTCTGCGCTGCCCCGGGGAAGGAACAGAGCGCAGCCTCAGTGCTGGGGCGCAGAGGAGCCGGCTGGAGACTCGTGTGTGTGTGTGTGTGTGTGTGTGTGTGCGTGCGTGTGTGCGCGCAGAGGGCAGGAGGGCCCAGGGCGGCCGTGTCCACGCCTGTGTGCGCATGCGGGGTGTGCCCACAACAAGCACATCCTGTGCCCGTGCACACCCTGGCCAGTGCTTCCAGACCCAAAGCTGGGTTTCAGGCAGAGAGAGGTCACGAGCCGGTGCAGTCTCCCCGATCCCAGGCTCCCAGGCAGGCCTGGGGCCATGGGTGGTCCCCACCCCTCTCGCCTCCTGAGGCATTGCCCGCCTAAGGAGTCTGAAGTGGTTCGGCTACTTTCACGTATGTTGCCCAACACCTGCTCCTCAGAGCTTGGGACGTGGCACGAACAAGCATCGTCCTTATGCTCAGGAAAATAGCAGGTGGACGGGTAACCGGTTCCACACCGAAGCCACTGGGGCAGTGTGGGGGCCGAGGGTCCAGCCTTGCAGGGTGGGCTGGGTGGGCTCGGCGTGCTGGGAGTGGGGGGGGTCCGGGAGGCCGGCCGGTGAGTGGGAGCGGCAGGCGCATGGAAGCGAAGCCTCATTCCTGGCCGAGCCCTGCCCTTCTGGTTCTGAGTCCTGAGGGGACCCCAGGAGCCCCAAGAGCGAGCAGGTGCAGGAGTGGTTGTTGAGGCTGGCACCCCCCTTCCAGGGAAGCCCTGTGGGTCCGAGGGGGACGCACACTCAGTTACAGAAGACGCTGCCAGTGAGAGCAGCCGCTCAAGGAGCCTGGCGGGGGGGGGGGGGGGGCTGGCAGCAGCAGATGGGCACCAGCCGCACCCCACCGCCTCGCGCCACGCACACAGGCCCGTGGCGCGTGCGGCCCCGTGGAGAGGAGGCTCTCCGAGCAGGCGCTGTGCTCCGAGAGAGAGGGAGGGAGGGAAGGCGGTGAACTTCCAGCCCCGCCTCTCCCAGCTGTCACTTGGAAAGACCTGAATGCTGATGACTCCCCATTCAGCTCTGTGAGGGACAAAGGACAATGAGGGTCTCTTTGTCTTTAAGACCCCGGCCCGCCCGCCTGCCCCAGCCTGCCCAGCCCCTCCTCCCACAGGGCGGCCTGGCGAATCTGCTCTCTCCAGCCCGCTGGACACTGCCCCCTCCTGGGAGGGCTGGACGGTCCTACCCTGCAGCCACTGCCCACTCACCTGCACGAGTGGCCAGGCCCACCAAGGTCAGGATGGCCCAGAAGCTGCCCCAGGACCTTGGCTTGGAGGAGCCCATCCTGGGCATCTTTGTGCTCTGTCCCCAAGTGCGCTGAAGGGACAGGGACGCTCAGGCCACTCGGCTCACGTCCCTCCTCCTTATATAGGATCCGGCACCCCCTTCCTGCCTGGCCTCCCTCCCCCCTCCCAGCCCCTGCCATGGATTGGTGGAAACTGGCCCCAGCTGTTGCCCAGGCAACCACTTAAGCCAGAGAGCAGCAGCCCCGGGGGCTATTGTGCTCCCTGGGCCCCCGAGGGGAACAGATCCGGCACCCGCCGCCCCCACCCCTCCTTACCACCCAGCAGCGCTAGCCGGCCTCTCCCAGGAAGGGCAGGCGAGGGGCTCCGGGATCACTGGCAACCACTGGCCTTCGAGTCCCCAGCCCCCTCCACCAGGCCCCGGGCCCCAGGCCCAGCCTCCGCCCTGGCACACAGCACACTTGGCAGCCCCGAGTCTGGATGCCATGGTGAACCGGCTACAGAGGAAGGGCCTGGACCAGCAGGGGGAAGAGACGGCTCTGGCTCCCACCCCTCCTCCACTGCAGTTTTGGGGTGGGCTGGCTCTCCAGAGGGGGCGAGCGGGGTCTAGATAGGGACCCACGGGGCAAAGCCTTATCTTCATGTCCTTGGTTGAAGGAGGTCCCCAGGGTGCCCTGGGGAGGGCGGTGGGCAATCTGACCATGACCCCTTTCCCCAGGGTCACGGTGAACCAGGGTGGCTGGGCTGGGCGTAGAGCAAATGCACCCTCCCCCACGCACCCCTGCCTGCCCTGAGCAGGGCTGGCCGCCCTCCAGGAGGCCGGTCCTCAGCAGGCCCCTCTGCCCCACCACTTCCTGCCTTTAATCCGCCCCCATCAAGTGGCCCAGGGCTCCAGGGCCGTCTCCCGAGAAGGCTTCTCTCGCCAGCGTCTGGTTTTCCATTCTTCTCTTCCCAAAGGTCCAAGGAGGCTTGCATGCACTTGGCATCCACCTCCGACTGTAAACCGAGGCAGGGAGTGGGCTGGGGTCTGAGCCGGAGAAGTGTTCTTCTAAAATGACGGCCCCCCAGAGGCAGCGGGAAGGGATGTGTCTGGGGTTGGGGGCGGGGCAGACGCTGTGGGGCCCCCTCTGCGGGGAGCTCTCGGTGGCTCCTGGTGGCTGGGACGTCTCTGGAATTGAGACGAATTCCTCGTCCCCGCCCTTGCTGTCCAGATCCCAGGGCCCCGCTCGATGCATCGATCTCTGCCCCGGGCTGGCGCACAGGCTCCCAGCAAACAGCACCAGCTTCTCTCTGGAGCCACAGAGAGAGCAGAACTGGGGCTGGCACCTGCCCCATCCGGGTTGGCAGAGCCGGGGCTGCCCAGCCCAGCGGAAAGCCCTCGCGGCTGCCCGGCCACGCACGCCTGGCTCCTCGCGTCCAGTGCCTGTCCACTGGCTGCCTGCCTGCCCTTTCGGTGGGGGGGCAGCACCATGTTCTGGCTCAACCCACGAGTCGGTGCCCTGGTGACCCCGGGCAGCCGGGGCCGTGGGGGCGGCCCAGCTTCCACCCGCGATGCCTGTGAAGGGGAGTGTCGCTGACGGAGCCCACGCCCCTGCACTCTGCCTCCCTGAGGAGCCGCGTCAGTCTTCCCAGAAGGGAAGCCCAGGGCTCCCAGGGGCGGGCCGGGGCATCTGTCCCGAGCGTTGCTGTGCAAGGGAGCTGGGAGAGCCCAGAGAGCATCGGAACCCAGGAGGGTCTCCTCCGACTCCTCATCTCCTAGGGCCCCGCCTCCTGCTGCTCCCGACCCTGCCGGAAGGATCTAGAAGCCGGCTTGGCAGGTGGAGGCCCTCTCCATCCCCATTTTCTCAGTCCCAGGGTTGCTGTTGTGGTGCGCATGTGAAGGGGGGAGGGGAGGAAGGCGTCTGGGGCGGGGGAGGAAGCAGGGCCCTGGCCCGCGGTTGTACCCTGCCCTGGGACCCACACGCCCGCTATTCCTGGAGCGCGCATCTGATGGGCTCAGAACAGTCCCCATGGGGGAGCGTGGCTTCCTGCCACAGGGGAGCGTGGCTGTGACCTCCGTGACTTGCCTGGGGGCTGATGGCCGGGAGCTGCAGAGCCAGGATGCGCACCACAGAGAGTCCGACTTCTCTTCCCAGCCGCCCCCATGCGGGCTTTGCTGGGGAAGGTGTGGTGGTCCCGAGTCCATTGGGCCGGGAGTCACCGGTGCTGTAGAAGCGGCTGGAAACCTTCGCAAGCTTGGGGAGAGGGAAGAGACTCTGAGTCTGCAAAGGGGGGTAACCAGGCACTGGGGTGTGGTGACACCGAGGACGGACGAGTCCTAGATGCCGGGGCCCAGTGACACTGCAGACGGGCCAGCCCCAGCCCCAGCCCCAGCCTTGTCCGGACCTGGCAGGGTGCCCTGCATCTCTAACGTCCCCTGCCCTGGATTCGGGTCCCATGAGTGACCCAGGCACTCATCTTGGGGAACAAGGAGTCGTGTTAGGATCCAGACCTGTGTACTTGGGGGTGAGGTGGGGTGCACATTACAGAGACACAAGAAGGAATCCTCAGGAAACAGCCAGAAGTACCTGCTAAGCTTCTGTCAGCCCAGGCCGCCCAGCAGGGTGGCCCAGCCCCCCCCCCCCTTGCTCAGCAGCCCCCTACGCGCCCCCCTCCCAGGGCGTGCTGTGCCCCATGGAAAGCCCCTCCCTGCAGGAGCCACAGCCCACCTCCTCCTCGGCCCGCCCCTTCCTGGGTCCCATCACTGTCAGAGAAGGGAACCAGAGCCGGGGCGGCCTGGAGGGTGAAGCGTGCAGGGTCACGGAGCAGCCAGTCCGCCTGGAGCTCTGGCCCGGGGAGCTCCCTGGGCTCTGCCTGCAGCCGAAGACATCGGAGACCAAGGTCCGGGGGCGGCTGCTTGTCCACGCGTCTTCCGCTGCTTCAGCCGGCTGGCTCGGAGGTACTGGCCTTTACCCTGGCCACTGACACGGGCACCATGTGGGGAAGACTCGCCCCCTCCCACCAGGAAGGGGTCTCTCCCCTCTGAACAGGCTGCCTGCCTGTGCACCTGCTGGGGACATGAGTGTCCTTCCGTGCCACCGCTGTCCTGCCCGCCGCAGTGGCAGAGCTGGGCATCCATCCAGCTGTGGGTCCTGCAGATGCCGTGTCCCCATGGGACTCCACACCCCTGTGGGACATGCTCGCCGTCCCGAGTGGAATGCACACCCTGAGGAAGACAGTGCCAGTGGCCCCATGTGGGAAATGCAGCGTTGCCTGTCTCGGCTGCTGCAGGTCTTCAAAGGCACCCCCAGGGAAGCGGGTGCTCCCGCGGAGACCCTTGGAGGTCCAAGCAGGCTCGGGCAGGTGAACAGCACCCTCTTGTCAGGACAGGGCTTTCCCGGGGTGGGACTCGGGGAGGTGGCTGTGACATTAGCCTCTGGGCTGGCGGGAGGACCTCCCTGGGGTCCTGTGGCAAACCTGGGACCCCTCCCCGACCCCGGGCCTCCCCTAACCCAGATTGCATCTTGTTCTGTCTGAAGAGTGTTTAGGGACCCCAGTGAAATGCACACCTCTCAGAAGAGTGTAGGGCGGGATCTACTGTCAGTAAGTGCTGACCCCATACCAGGTTGGTCTTTCCAACTCCCTGGGGCGGCTGTGTCCCCAGCTCCACCAGCGTCGTGGTACACAGAGGTGGCTGCCTGGGTACTTGCCTGTGCCACGTGCACTATCTGTGGCTGAGGTCCCAGCTGTGTGCTTGGAGACCTGACAAGCTGGTCGTGCCTGCCTGGCCCAGCTGGGCAGCACAGGGGGCCTGACCCAAGCCAGCAGGACTCATATAGGCTTGTAGGGATGGGATGTGGCCACCAGGGGGCAGCAAGGAGCCAGCTGTGAGCGCTGGGGTGGATGTGGGGGTTGGGAGCAGATGGCTCCAGCCCCTGGAAATGGGCTCTAACTTCTGTATCTTCAGAGGGTGGGTCATGGGGAGGGATCCAGGCAGGGCCTCAGCTCTGCTCCCAAAGCAATCAGGAGCCCGCAGTGGGCTGCCCTGGCCACTGTCCCCCGGGCAGGGAAGCCAGCTGGGCACAGACCCTGCCTCTCCAGAGTGTCCGCCGGCACCGGCTGGTGTTTGTTTGCCAGGGACGGATTTTCTTGAGGGATGGTTCTTTTCACCAGGGCCAGGAAAACAGCTTGCGGTTCCCCAGCGCTGAGGGCAGCTCGTCAGATCTTCCCAGGGGTGGCCACCACCCCCGCACACGGCTGCCTGCCATCGACCCGGCCAGCAGCCCCTGGGAGTAGCCTCAGCCTCTTCAGGGCTGACCCCACTGACCTGGCCCTGGGACCCGAGTCCCATGAGCCCTTCCTCTTCCCTCCCTAAGCACAGACAGACCTGTGTCCCCCAAGTCACCCCCCACTACTCCTCCCCCCGCCCCAGGGGCTCCTGATTTGCTTGCTGTCCCCTGTGCCTCCGCCCCACCCTTTTCTTCCTCCTCCTCCTCCTCCTCCTCCCTCCTCCTCACCACCCCGTCTGTCTCAGGCTCGGCGTCCGTGCAAGAATCGTGGAGCAAACACCGCCGGCAGAGCCGGGTGCCCAGGGGTGCGGCCAATGATGCTGACAGGGAGCTGCGGAGACCCCCAGGAGCAGCCACAGGTGACCTGGGACTCAGGACCCAAGAGCTTGGGGCTTGAGGGACCAGGGACAGGTAAGGTATCCGGACACAGGGGTGGGGCGGGCACGGCAGGTGGCGGGCCAGGGAGGGACGGGAGACCCGTAAAGGGTCTGGAGGCGGGACGGGGAGGCGGAAGCGTGTGATGGGATGGGGACTAGGTTTAGCAAGGGGCTGCCCCTCCCCCAGGTCCAGCCGGGACTTACGGCGAGGTTGGAAGGGAGCAGGGGCCAGAGCGAGCAGATGGCGGTCACTCCAGAAGGGCCTGGGGACTGTGACAAGGGAAGCCCTTGAACCGGGAGGGCGGGCCGCCTGCATGGTCGCTGCGTGGGGCTGGGCTGCGGCTGGGAGTCCCCCCGGGGAGGCCCAGGCTGCAGGGAAAGGCTCAGTGGCTCGAGCCCTGCTGCAGACCCCCGGGGCCCAGGCTGCCGGCTCAGCGCGTTTGCACAGGGCCCCTGTGGTCCTGACTCAGGGCCTCTGCTGTGCACGCCATCGGGGAATGGTCTCTCTGGCAGCAGGACGCTCTTCTGCCCACCAGAGGGGGAGCCGGGCCACTGAGCCGTTGGCGTGGGGGTGACAGTGGACTTGGCAGGGAGTTACCTGGTGGGAGATGTGGCCATCGGCTGGCCCGACTGGGCTCTGCATGGCCTGGGGGTGTGACAGCACGACCCCAGCTGGAGTAAAGAGACACTAACCCTGCTCTCCTGCCCTGCAGCGGGGCCGCTGCCGACGACCCTGCCGCCCACCCTGCCGCCCACACCCAATGGCAGCTGGCCGGGCCAGGACTTCGGAGGGCAGTGGCCAGAGAGCCCAGAGAAGTCCCCGTGTGTGGCTGGCACCGTAGCAGTCATCTACTACAGCGTCCTGCTGGGCCTGGGGCTGCCTGGTGAGTGCCGAGCCAGAGTCTGGGGCCCGGACTTGGCCGGAAATCGGGGTCCTCCTTCAAGGGGTGCCAGGCCTCCGTGCTGACGCCGGGGACCCAGGGTCCTAGACCCCCGGGCAGGTCACCCCTCACCATTACGAGGGTGTTCTGGGGAGCAAAGTCTAGAGGGGGGTAAAAATGAGGGGCTAGGACTAGGGGTGCTCAGAGGGAAACTCAAGACTTAGCCAGAACAGGCAGCACCCTCCCAGAGGTGCCAGCAGTGAGCCCCCACGCCACCCTCTGCCATCAGAGGCAGGCTTGGGTGGGGGTGAGGGTGCTCACGGGGTAGGAGAGGTGAACAAGCCCCTCTCTGTGGCCAGGGAAGAGATGCAGAACAACAGAGCCAGACCCCAGGAGATGCCACCGCCCAGGGGCCTTTTACTGTTGTTGTTTTAAAGATTTGTTTTATTTATTTGAAAGGCAGAGTTACGGGAGGGGGGGAGACAGAGAAAGAGGTCCTCCAGCAGCTGGTTCACTCCCCAAATGGGCTACAATGGCCGGAGCTGGGTCCAGCCAAAGCCAGGAGCCAGGAGCTTCCTCCAGGTCTTCCGGGTGGGTGCAGGGGCCCAAGCACTTGGGCCATCTTCCGCTGCTTTCCCAGGCGCATTAGCAGGGAGCTGGATCGGAAGTGGAGCAGCCGGGACTGGAACCCACACTACTGTGTGGGCAATGGCAAATCAGAACCCGTGGTGTGTGGGTGGACAGGGCAGGGCTGGCCTTGTGGTGGCCTCCCCAGCAAAGTCAGTTCTGAGAAGGATCTGGAAGGAGGGACCGAGCAGCCAGCACCACCTCTGGCACATGTGGGCGGGGACTGACAAGGACAGGTGCATCCCCGTCTAACGCACACCTCTGACCCTCCCCCCCCCACCCCGGCTCCGCTGCCGTCAGTCAACCTGCTGACCACAGTGGCCCTGGCCCGCCTCGTCGCCAGAACCAAGAAGCCCTCCTACTACTACCTCCTGGCACTCACGGCCGCGGACGTCGTGACTCAGGTGGTCATCGTCTTCATGGGCTTCCTCCTGCAGGGGGCCGTGCTGGCCCGCCAGGTGCCGCGGGCCGTGGTGCGCACCGCTAACATCCTGGAGTTCGCCACCAACCACGCCTCCGTCTGGGTCGCTGTCCTGCTCACACTTGACCGCTACAACGCCCTGTGCCGCCCCCTGCACCATCGCGCCAACTCCACCCCGGGCCGCACCCGTCGGGCCATCGCCGCTGTCTTCAGCGCCGCCCTGCTGACGGGGATCCCCTTCTACTGGTGGCTGGACGTGTGGCGGGACACAGAGCCCCGCAGCACCCTGGACGAGGTCCTCAAGTGGGCTCACTGCCTCACGGTCTACTTCATCCCCTGTGGCGTGTTCCTGGTCACCAACTCCGCCATCATCTGCCAGCTGCGGCGGAGGGGCCAGAGTGGGCTTCAGCCCCGGGTGGGCAAGAGCACGGCCATCCTCCTGGGCATCACCTCGCTCTTCGCCCTCCTCTGGGCTCCCCGCATCATCGTCATGCTCTATCACCTGTACGTGGCCCCCGTCCACCGGGACTGGAGGGTGCACCTGGCCTTGGACGTGGCCAACATGGCGGCCATGCTCAACACAGTCGTCAACTTTGGCCTCTACTGCTTTGTCAGCAAGACTTTCCGGGCCACTGTGCAGCAGGTCATCCGTGATGCCTACCTGCTCTGCACCCTGGGGTCGCGGCCAGAAGGGGTGGGGGTGGGGCCTGTGCTGAAGCTTCCTGAACTCCCCAAGGGGGCGGAACTGTAGAGGAGGGAACCCAGCCAGGGGTCTGGAGGGGCTCGGGGCCACATGCACGGGGGGCCTTGGACGTTGTGCCCAACAAAACCTCATCCGCAGCCTGCTTTGCAATCGTGGGGTGGGGGAGTTTCTTCCTCCGGATTCCAGGTAGAGAGGAGGGCAACTTAGCCCATTCATATGTTTACTCCCCCAGAAAGTCCCACTTCCTGGGGAAGGGGGATGTTATGCCGGGTGCTGATGAATGGCACTGGCTGCTGTGGGCGTTCTCTTGTGAGGGGCGTTTCTCCGGGTGTGTGATGAGTGCTGGAACAGCTGTGGCCAAATGAATGAATGAAAGGTGAGTGGGTTGGTGGCTGGATGAGTGGATGGGTGGGTGGGTGGATGAGTGGATGGATGGATGGCTTGGTGGATGAATGGATGGGTGGCTGGATGAGTGGATGGGTGGGTGGGTGGATGAGTGGATGGATGAATGGATGGATGGATGGGTGGGTGGGTGGTGGATGGATGGATGGATGGATGGGTGGCTGGATGAGTGGATGGGTGGGTGGGTGGATGAGTGGATGGATGGATGGCTTGGTGGATGGGTGGCTGGGTGGCTGGATGAGTGGATGGGTGGGTGGGTGGATGAGTGGATGGATGAATGGATGGATGGATGGATGGATGGATGGGTGGCTGGGTGGCTGGATGAGTGGATGGGTGGGTGGGTGGATGAGTGGATGGATGAATGGATGGATGGATGGATGGATGGGTGGGTGGGTGGTGGATGGATGGATGGATTGGTGGATGAGTGGATGGATGAATGGATGGATGGATGGATGGGTGGGTGGATGAGTGGATGAGTGGATGGGTGGGTGGGTGGGTGGATGATTGCACGGGTGGGTGGATGGACTGGTAGATGAGTGGGTGGGTGGATTGGTGGATGGGTGGGTGGGTGGGTGGGTGGATGAATGGATGGATGAGTGGATGGGTGGGTGGGTGGATGAATGGATGGATGGATGGATGAGTGGGTGGGTGGATGGGTGGGTGGATGAGTGGGTGGGTGGGTGGATGGGTGGGTGGGTGGGTGGGTGGATGAGTGGGTGGGTGGACGGATGAGTGGATGGGTGGATGAGTTATCCCCAGACTACCCCCTTTCCTGGTCCTGCCTCTGGGTGTCCACATGGATCACCTGTCTGGCTTCCAGTGAATGCCAGGGAATGAAAAGGAAGACAGCTACACGACTCCGGGCATTTCCTGGGCTGGAGCAACGAGCCTGTTTGGCTGAGCGATGGGAGGGGGAGTCTTTAGGGGGAGAGAAGTGCCCAGGGCCTGCAGAAAGGGGTGGGCTTAGAGCAGATGCGAGCCAGGCCTGTCTCTGGTCAGCCCAGGGGGAGACGCAGCCCCTCGGGTCCCGAGCCTCCTGCTCTGATTCTACAGTGCACCCTGCCCTGGGGCTGGAGCAGGTTTGGGGCCCAGAGTGGGCACTGGGGCTGCACCAGCAGAGCCAGGAGGGAGGAATTCCCCGGAAGCGATCCTTCGTCTCTGCTGACCTCTCTCCCCACGGAGAAGGGGCTTTCTCTCACCACAGGAGGAAGGAAGTGTCCTAGCCCCTCCGCAGCCCCCTCAGGGCCCCTGTCCTCGTGCTGCAGGCCTGGGGTGGCAGCTGGGAGAGATTAGCAGATGGGACTCCCACCTGCTCCAGCCTTGGGTAAACACATTAGGCGGCCGAGCGGGGGCTGTTTCTGCTTCCCGGTCAGACCGAGCCGACCTTTCCCCTGCAGGGGGGGCTGGCCTGCCCTGCCCCCACCTTCCCCCTCAGGGCCAGGACACAGGTCCTGGATGTGTGCCTGGTACACAGTCAGTGCAGAATACATGCCCAGCTCTCGCCCTTTCCTCTCCACTTTACCCCAGAGCAAGACGCCCAAGCAGGGGGTTTCAGCTGTGCCCAGAAAGCAGAGGACACGGGTCCCCTGGGCGTGGGGGTGAGGATGATGGCACAGCCAGACTTGTGAGCTGCAATGTGACCAGGAACAGCCAGCAACGGGTTGCGGGGGAGAGGGGGAGGCTGTTTGAGGCAGGTAGAGTTTTGCACAGGTGGGAGCCATGAGCCGCCAGAATCCGGGGTTAATGTGAGTGACCTCACCTGTACTCAAATGCTAAGGCAACGTCGGTGTGTTCAAACAGCCCTACTTACAGACGGAGGAAACTGAGCCCAGGTCAGCGGCATGCCCACAGCCCCAAAGCCGGCCAGCAGTGGTGCCGAGACTCAAACCCAAGCCTGCCTGACGCCCCCAGCCCCATCCTGGTACGCACAGCATAGTGGGTTAGAGGCAGGCCCCCTCGGGGATGCTTGCCATGGTCCCACACTTAGCAGACTGCAGGGAAGGTATCTATTTTCCTAATAAAATGCACCAGGGTCACGGTCATTTTTCAATGCACTTGCATTCCCTGATGAAATGGAGACATCATTGCTTTGCCAAGCACCCCGCTGAAATGCAAAGGAAAATCTTCTTAAATCCGCTCCGGTTGACTCTTCTATGCATTTCCGCTCCTAAACCCCCAACCGACCGCTGGCCGTCCGTGTGCCTTAGAGAGCGAGTTAATCCGCTCCGAACACCTGCCCTCTGTGTCTTCCCCGTCACAGCTGGGTGGCTGCCCCCTCGCTCCATCACTCCCCTCTGTTTGGGGGGGGGGGGCTGTTCTCCTATCACTGGCCGGGCCTCCCCCAGGCCCCTGCGCTGCTCCAGCCCCAGGGGCCATCTTCGTTTGGGGTCGGGACTCCAGGTCTGTGGGGTTCGCCTCGCGCTCCTGTCTCCTCCCACCAGGTGCTTCCAGGCGCTGTCCCCACTCAGCACCTCCGGTGTCGCCTCGGCCCCCCGACATCCAGCTGAGACCAGGTCATTTCTACAGAGCGGCAGCGTACTTGGCTCCTGGTTCTGGAAGCTGGGTAGCCAGGAGTGTGGTGCTGCCACCTGCTCGGCAGCGGGCGGGCCCTTCTTGCCGCACCGTAACACGGCAGAGGGCGTCCCGCGCTGAGACGGAGCAGGTGCGCCAGCTCTGGCCTCTTCCTCTTCTTTCTCTCTCATTTTTAAAGATTTATTTATTTATTTGAGAGGCAGAGTTACAGAGAGAGAGAGAGAAAGAAAGAGAGAGAGAGAGAGAGAGAGAGAGAAAAGTCTTCCATCCTCTGGTTTACTCCCCAAATGGCCACAACAGCCAGAGCTGGGCCAAACCAAAGCCAGGAGCCAGGAGCCTGCTCCAGGTCCCCCACATAGGTGCAGGGGCCCAAGCACTTGGGCCATCCTCCACTGCTTTCCCAGACTATGAGCAGCGAGCTGGATCAGAAGAAGAGCAGCCGGGACTTGAACTGGTGCCCTTATGGGATGCTGGTGCCACAGTTGGAGGCCCAACCAACTAAGCCACAGCTCTAGCCCTTCTTCCTCTTCTTTCAAAGCTACTGACACCCACCCTCATGACCTCTCCCAACCCTAATCACCCCCAAAGACCTCACCTCCAAATGCCATCGACACGGGTGTGAGTTGGGGATGAAATTTCCAACATGTGAACTCGGGGGGACCCACTGGGACCGTGGTGTGGGCCGATGTAGCAGGCAAGCTGGTTGGACACAAGGCAGCCGTGGGGTTCCAGCTGTGGCTCCCAGGTCTCCACAGGGAGCCCTGCAACCCCTGACTCTGCAAGGCAGGTGTGATGGGGACAGGGAGACAGTCATCTTGGGAAATCCTGCAGAATCTGGCCCAGGGGTGAAGCCCCCCAGGAAGCAAGACCACGTTTTCTAAACTTTGACCCCTCGGCGGGCTGGGCTGAAGATAGACTAACAGGAACCACGGATGCTCTTTGGCAAGGGGGTGTCCTGCTGATCTCACCTCGCCTCCCCTGGGCCTGGTGGGGGGCTTCCTGGAGGAGGGCCCACCTGGATCCAACTCCTGCTTTCGCACAGCCCTGTTGGCCCTGTTGGCGCAGACAGCAGGGGGCGCTGCAGGACTGGCTGCACCACACAGGGCCCGGCTCTAAGCCAGATTTACAAGATCAAGTTCTCACATTGAAGCCTGGTCTGTCCTGGGAGCCACGGTCAGCGGGGAGTCCCTGGGTGGGAGGGCTCAGCTGTTCCCCAGAGCCACATCACCTGCCCACCAGGGCTGGCCAGTGCAGGATGTCGTGTTCTGCAGCTTCCAGAGTGCATCCGGGCAAAGCGCAGTGTGAGGGCCTTTCGTCACCTGCCTCTCTCCATCCCCCTGTGGCAGGGGCCAGTGAGCCCCTCTTCCTGCCCTGCCCACTGTGGGGGGCTCGGCCTACCTGGGGGCAGACCCCAGGGCCTCAGTCAGTGTGTCTGGGGCAGCTGGGGCCCTGCCTGCCCCTACCCCAGTGCAGCTCCACCAGGGTCCGCCTTCCCCCCAGCAGTGGCTCCTGTCCCTGGCAGCACCTTGGGCATCCAGCCCAAGGGAGGGGCGGGGCAGGTGGTCAGGAGCAGAGCGGGAAGGGGACCTGGGGCTCCATCCCTTGTCTGCCACGCTTGCTCCCAGAGGGGGTCCCTGGAGCCACACCAAGTCCCTCCCTCTTGCCACAAAGCAGAAGGATGGGCCTTTGGGCTTCTACCTCTTACCTCCTGCCCCAGCCTGCAGTCCCCAACTCCAACCCACCTCCCTGGAGGGCCATGCTGAGCTCTGGGGCTCGTGGGCAGATGGGCCCAGGTGGAGAAGTGCCGTGGCCAGAGGAGAGGGCGGGAAGGGATCCAGTGTCACCACAAGGTGCCCACCCCCGTGTCTGGACCTGCCCCAAGACTTTTTTTTTTAAGACTTATTTGAAAGGCAGAGTGTCAGAGAGATTTTCCATCCGCTGGTTTACTTCCCCGCAATGACTGCAACACCCAGGACTGGGCCAGGCTGAAGCCAGGAGCCCAGAACTCCATCTGGGGCTCCCACATGGGTGGCAAGGCCCAAGCCCTTGGCTCATCACTCACTGTCTCCCCGGGCACATTAGCAAGGAAGCCAGATCAGAAGTGAAGCAACCAGGACTCGAACTGGCACTCTGATGTGGATGCTGGCACCAGGGTGGCAGCGTAACCTGCCACGTCACAGGGCTGCCCTCCCCCCGCTCTCACAGGGGACAGAATGGGCACCTGCCAGGCCACCCCTCCCTTCTCTTGAGAAGAGCCCTGGGCCTTTGGCTCCTCCTGGAGAAAGCGGGAGGAGGCCTGGATTCGCGGGTGCCTGCCTTGAGATTGGAGCTCAGAGGCACACAAGTGCCCGCCCCGCCCCTTCCCCGTTCCCTCCTGCTGGGCAGAGAGGGTGGCCTGGCGGGGAGGCCGTGAGGGCATCCTGAGTCCCCTCCCACAGGCCAGCCCATCATCTCCCCAGCCTGGTGCGGGGGCCCCTCCCACCTGTCCGATCTCCTTGCCGGCTGCCGGGGGGCCAGGGTTAATTACGCCTGGGTGGTTCCTTCCCGGACTCCTCGGGAGGTATATTTAGCAGGCAGGGCGGGCGGGTGGAGGCCACCACAGAGACGCCTGGCACTACCCCAACGGCTGCTGGCGCTGGGAGGGGCGGGGTGGCTCTGAGTGCAAGGTCATGGCCTCGGAGAGCTGCTCGGCCCCCGGGTGCCTGTGGGGGAGTGCTCTTTGTCCATGGGAGAAGGACGAGGGTCGGGGTCTCTCAGGGGTGTGCGGGGATTAGGGGGAAGGGGCTGGGGACAGAGCATCACCATGAAGGCTGCTGGACAGGGGTGACTGGACGTGCTCCTGCCACCTACTGCATGGCTGAGACCGGGCCTGGGAATGTGGTGGCGTAGAGCGTTGGGGCAGGAAGGTCCTGCGGGTGCAGGTGCACCTGTTCTCAGAGCTGCGTTTCCTCTTTGGGGGTGGCTGCCAGCTCCAGGGTGGTCACTGGGGACAAGGGCAGAGGGTTTTCCTCAGTGAAGGACTTCCAAGGCCCCCACCCTGCACCGTGCGGACCAGGGCTCAGGGACGAAGCCTGCAAACAGCCTTAACCCCATCCCTCCGGGTCACCAAGACCTCTGTATCTAGTGCATGTGTGTGCCTGCGTCTTGTTGCATGCATGTCCACACGTGTGCCTGGTGTGCGTGTGTGTGCACATGTGTTCTGATGTGTGTGCGTGCATGTCCGGAGTGCATGTTTGCACATGTCCACGTGTATCTGCTGTGCGCAGTGGGTCTGGTGTGTGCATGTGTGTGCACATGTGTGCGTGCATGTGTGACTACATGTGTGTGCACACCTGTGCCTGGTGTGTTATCAGCAGTGTCTGCACCCTTACAGGACTCAAGGATGATCATCAGCCCACAGGTCAGCCCTCAGGGCGGAGACGGAGGGCCTGGCCCTAGTGAGTGGGGCAGGTGGGCCTGGCCCAGGGGAGCCCCTGGCTTCTTCTGGAACATTTGTCCCTGGCTCCGTGGACTTCCAGCCACACGGCTGAGCCTTGGGGTGCCTGCACCTCCAGGGGGCTCATCCTGGCAACACAGAGAGGCGGGGTTTGCCGGGTGAGGCCCTTCCAGGTACCACCTCGGTTCCTTGTCTGTAAAACCTGGAGGTTGGACTCGATGGGATCCACGGTCCCTTCCACTCCCCACGCTCTCTGCTCCCAGTGAGGAAGGGGGCGGGGCACCCAGCAGGACCGGGCCAGGCCACGTCCTTCAAGCATGTCCAATGAGCAGGCCACTGGCTCAGTATTTTTTTTAAAGATTTATTTATACCTACTTGAGAGTCATAGTAACAGAGAGACAGAGAGAGAGAGACAGACAGAGACAGAGAGAGACAGAGAGAGACAGAGAGAGGTCTTCCATTCGCTGGTTTACTCCCCAAATTGCTGCAACAGACAGAGCTGCACTGATCTGAAGCCAGGAACCAGGAGCTTCCTCTGGGTCTCCCACGTGGGTACAGGAGCCCCAAAGACTTGGGCCATCTTCCACTGCTTACCTAGGCCACAGCAGAGAGCTGGATTGGAAGTGGAGCAGCTGGGACTCGAACTGCTGCCCATATGGGATGCCGGTGCTGCAGGTGGATGCTAAAACCTACCATACCACAGCGCCAGCCCTGGCTCAGGTTTTTCTAGTCCCCATCTCCTAAAATCCCCCAGACTAACCCCACCAGGCGAGGATTGATGCTACACCCACTTTATAGAGGGGCATGCTAACGGCCCAAAGATTTAAACCCCAGCAATACAACCAGTTCACAGAGGAGGCAGGATTCGAACCCAGGTCTGTTCATCTCTGAATTCTGTGCAGGGAGCCTTCGTGGGCAAGGCACAGGGAGAAACGAGGCGCAGGCTGTGCGCTACGTGCCCAAGCACTCAGGAACACCCCGCCTTGATTCTACGCAACAACGGACATGGCAGGTGGCAGGGGCTGCCGGTGACGGAAGATGGAGCCGAGAGTGAGCTGGTGCCCGCGTGGGAGACTTTCCAGGGCAGGCTGGGAGTCTGAATGCACTGATGACCCAGGAGCCGGGGTGGCCGCACCCCAGCCAGGGAGCCCAGGATGGTGGGTGGAGGAGCGGCACACACCTGAGCAGGTGCCCTGGGACTGGAGGAGGAGAAATGGGCACGCCCCCTGGGGCCCTTCTGGGGAGCAGGACGAGGACTGGAGGCAGAGGGGATCACTGTCCCCCCCGAGTCCACGGGGGTGTCGCACCCTGGGACTCCACCACTCCGCTCACGATAGCGCCGCACCCGCGGGGGCTCCGCCCTGGGGCCCAGGATTTCCGAGGCGCCCCAGGAGTGGTATGAGGGGAATAGGGTGACTGGGGACAGCACCCTCCCTGCCCCCTTCCCCACCCACCTTGCTCACTCTACTTGTGCAGGACTCTGCGGCCACCTGACCGCTGTCCACGACACAGCGGCCTGCAGCGAGTCTGGGGGGTGATGAGGAAGCCTAGGCCACTCCCCTCCTCTGACACCCCCTGTGGTACAGACCTCAAATCTCCTCACAGTACCCCGGCTCTGCACTCTCACCCAGCATTCCAAATTCCCTAACTCCGTAAGCAAAGCTAGGGCTATTTATGGGGGCGGGGAGGGGGTGCAGCCACAAGGGCGTGGGCCGCCAGCAACCCTGGCTGTGGTGATGCAGACTCCCCTGGGTGCTGCTGGTCAGCTGGGTGTCCGGGACTCCTTCCGTGGTCCTGTGGAGACAAAGAAGCAGAAGAAACTGCCTCCCAAAATGGCCGCTTGGCCACGGCCCCACCCTTCCTGCCTCGGTTTCCCCTAGAACCACAGTGTGGAAGGGCCGCACCGGCCCGGCAGACAGAGCAGCAGGTGTGGCTGTTGACTTTTCCAAGTGCAGTTTCTGCTTCCTGCGAACACCTTGGGCCACGTGGCGGGGGTGTGGCCACAGCTGACGGGAGCCACGATGCTCCATCAGCCTCCTCTTACACATCACCGGGCAACAGAGTCCAGGGAGGGAGGGGACTGGCCCTCAGCACCCCTGCTCCTCTCGCTGCCGGAGGCCGGGTGGGCAGGGGCCCCACACCTCCTCTGAGTGTCCCGCGGCTCCGCCTCCTCCCCTCCTGTTTCCTCCAGTGGGGGTGGGGGTACAGTGGGGTCCTGGGCTGAGCAGCCAAGGCAGAAACAACAGCGTGGGTGGGGCAGGAGGAGAGAGTGAAACACAGACCCCCCCCCCCTTCTTCCATCAAGCGCTCCTTGGGGTTTCCTTCTCCCCAACTTCAGGACAGAAAATTCACTCCCACTGCGGCTCTCAGCGGCTCGCCATATGACGGTGGTTTCTTTCCCCCTCTCTCTCGGTAAATGAGAATTTTCGCCTTTTCCCTGAAAGAGCGCTCTTGGCAGCGGTGGCCAATCCGAGCCGCCGCCCGCACCCCTGCTCCTGCATCCGGGGCCTGAGCGCGGGTGCCAAAGGGCCATGGTCGCTCTCACGGTGGCCGCGGCTCCAGGACAGCTCCAGAGACGCTGCCGGGGTAGCTTGTGTCACAGTACATTGCTAGGACTGTTCTGGTGGATTAATAGTCTCTTCCTACGCCTAATTTAGAAACTGAACTTTTTAATAAGTGTGTATGTGGGGCCGGCGTGGAGGTGCAGCGGGTTAAGCTGAAGTCAAAGACTCCGGATCCCATATGGGTGCCGATTTGAGTCCCGGCTGCTCCACTTCTGATCCAGCTCCCTGCTAACGCACCTGGAAAGGCAGTGGAAGATGGTCCGAGTCTGTGGGCCCCTGCACCCACGTGGGAGACCCGGATGGAGCTCCAGGCTCCTGGCTTCAGCCTGGACCAGCCCCTGCCATTGCGGCCATTTTGGGGAGTGAACCAGCAGGAGGAAGACCTCTCTCTCTCTCTCTCTCTCTAACTCTTCCTTTCAAATAAACAAATATTTTTAGAAGGTGTGCATCTGTGGGAAGAAACACAGTGGCTACAATACAGGTTCAGCCCTATCTGGTGTCAGGCAGAGGTCGGAGGATGTGGGGTTGGGAGGGAGAAGCGGAGGGCTCAGGGGAGCGAATGCCCAACGGTGCACTTACGAGACAAAGCTCTCCTTTGGCAGAGTGCTTGGTGCCAAAGCAGAGCAGGCAGAGGCACACTTGGGTGTTATTAAGGAATCAGTAGTGGATTATCGGTGGGGTTGGGGGAGCCTTGCTCCTGGACCTTCCTCCCGCTCCAGGATTGCAGCCCTAGGTCCCCTCCTCTCTCCTCCAGGCTGGTCCCACCCTCTCTTGGTGCCAGAATCCTCCCCCCTCCCCCATGCAGGCCTGGCTCTGTCGCTGCGGGCAGCCCTCCTCTGCTCCGGGAGGAATCCTGACTGCCCGGCGTAGCCAGCCCGGGGTGGGGGGCTTCCCGCTCCTGGCCTCTCAGCTCCGTCTCTGCAGCCTACCCCCGCCCCCGCACCCCACCAGCCGTGCTCCAGCCAAGCTGTGGGGTTCACCATCGGACTCCGTGCACCTGTTCAGGGCCTGACAAGTGGCCACTGCTATCCACGGCCTTGATACGTATGGGCAAGCATAGCAGGTACGACACTGGCATCCCGTATGAGCACCTGGGAGAGCAGTGGAAGACGGCCCAGGTACTCGGGCCCCACCTCATGTGGGAGAGCTGGGTAGAATTCCGGCTCCCACCTTCAGCCTGGGCCCGCCCCGTCACAGCAGCCATCTGGGGAGTGAACAGCGGGTAGAAGATTCTCTCTCTGTCTCTGCCCCCTCCTCTAGCTCTGCCTTTCAAATAAACAATTTTTTTTTTTTTAAAAAAGGCAGGAAGGATATTTTGCTTTGATCTTTGCAAGGCCCAAGATGGGCAGGCCCCCCCCAGGCACGTGCCTTACCACCCTGGCTGTGCCAAACCCCACCCTGTGGCCTTGCACTCAGAATCTTGAGGGCCTTCTAAGCCCTCCGACCACCCACATGCCGGTGGCCCGCGGACAGTCCTGCCAAGCCTCTTGCTGCCCCCAGCCCCAGGACCCCAGGGGAGGGGAAAAGTGCAAGGCCGGGCAGGTGCCTTCCCCTGGGAGCTGGGACTGAGTTGATTGGCTGCAGACAGAGGGACCCTCTGGACCTCTTCAAGGGCCTGCAACTCACGGCTGACAGCAAAGGCCAGGGCTGAGGGGGAGGCGGCTGACTCAGCTCCTGCGGGGACAGGCGGGCAGAGGTACCAGTGGCCGTGCTGCTCCGTGGAGGCCCGGCAGGTAAGGCCGGCACTGTGCGGCTGCAGGGGAGAGGCGGTGCTCCACTTGGCCTTGATGTAAGGAACAGGCCTGGAGAGGGGTAAGATACCTGTTAAGGATCAGCCCCTCAGGGAAGCAAGAGGCCAGGCTGAGAGATGGGGCCAGGAGCTGGGTCTTCCCCCCTCTGCGTGCTCCCCAGTGTCCCATGTCAGGGCATCTGTGGGGACAAGCCAGGAGCCGGGTGACCAAGCGATGGCCAGGGCAAACCCAGGGGCTGCCTGTCCAGAGGTCACTGGGCCCAGGCCTGCCTCCTCCCTCGGGGTGTGTGTGTGAGGAGGGGTGAGGTGGGAGAGTGGGAGGTGGGAACTCCAGAGTGCAGGGCTGGGGGTGTCAGGGAGGCAGGCCAGGGCCATTAGCGCGTGAGCTCCATGACACGGGGACAGCTGGTGACACCCTTGTGCACAGCTTTGGGCCTCTGCTCAGGGTCCGGTTCCCTGGGGCTTCAAGAACAAGGAGCCTGCAGAGGGTGGCCGGAGACCTCTGGAGCTTATGGCAGGAGCTGAGGCCTGGTCGCCCCACCATGGCTGGGGGAACCACGCGGGGCACCGATTTGGCCAGAAGACAAGCCCAGTTTCCTCTACACTGGCTTCTCTGCTAACCCTGCCCCGCGTTTCTGCCCGGCTCTGACGCCGTCAGGTCTTCCAGGCTGTGGCAAAAGCAGAATGAAGCTGTCTCCAGCAGGTGAGCTGGGCAGGTCTCCCCAAGCTGACCCTCGAACTGCCCTTCCGGGACTTTCTCTCTCTCTTTCTCCCTCTTCCTCTCCCTCCCTCCCTCCCCAACCGAAATACCTGGGCTTCGTCCTGTGCTAGGGATGGCCCGCTGTCTCCCACAGTCCCCACCGCCCTCATCCCTTTCACCCTGCAGAGCTGTCCCTAAGGGAGCAGAGACCATATTTCCCAGGTGCCCTTGCGAGGCAGTGTGGTCACGTGATGGGTTCTCACCAATAGGATGGGAGCAGAGCCCCGCTGCTGAGCCAGGGCAAGATCCTCCCCTCTGGCAGCTGGAGGCAGGTGATGAGGAGGCCCTGGGGAATGGCAGGGCCCAGAGACAGAGCCGCCCCAGGCTCTGAATCACCGGGCAGAGGAGAGCCGCTGGCCAACCAGCCATGTCCACCTTGGGCTGTGTGTGAGGACGACATCCCTAAGATGTTTGAAGCAACACAGATTTGGGGGTCTCCTCTCCCAGGTCCTGCCTAAATCCAGTCACACAGGACGCTGACTTAAGTCCCGGGATGCAGGCCTCCAACCGGCCCAGTATTTCACTTTCCCCGCCTGGCTCCAGCCCGCCTGGGCTTGCGCTGTCTGCTCGCTCCCAGGTCCTGCTGGCTCAGCCCGCCCGGGCCATCATCCATCTGCTGCCCATCAGCGCCTGGCTCCCGGCAGAATGCACGGCTCTTCCCCCAAACACAGGGCTCTTTTTCTCCGTGAAGGCGGCACAGCCCTGTGTTTGGAGAAGGGAGCTGCCCGGCAGCCCGGGGCTCCTGGTTACTTTGGGACAAAGCCAGCGAGCGCAGGTCTTCGGCCCTCCCTCCCGGAGTCAGCACCTCCAGTGGTTGGGGAAGGCGTGGCGAGGGCGAGGATACCAGAAGGAGGTGACAATTCTCTTAGAAAGCAATTAAACATTTCCCGGTGGCCTTGGGGACGGACGGCCTCAGCTGTGTGTGCTGCCCCCCAGGGAGGCTGAGGAGCAGGGAAAGAGAGCGCCCGGAGCCGGTACCCTGTAGGTCCCACCTGCCCACTCACCACGCAGGGTGCTTCCTCCTCAGAGGCCTCAAATGCACCTGTTGGGGCCCAAGATGGAGGGCGCCTCTGCCCGCAGCCCCCTTCTGAGGTGTAGCTCAGGACGGCCGCTGCAGAGGGGAGCGGAGATGCCGGGCTGTGGACGGTGGTTGAGCTGAGACAGGCTCCCCGTCTCCAGTGTGGCTGGCAGGTACGAGAGCCCGGCTCCTGCCGAGGTCCTGTGTCCCAGACGCTGCAATCCTCCAAGGGGCTCCAGGAGGCCTGGGCCTCAGCAGTTTCTAGTGCAAATTCACTTTGTGTTTGAGCCAGGAAAGAACGGGCCCGCAAACTCCCCAGGGGTCCAGGAATCCAGCCAGGGACTCCACCTGGCTTCTGTCCCCTTCTTCTCCTCCCTGAGACTGAGCACAGGGAGCAGCGTGAAATTAAGCTGCAACTGACCTGGGCTGCCTCCAGGATACCCAGAGACTCCACTAGCCAGGGTCTGTGTGGGTCCCTGGGCCTCTCCCAGTATCTCGCTGCTCCTCCGTGCACAGCCAAGGGCGTGTCTCGACTCCAGACTCTCGAAGGTCTTCGCACTGCCCCTGGAGTGGCCGTGAGCTGCGAGCTCACAGCAGGGGCTGCAAGGTGCATCTCTCGAGGTTTCCAGGGAGGACTTTCCCAATGTCCCTGTCCTGTTGCGTGGCTCACTGCTCCCTCACCTCCCCCAAAATCTTCTCCACTCCTTCCACATTCAGTCTGGTTCCTCTCATTTTCTCGTTCACAGCTTAGGACTTGCCTATTCATCCCCCCACCCTCAATGGCCACGCTCTCCCAGTCTCGCTGGGTCCTTTCCCTGCAAACGTGTTGCAAGTGTGTCTGAACCGCTCCCGTCTCCCGGGGAACTAGGAAGGCCATATTTGGCAGGTGCAATTCCCAGGCTGCTGGACACCCACAGGGAATGGCAAGGTCTTCCCAGGACTGGCTCCCGGGGCAGACAGAACCTGAGCCTGCTGCCCGTCCCTCCGTAGAGTAACTCAGCGAGAAGCCTGAAGACAGCCAAGCAACCCTCGTCCTGGGTCTTGCGGAGAGAACAGCAGGCAAGGCCACGGCCTCAGGCAGTGCGCGACGAGTGCTGGAGCCCACCCCGAGGCCCGGGAGCTGGACAGATGCTCAGCATCACCAGGGGTGGGAGAGACGTCTGAAAGCTGCACCCAGACCCCGCTTGGCACCAGGCAGACCCCGAGGATGGAAGGTTTGATGACTCCGTGGGCGGGGGTGCGGGTGGGGGGAGACAGCACGTTTGCGCTTTGCTGCTGGGGCTGCAAACTGATACAACCCCCCCCCCCCCCGCAGAGACCCTTTAGACACTATCTGCTACATGCAGAACGTCAATGACCCAGCAGTGCTGCTTCTAGAAAGTACCATCTTGCTACGCTTGCACATTTGCGACGTGGGCTGGGGGGGCACTGCTGGTTTATAAAATGACACAGGCTCCCCCACAGGAGATGGGTTCCACACGCAGGGTGTGCCCTGGGGACGGGACACAGAGGCGCCTCAGGTCTGCGGAACACGGGGTGGAAGGAGACTGCACACCTCCAGGAACGCCTTGAAGACCTCCTGTCCGGCGGCAGAGACAGATTGGCACCGCTGAGTTGTGAACAGGGCACAACGTGGGGCCCGCTGTCCTCTTCTTACTCCAGGCTCTTACCTCGCACAAAGATTTTTTTAAGATTTGTTTATCTGAGGGGCCGGCGCTGTGGTGCAGGGGGTTAATGCCCTGGCCTGCAGTGCCGGCATCCCATATGGGCACCGGTTCTAGTCCCGGCTGCTCCACTTCCAATCCAGTTGCTGCTCCACTTCCAATCCAGTTCTCTGCCATGGCCTGGGAAAGCAGTAAAAGATGGCCCAAGTGCTTGGGCCCCTGTACCCATGTGGGAGACCTGGGTTCGGATCAGCGCAGCTCCGGCCATTGCGGCCATCTGGGGAGTGAACCAGTGGATGAAAGACCTCTCTTTCTCTCTCTCTGCCTCTCCTCTCTCTGTGTAACTCTGTCTTTCAAGTAAATAAATAAATCTTTTTTTTAAAATAAGATTTGTTTATTTGAAAGGCAGAGTTACAGAGGGGCAAAGGCAGAGAGAAAGAGAGAGAGAGAGAGAGAGTTCTACCTTCTGCTGGTTTACTCCCCAGATGGCTGCAACACCCAGAGCTGGGCCAATCTGAAGCCAGGAGCCAGGAGCTTCCTCTGGGTCTCCCACATGGGTGTAGGGGCCCAAGGCCTTGGGCCATCTTCTATTGCTTTCCCAGGCCACAGCAGGGAGCTGGATCAGAAGTGGAGCAGCTGGGACTTGAACCGGAGCCCATAAGGGATCCTGGCACTGCAGGTGGTGACTTTACCCACTACATTACAGAGCTGGTCCTAATAAGATCTAAAAAAAAAAAAAAAAGATTTATTTATTTATTTATTTATTTATTTGAAAGAGCTACAGAGAAAGTGAACTTCCATCTACTGGTTCACTCTCTGGATGGCTTCTGGGAGCTTCCTCCAGGTTTCCCATGTGGGTGGCAGAGACCCAAACATTTGGGCCATCTTCTGCTGCTTTCCCAGGCGCATTAGCAGGAAGCTGGATCAGAAGTGGAGCAGCTGGGACTTGAACCAGAGTTGCAGGTGGCAGCTTTACCTGCTACACAACGATGCCAGTCCCTGATAAGGTTTCTAAGTGCAGACACATACAAAGTGTACAAAGTGATAACAAAATTTATTAAAGTGGCCGGTGCTATGGCATAGCAGGTAAAGCCGCTGCCTGCAGCACCGGCATCCCATATGGGCGCCAGTTCGAGTCCTGGCTGCCCCACTTCCAATCCAGCTCTCTGCTATGGCCTGGGAAAGCAGCAGAAGATGACCCAAGTCCTTGGGCCCCTGCACCCACGTGGGAGACCCGGAGGAAGCTTGCAGCTCATGGCTTCGGATCAGCCCAGCTCTGGCCATTGCGGCCATTTGGGGAGTGAGCCAGCGGATGGAGGACCTCTCTGTCTCTCTCTGCCTCTGCCTCTGTGTAACTCTGCTTTCAAATAAAATAAATAAATCTTTAAAAATTTGATTCAACAGGTAATAAAGTGAGTGCACACGCAAGCCTGAGCCTGGGTCACTGCACGGGGAGAAGCCAATGACGAATGGTCCAGAGCACGCCCCAGAGGAGGAGGCGGGGTGGGGCAGCACTCCCCTGACTGCTGGCCTCTCGATGAGATAGTGGGTGGAGCCTCCACAGGCATGAAGCCACCTGGGAATTTTGTGCGAACTCCGCAAGTTCCACACGGAGCTCAACATCTATGTTCCTGACACTCCTCTCTCCCTCCCCCTCCAGCTGAGGTCCCAGAAGAAGCAGGTGCATCCTGGGAAAGGAGTGTTTTGGTTGGCAGGTAGAGGGGTAGCACTACATCGTGGGTTCGCAGGGACACCCAGCTCGCCGGCTGCCCGTTCACCCCACGCCAGAACCCTGTCCTAGATGCGTCAGCAAGTAGAAAAGCAAAACAAAAGGAGAGAAGGACCTGGCGTGGGGCTGGCTGGTTTCAGGTCTCAAGGAGTGAATGCGACAGCAGCTCCCGCCGTTCGGGCAAGACCGGGTGGCAGGCCGGCACCGTGGCTCACTAGGCTAATCCTCCACCTTGCGGCGCCAGCACACTGGGTTCTAGTCCCGGTCGGGGTGCTGGATTCTGTCCTGGTTGCCCCTCTTCCAGGCCAGCTCTCTGCTGTGGCCAGGGAGTGCAGTGGAGGATGGCCCAAGTGCTTGGGCCCTGCACCCCATGGGAGACCAGGAGAAGCACCTGGCTCCTGGCTTTAGATCAGTGCGGTGCGCCGGCTGCAGTGTGCCGGCCGCGGCAGCCACTGGAGGGTGAACCAACAGCAAAGGAAGACTTCTCTCTCTCACTGTCCACTCTGCCCCTGTGCACCATGGGAGACAGCAGTGACGGCTCCGGAGTTGAGTCCCTGCCCCCTTTAGGGAGACCTGGACGGAGGTGCTGGCTCCCAGCTCTCACCTGTCTGTTGTGGACATTTGGGGAGTGAGTCAGCAGATGGCGGATTTGTCTCTCTCCTCTCTCTGCCTCTCCAACAAACATAAAGAGAGAAAAATGTGGTTTGAGATCCGTGCGTCCCAATTCTGTAAAGGAATAAAGTGACTCCAGGACTGCAAAGATGAGCCATTTTACTTTCACTTTACCTGTCGTATTTTTTTTTTAAGATTTATTTATTTATTTGAAAGGTAGAGTTACAGAGAGAGAGGGAGAGACAGAGAATCTTCCGTCTGCTGGTTCTCTCCACAAATGGCTGCGATGGCGGGGGCTGGCCGGGAGCCTGGAACTTCGTCTGGGTCTCCCATGTGGGTGCCGGGGCCCAAGGCCTGGACCATCTTCCACAGCTTTCCCAAGTGCATTAGCAGGGAGCTGGATTGGAAGCAGAGAAACTGGGGCTGGAACCGGCGTCCCTACGGGATGCCAGCACTGCAGACGGCGGCTTTACCCGCTGTGCCACAGCGCCGGCCCCTTTTCCCTGTGGCATTTGTCTGCCACAGTCAGCCTGCGGGAAGGTCTGTTTCAGAGGAAGATACAGAAGCTCAGAGAGGCCAGGTGACTTCTCAGACGTCACACAGCGAGTGGTGAGCCGGGGCTCACGTCCGGGTTTCCCCGCAGCCCCTCACGTGCCTTTTGCCACCTCCCCCTCCGGCAGGCGGGTCCTGCGGGTTCTGTGACTGCTGTCCCGGCTGCCACCTGGATGCAGCCCACGGTGTAGACTGGATTATCCGATGCCAGAAGACAGCGTCTGGGTCGGCTGCATCCCACCTGGGCGACTCAGCGGGGAAGCCGCTCACCGGGCCGTGCTGTGGTCTGAATGCCTGCGTCTCCCCCACACGCACTCCCCTTGTGAGGGTGCTACCAGCTGGGGCCTTTGGGGGGTACAGTGACCTCACAGAGGAGGCAGGAAGGACCTTGGCCGTCCCTTCTGCCACGGGAGCTCCCAGCAGCCTGGTGGGAGGGGTCTCCCTGAGGCTCTGTGCAGAGATCTGTGCTGGGGCAGCGGGCAGGGGAGGGAGGAGAAATGCGGGCGCCCAGCACTGCGTCTCATCGCCCAGCACTGAAGTACCCCAATATTTGTCTTCTCCGGAAGTCACTATCAGCTAGAAATAGGCGATGGAGGGAACGGTTAATAAATAACAGGTTTTTTTTTTCTCTTTCTCCACCAGGTCGAGCTGGACTCTAAGCCTCTAGCTGGACACGGTCCCTTACAGAAACAGAGCAAAACTAGACAAGAACTCACTTTCTTCTTAATTCCACCCGCTCGCTTGCTCTTCTTCAAATGACAGGGCCAGCGTTGTGGAGCAGCAGGTTAAGATACCACCTGTGACGCCGGCGTCCGATTGCCAGTTCGAGTCCCGGCTGCTCCACTTCCTAGCCAGCTAATGCGCCGCGGAAAGCAGTGGGAGATGGTTGGGCCCCTGCACCCACGTGGGAGACCTGGACGGAGTCCCGGGCTCCTGGCCCAGCTCTGGCTGTTGCGGCCATTTGGGGGGTGAATCAGTGGAAGGAGGGTCTGTCCCTTGGTCTCTGCCTCTCTCCCTGTAACTCTGCCTTTCAAATAAACAAGTCTTTTTTAAAAAACTAAGCTATAGTAAAACTGAATATTTTTTCTTTGTTTTTGGTGTTTACTTTCACATAAACACGGCTATAATCAGGATACGGGAATATCCCGTCACCCCAAGAATCTCAAGGGTGGTTTTGGGGTGTCATGTCCTTCTCCCCCCTGCCAGTCCCTGCCTACCAACCACTGATGGTCCTGTCACTGTGGTTCCGTCTTTCTGAGAAGGTCGTAGAAGCGGAATTATCCGGAATACAACCTCTCGGCCGGCTTCTTTCGCTCAGAATACTGCCTGTGAGATGCTTCTTGATGCGTGCCTCAAAAATTCGCCCCTCGCCGGAGTCTGTCCCGGTTGCCCCTCCTCCAGGCCAGCTGTCTGCTGTGGCCCGGGAGTGCAGTGGAGGATGGCCCAAGTACTTGGGCCCTGCACCCCCTGGGAGACCAGGATAAGTACCTGGCTCCTGGCTCCTGCCTTCAGATCAGCGTGGTGCACCGGCCGCAGCGCACCAGCCGTGGCGGCCATTGGAGGGTGAACCAACGGCAAAGGAAGACCTTTCTCTCTGTCTCTCTCTCTCACTGTCCACTCTGCCTGTCAAAAAAAAAGAAAAAAGAAAAAAAATCGCCCCTTTGGGTTCCTGAGGAGTGTTCTGTTGTGCACGTGTACTGTAGTTTTTTTTTTTTTTTTTTAAAGATTTATTTGGAAGATAGATTTATAGAGAGAGATCCTCCATCTGCTGATTCACTCCCCAAATGGCCACAACTGCCAAGGCTGGGCCAGGCCAAATCCAGGAGCCAGGCGTGTCTTCCGGGTCTCCCATGTGGGTGCAGGGGTCCACGTACTCGGGACCCATTCTCCACTGCTTTCCCAGACACATTAGCAGGGAGCTGGATCAGAAGTGGAGCAGCCGGGCCTCAAACCCGTGCCCAAACGGGATACAGGCCCTGCAGGGGGAGGCTTAACCGGCTACACCACGGCGCCTGCCCCAGACCACGGTTCACCCACTCACTAGCGGAAGATGTTCGCGTTGTTCCCAGGGTCCGGGAATTATGAAGAGAGCTGCTACGGATACTTGTGAGAAGATTTTTAGGTGAACGAAACTCAACTGCGGGGAATTTTGCCCTCGCCACCCCTCCCTGGGGAACCCTTTGCAACAGCTCAAGATATTTTTGACTGTCACAGGTAGGAGTGCGGCTGGCATCTAACGGGCGGAGCTCAGGGACTCTGCTAAGCATCCTGCAATACAGGGGAGAGTGCCCCTCCCCCTCCATCCAACCCAGGTCTGCCCTAATGCTCCCCAGTGCCGGGGCTGCGAAAGGAGGCGCAGAGCCCCGGGCTTGCGAATGCTCAGCTCTGAGCAGCACCAGATGGTCTCCCAGCAGGCAGCACGGCGGTGCCCTCCCACCGCGCAAGCCTGCCTGTTCTCGGTGCTCTGCACCCTGGCCACGCGAAGGGGGCCCTCCCGGTGTTAGCCATCACAGCAGGGTGCAGTGGGGCGGCTTCGTGCGTTTCCTGAGTGGCCGCTGGGGCCGAGCCTCCCTCCCCGCGCTCTCCTGCCGTCTGTTTAGCCTCTTCGGGGAAGTGTCTGTTCCAGCCTTTTGCCCAGTTTTAACCTGGCTGATTTTTTTTACCGTTGAGTTTTGAAGGTTCCTATTATTCAAGGTTACTTCCGAATATTTGTGGAAGGTGGCGTTAAAAGGTGTTTGTTTTGGCCGGCACCGAGGCTCACTAGGCTAATCCTCCGCCTTGCGGCGCCGGCACACCGGGTTCTAGTCCCGGTTGGGGCGCCGGATTCTGTCCCGGTTGCCCCTCTTCCAGGCCAGCTCTCTGCTGTGGCCAGGGAGTGCAGTGGAGGATGGCCCAAGTGCTTGGGCCCTGCACCCCATGGGAGACCAGGAAAAGCACCTGGCTCCTGCCATCGGATCAGCGCGGTGCGCCGGCTGCAGCGCGCTGGCCATGGCAGCCACTGGAGGGTGAACCAACAGCAAAGGAAGACCTTTCTCTCTGTCCCTCTCTCTCACTGTCCACTCTGCCTGTCAAAAAAAAAAAAAAAAGGTGTTTGTTTTGGTACAAAAAATGTTTTTGAAATCCGTGCGTTTTTTTTTTCATAATATGCATTTCCATAAAGTTTTTGAAGGCCCCTCCTGGGGAGTACACGTGGTTTGACGTTTCTCCCAGGCTATGGGTCATCTCCCCAGCCTCTTAGAGTGTCTTTGACAGAACGAAAGTTGGTTAATTTTAATGAAATCCAATGTTTTGAATTGATTCACTTATTTATTTGAGAGACAGAGACAGGAGCTCCCATCGGCTGGGTCACTCCCCAGATGCCTCCGATGGCTGGGGCTGGGCCAGGCCAAAGGTGGGAGCCAAACACTCAGCCCAGGTCCCCCATGCAGATGTCAGGGACCCAGTGACTTGAGCCATCACGGCTGCCTCCCAGGATCTGCAAGTTGAAATCCAGGGCCGGAGGTTGAATCCATGAACAGCATCTCAAAGGGTCACAACAGCTACAAGCAGGGCTGGGCCAGGCTGAAGCCAAGAACTCCATCCGGGTCTCCCACGTGGGTGGCAGGCGCCCAAGCACTTGGGCCATCATCCGCTTCCTTCCCAGGTGCTTTGGCAGGGAGCTGGGTGGGAAGTGGGGCAGCCGGGACTCGAACCTGTGCCCTATCTGGAATGTCAGCATTGCATGCAGCGGCTTAGCTTGCCTTGCCACAACACCCATCTCTCTCTCTCTCTCTCTCTCTCTCTCTCTCTCTCTCTCTCCCCCTCTCTTACAGTGGGTGTCCAGTCATTCCACTGTCAAGAATCAGCCAGGTCTGATTGTGTTTGGCCTGCTCCTGGCCTCTTTGTCCTGTCCCATTGGCCCGTGGCTCCTACTCCCTCTCTCCTCCTTTTCAAGGCTGCTCTGGCTCTTGCCATCCCTTTGTTCTTCCGTAGCTAGGGTCGTCGCGGCTCCATCTGCAACCTCCCTTTGAACTTGTTCATTCGGGACGTAGGCTGACAATGCCCCGTCTGCGTCCTTGTTCCAGGGAGGCCTTGGACACAGTGCTCCAGGCAGGAGCTCTGGGCAGGTCCTAAAGGAGGGAGGAGAAACGCTGCTTCCATAGAAAACTCACAAACAGCCATTCGCCTGCTTCCTTCTCATTCACTGTGGGGTTCATGCTTCTGGAACGTTCCATAGGCTGCCACGTGCTCCAGGCCAAGGTCTGCTCACTTTCTGACAACAAACTGGAAACATTTATAACTGGTCTTGCAAGACACCAGGGTCCTTCCAAAAGTTCATGAGAAAACAGAATTTAAAGACAAGGTACGGAGCCGGGGCTGTGGCACAGAGGGTTAAGCTGCTGCTTGTACTTGTTAGAGTCCCGGCTGCTCCACTTCACATCCAGCTCCCTGCTGGTGCGTCTGGGAAAGCATCAAGGATGGTCCAAGAGCCTGGGCCCTGGCTACCCATGTGGGAGACCCGGATGGAGGTCCTGGCTCCCCGGTTTGGCCTGGCCCAGCCCCAGCCATTGCAGCCATTTGGGGAGTGAACCAGCAGATGGAGTCTCTCTCTCTAACTCTGCTTTCCAAATAAATATATATTTTTTAAAAAGTTTATTTTGGTGCAACACATTTTTTTAATCCATGCATAGGGTTTTTTTTTTTTTTTTTTTTTTTTTTTTTTTTTTTTTTTTGACAGGCAGAGTGGACAGTGAGAGAGAGAGACAGAGAGAAAGGTCTTCCTTTGCCATTGGTTCACCCTCCAATGGCCGTGCTGATCCGAAGGCAGGAGCCAGGTGCTTCTCCTGGTCTCCCATGCGGGTGCAGGGCTCAAGGACTTGGGCCATCCTCCACTGCACTCCCTGGCCACAGCAGAGAGCTGGACTGGAAGAGGGGCAACCGGGACAGAATCCGGCGCCCCGACTGGGACTAGAACCCAGTGTGCTGGTGCCACTAGGTGGAGGATTAGCCTAGTGAGCCGCGGCGCCGGCTCATGCATAGTTTTTTTATACCATGCATTTTCCACGGACTTTTTAAAGACCCGCCACTCCTTGTATCCCTCATCTCTTTGAAGCAGGCTTTTGAGCTGGGCAAATAACCTACAGAAACCACACAGTAAATTCCTTCTACAGGTGGGATGGGAATTCAACCTGCTCCGTGATTGGCGGATGTGAGCGTCACTCAGCCCGGAAGCTAAGAGCGGAATCGAAGTGGGAGTGGGTGCTGCCAACCATGGTCCCCGTGGTCTTCTGGGGCCTGGGCCTGACTGTCCATCTGCTCCTCTTCTCCCTGCCCCCTGCTGTGCATCTGGGGAGCTGCCCTGGCTCAGACCCCCTCTGGATGGAGGCAGGGAGGACGCCAGAGCTGAGCCCCACCCCGCCCAGCCCCTCACTGTGTCCTGTGTGACGCCCTGAGTGGAGACTTCAGCTCCGGGAAAACTAAGCGTGGTCAGAATTAGGACAGCCAGTGCCAGGGGACAGAGCGGCGGGCGTGGCCTGGGCTGGCACAGGTGCCTCCTCCAGCTCGGCCGCTGCCCTGCCAGCGAGGCCGGGGACAGGGGGCCGTGGCCCGACTCCCCTGGGGCCCCTTTTGCTCACCTGGTGACACTGCATCTGCGCCTGACCTGCCAGTCCCATGGAAGCAGCCAAGCCCGGAAAAGGTGCAGGCCAAGCTGTGGCTTCTCCCCGGGGAGTGGAAGAGGTGAGCAGGTACAGAGGGCACCGTGGGGACTTCTGGTCTCCACCAATTCTGGTCTTGTTTCAGAACAAAACAAAAAAATTTTTTTAACAAGTCTGAGTTCCTTTTGTGACCAGCGATGGCCATGTGATCATGCTGAAGTCTCCAGCCCTGCGGAGCTGCCTCCTCCAAGTGGGGGGCGTGGGTTGCCTCCCCAGTGTGGATCACACACAGCAGGACGGCTGAGGCTCCAGGCTTTGAGATCTGAAGGTGCAGGGGAAATCAGCTTAGGTGGGGGGAGGGGGAGGCTGTGGGAGGAGCAGGCAGGGCTCGGTTTTGGCTGAGAGGATGCCCCCTACCCCTGGACCTCCCAGGTACAGGACATATGTCTCTCCCTTGTGATCTGGCTGGACCAGCCAGCTGGCAGTGCCAGAGAGAGGGACAGAACAGAACGGAGTCAGCACGGAACACATTACAACGATCGATGGATCGATCATGGGGGCAGCAGCCCCCTGGAGCCCGGGCCGGGCAGCGGCCGTCCGGGGTGGGGGGGGGCTGACTGCAACTGCAGGTCCTGGGCGGGGGTGGGGTGGGGGTGGCTCAGCAGACACGGAGGCCAGCCTGTTCGGTGGCCAAAGGCACAGCCGGGCTGGCACAGCCTCTCCAGGCAGCGAGGGAGATGGGGGCCGTGTGCATCTGCACTTGTTTATCAGGTCTTCTGGCCCCTGGCTCCCAGGTGGGGTTGGTGCCCTGGTCCCCTCCTGTGGCTGATGGCCGCCCAGAGCCCCTCCCAGATCTGGCCCGTGGCAGGAGGAGGCACAGCCCCATACAGAAGCCAGGATACTAGGAGCAAGGGAGGAGGCCCTGGAAGGAGACCGCAGCTTTTCCCCATCCAGGCCAAGGACAGGAGGGCAGGCCCCCAGGACCTCTCCCTGGAGGAGGGAGAGAGGGTGGGGCTGGCCCAAAGCCCAGGACCCTCCAGCCAGCCAGAGAAAGCAGGTCACATGAACAGCGGAGCTCAGGTTACAGCGGCTCGCAGCCCTGGGCTCCGCTGGAACGGGAATTCACCTCTGCAGTCACTTGGGGGCCTGGGGGGAGGGGAGGGGAGGGCCGGGAACTTCTGGGTATTCTGGGAACAAGTTCTGTCCTGTCCGCCCGGGCTGCCTGGACCTGGGGACGGCTTGGGGGAGGCTGCTGTCCCCTGCTGGTGGCCTGCCTGGGCCTGGGGGGCTGCAGCTCAGGGCAGGGTGGGAGGACCAGGTCCTGAGTCCGCACCACCTCCCCTGCCCCCCTCATTCTGAATAAATCCTGCCCTGGGCGATGAGACGCAGACCGTGGCAGGTCCACACTGCAGCCAGTCTGTGATTGAAACACAAGCCGCCTCTGTGAGCCCCGGGCCAGAGCAGCTCCAGTCCCCCTTCTCCAGGTCACATTTCCTGTAAAGGGCCAAACAGCCAAGATTTTCTACCTCGCGGCCACGTCACAGCACTGTATCAGCATGGCCGGCTTCTAATAAAGCTTTATTGTTTTTTTTTTTTTAATTTTTTTTTATTTTTTTGACAGGCAGAGTGGACAGTGAGAGAGACAGACAGAGAGAAAGGTCTTCCTTTTGCCGTTGGTTCACCCTCCAATGGCCGCCGCGGCCGGCGCGCTGCGGCCGGCGCACCGCGCTGATCCGATGGCAGGAGCCAGGAGCCAGGAGCCAGGTGCTTTTCCTGGTCTCCCATGGGGTGCAGGGCCCAAGCACCTGGGCCATCCTCCACTGCACTCCCTGGCCACAGCAGAGGGCTGGCCTGGAAGAGGGGCAACCGGGACAGAATCCGGCACCCCGACTGGGACTAGAACCCGGTGTGCCGGCGCCGCTAGGCGGAGGATTAGCCTAGTGAGCCGCGGCGCCGGCTTAATAAAGCTTTATTGTTAACAACAAGAGGTGGGCCGGCCACGGCCTGCGGAGTGCATCTGCTGACCCCTGCTCCTCCTGGAGCAGGCCTGAGCACCCCTTGGTTCAGCCATCCTTCCAGAAACTTCTCTGGACTTGCAGCTGCTAGCCCAGGTTCCACCAGGGCCAAGGGCAGGAGAGCTCAGAACCCCTGTGTGTGGAGGGAGAGGAAGTGGATGTTTGCCCAAGGTGAATCATCTTACACTCACAGATAGCTGGCTTCAGTGGATACCGCCCCAGTGGGCACAACGCTTGTGGCCCCGTGCGTGGCCAAGGCAGGCCACGCGGGGCTCACGGGGATGAAAGAAAGGCCGGTGCACCTGCGCGGAGCCCGTGTGTCCGAGGAGAACAGGTGCGGAGGGGCCCAGGAGCGAGAGTTTTCACCCTTGTTCGCCTCACTTTGGGTTCAGCACCGGACTGCAGCCGCCATAAAGGGGTTCCTGTCTCGGACCTGCTGTCACTCACGAGCTGCATGGCCTGGACGGGTTAGTGTCCTTGATTTATAAAGTGGAGGTACAGCTAGCTCCTGGCTCCCGGGGCCCTGAGGTCATCATCCAGTGACACTCGTACAGCACCTGACACGCCTGGGGCAGTGACTGTGACTGGTAGGCTACTCCCTGGGCACCTGCCACGCGCTAGGAACCCCCGAGTTGGGTCTTACCTCCTGCTCATGGACAGTGCTGTGAGGCAGTGCTTATGCCATTGTTCAGGTGAGCAGAGTGAGGCCCAAAGAGATGACAGCCGTCTCGGGGGCACACAGGTTTAGTGAGCCAGCATCAGTGTGCGTGCAGAACCCTGGGACCCGCCCAGATGAGGGGCAGACCGGCCGCCGTGCGGGAGTAGGATGAGGCATTGGCCACTAAACGCGTGCACTCAGCTGGGGGACCTGTCGCTCCTACACCTGCCAGTCTTCCCCAGGAAAGCCGGCAGTCCTGGGCGGGACGATCCCCTGGGTGCGGTTGTGGTGGACACCCAAGGCCAAGGGTAACAGGCTGATCCACGTCCCTCACTTTTATTTTGTTCAATTTTTAAGATTTATTTTGAGCAGCAAGACACAGAGACAGGCAACATACCGATGGAAAAACAGACAGAGCTCTTCCACCCACTGGTTCACTCCCCAAATGCCCGCAACAGCCAAGGCTGGGCTGAGAACACCAGGACACCAGGACTGAGTCATGGAGGCAGCAGGAACCAAGATCGCGAGCCATCACCTGCTGCCTCCAGGGTCCGCGTTAGCCTGAAGCGGCAGTCAGAGTGGACACAGGAATCACATCCGGGCACTCCGGTGTGGGACACGGGCAGCCTCACCGGCACCTCAGCCGCTGGGCCCAATGCCCACCCTGCCCTTCATGTCCTCCGTGTCCACTTGGAAGCTCCCAAGGTGGCCTTATTTGGACACTGCGCCTTTGCATTTGGGTGTAATTGAGGTGAGGGCTGGGGCTGGTCTCAGCAGGTGAAGATGGGCCCTACATCCAATGAGACTGCCCCAGTGGGACCAGCAAAGGATGCTTAGACGTGGAGGAGAAGGCAGAGTTGCCACAGAGACAGAGATGAGAGCCGTGCCTGCACAGGCCACGGAACACTAAGAACTGCAGCAGCCACAGGAGCCGGGAGAGGCCTGGGGCGGATTCTTCCCCAGCACCTCCAGCAGAACCTGAGCTGTGAGCCTGGATTCTCTGGAGCCTGCACCACACTCACACCTGCAGTGCACACCACACTCACACCTGCAGTGTGCGCCACACTCACACCTGCAGTGCACACCACACTCACACCTGCAGTGCACACCACACTCACACCTGCAGTGTGCGCCACACTCACACCTGCACTGCACACCACACTCACACCTGCACTGTGCACACCACACTCACACCTGCACTGTACACCACACTCACACCTGCAGTGCACACCACACTCACGCCTGCAGTGCGCGCCACACTCACACCTGCACTGCACACCACACTCACACCTGCACTGCACACCACACTCACACCTGCACTGTGCACACCACACTCACACCTGCAGTGCACACCACACTCACACCTGCACTGTGCACACCACACTCATACCTGCAGTGCACACCACACTCACACCTGCACTGCACACCACACTCACACCTGCACTGTGCACACCACACTCACACCTGCTGTGAAATTCAGAGGGCGGTTCCAGCGTCCTTGGTGCTGGTCCCCCTTGAAGTCCCCGGAGATGCTCACACAGGAGAAAATGGACGGGGAAGGGACAGAGGACTGGCTGGTGGAGCAAGGGTGGCTTGGGAAGCCAGGGTGGGGTGCGGGTACGGCGCCAGCACAACCAGGAAATGCTCCGAGCTCCCGAGCAGCTGTGAACAGATGGGGTGGGGACAAGTCCCTCATGCAGAGGGAAAAGGCACTCAGTGACAGAGCTGTGTGGTCAGGATGTAGGAGAGGCTGGGCTGGGCTGTGGCTCAGCCTTGACCTTGAGACACCAGGGTCCTAATTTCCATTGCCCCAGACAAGCCCAAAGTATCTGAGTGAGAGGGGGAGGGGCTGGGCTGCCGAGTGGCTTCCCTGTGCGGGTGGGGTGGGGGGGCTTCTGCCTCCCCCTATGGCTCTCCCCAGCCAAAGTCACCACCCCAGACCCCGCACGGTCACAGCCACAGCCCTTCTATCAGGCAGCTCAGGAGTCTTGGGGTGGGGCTCGTCCCTGGCTCTGGGCGGGAGGGCAGTTTGTCTCTGAAGGTGTTGGTCTCATGCCTCCCTCCTTGTCACCACCCTGCTGGGAGGTGGGGTCCCTCCCTCCGCCCTCTTCTCTCTGAATGGGGCAGCCTCCACCTGGGATGCTGCCAGTTAGGAATCCTGGGCCATGTGGTTGGAGCGAGGGCACGGGGAGGAGCCCAGGCTGCCAACTTGGTCGTCCAGCCCAGTGTGGGGTCTTCAGGGGATGCCAGCCCCAGGGGCTATCTGATTGCAACTGCACAGAGACCCTCAAGGAAGACCCGGCCAACGGAGCCCACGCAGCCGTGAGAAATCAAAAACGAACTCTTTAGAGCCCCTGCGTTTCAGTGCGGTTTGCTTACGATGCTATCGATTATAGGAATACTCTGAAAAATGCATCCATTCACCCCTCCCATCCTGGCTACCTGGGCCCACAGGGACCCCTAACCCCCCCAAAGCCCTCCCACAGCCCCCTCATTCATGACTGGCCCCAGCGGTCTCCCTGGAGACCAGCCCTGGATACAGGCAGAGTTGCTGGGTGCTGTTGCCCCACGTGGGGCTGGTAGGAAACCTTTGAATTCAAATCAACAAATATTTGTAAAGCTACGGCTCTCTGTGGACGCAAGACCCAGATAATGCCTGTTCTTTGGAAGGCATTAAGCAGCTTTGCATGCCCTGCAACACGACTAACCTCATTCCACCATGACGACAGTGAAAAGCCCAGGGCAGGCAGCACCCCTTCTGTTACGGAGCAGAAAACCGCATCAGGGCCACAGAGACAGGAAGGGCAGAGCCAGGGCAGGGAGCCAGGTGCTCCCTGTGGCGCCCAGACCAACCTGGACTGGCCAGGCCCATTTTTCCAGGTGGGAGGGGCATAAGAGGGAAGAGGCAGCAGCCTTGGCGGTAAAGTCCTGGATTGGACCGTGGCTCTGCCCTGAGTGGCAATGACGCAGCAGTCACTCAAGCTGGCTGAGCCTCAGTTTCCCCATCTGTCAGTGGCGATGCACCACTGCAGTCAGCCGGGGGAGACCTGGGGGAGGGGTGGGGCTGTGTGACTGCTCCGGCTGACGGTGCACAGTGGAAGCGGCCCTCTGTGACTCTGGAAGCTGGACCACAAAATGTGTGTTATCAGGGCTGGCCTCGTGGTACGGAGGGTTAAGTCACTGCCTTTGATCCCGGCATCCCAAATGAGAGGCGGTTCGAATCCCAGCTGCACCACTTCCAATCCAGCTCCCTGCTAAGGTGCCTGGGAAAGCAGTGGAAGAGGATCCGAGCGCTTGGGCCCCTGCACCCACGTGGGAGACCCAGATGGAGTTCCTCCTGCCTTCAGTATAGTCCAGTCCCAGCCGCTGCAGACATCTGCAGAGTGAACCAGCAGACGGAAGTTCTCTCTCCATCTCTTCCTCTCTCTGTAACTCTGCCTTTCAAATAAATAAATAAATATTTTAAAAAAAAGTGTTATCTGTACATCAGGAAGCAAGGGGACTTCCCTGAGGTCACCCAGCTCAGCAGAGGTGAGCTTGGTCTGGAAACCAATCCCCAGCTGTGTGTGTGTGTGTCTGTGTGTGTGTGTGTCTGTTTTCTCTCGCATGGGGGCCGGTTGGGTTGAGGAATCAAATGAGTGAGCACCAGGAATGAGGGGCCGGGCCCTGCTCTGGAGGGGCACCAGAACTCTGCCCAGAGACGAGGTGCTCAGAGGTACGGTGGTCTCCCCAACACAGAGGGAGACACTGGCCCCGGCAACGGTGGGGACAGTGGGGAGAGAAAGTGCTGGGGCAAAAACTGCCGCAGGCGATGGAAGAGCCAGGAAGGAACGAAGGCAAATTCTGAGGACAGAGTCCGCCAAGAATTCCAAGGACGCTTCAGTGAGAGAGGGCGGCGTGGCTCGGAAAATGGCCCAGGCAGCAAGAACTCCCAGAGTGACAAGCACTGCTCATTGTGCGTCCACCTGACGACAGCGGCAGGGCCACAGCCAGCGAGTCCACCCAGCCCTCCTTCCTCAGGCCCCGCCACTCCTGTCCCTAACAGCCCCCCGCACGGTGACAGCGACACGGACTCACACACGCACAGGCCTGGAGGCGCCTCCTAGCAGGTGCTGTTGGCTGAATTGTGCCCCACGCCCTCTCCATATGTGGAAGTCCTAACCCCTGGCCCCTGTGACTGGGACCCCATTTGGGGATAGGGTCTTTGCACACGTCATTTATTTAGGATGTAATCACCCTGGGTTACGGTGGGCTCTGAATCCAACGGGACTGGGTCCTTTTAAAAGAAAGTTTTATTTATGTATTTGAAAGTCAGAGTTAAAGAGAGAGGAGAGGTAGAGAGGGGGGATCTTCCATCCACTTGTTCACTCCCCAAATGGCTCCAAGAGCCAAGGCTGGGCTAGGCTGAAGCCAGGAGCCAGGAGCCTCATTTGACTCTCCCACAAGGACTTGGGCCACCTTCCGCTGCTTTCCCAGGTGCGTTAGCAGGGAGTTGAATCTGAAGCGGAGCAGCCGGGACTCGAACCGGCGCCCATATGGGATGCCAGTGCTGCAGACAGTGGCTCAACCCAACTTGCCACAGCGCCGGCCCCGGGGCTGGGGTCCTTTCAAGAAGGCCACTGGAAAAGACCGAGGGGAAGGCCACGTGGCCCGGGCAGCAGAGGTTGGGGTGGTGCCACCACAAGCCACAGGACGCCATGGATGGCCCACAGCCACCAGAGGCTGGAAGGAGCAGGAAGGATTCTTGCCAGCGCGTTCACAGGGAACGTGGGTCTGGGAACACCTTGACTTTGGACTTTTCTCCTCCAAGACGGAGACAATCGTCCCTGAACATTTAAGCCACCTGATTTGTGGTCCTTGGTCACAGCCACCTCCAGGAACTCACAGGGCTCCGTCTCCCCGGCCACCTGTGCGTGCACGCCTGTTGCTACTACAGGCCCATCTCTCCGGTGTTCACCTGCCCCGCGGGCCCCAGAGGCTCCCTGAAGGTGACAGTGCGTGGCTTCCCTGTGGTGCGGCAGCCTTTGCCTCACCTTCTCTAGGATCCTGGCGGGGGGGGGGGGGGCACACTGGTCCTCACCGAGGTCTCCGTGCTGAGGAGCGGCGGCCCAGCCATCAGCAGCTTCCTGGGGGGAAGCCCCACCCAGTCAGGCCCCCATCACTCCGGACCCGACCCAAGCCGCGCCCTGATGCTGCACCCACAGACAGGGCCTGCCATCCTGGGGGTGACTGCTTTTCTGTCGCATCCCAGGTGGAGGAAATCGTGTGTCTTGGTGCCGTTAGGTAAAGCTCTGGGCCCAGTCACCTACTGACCTTGAACCAGTGCCTTCCGCCTCTCTGAGTTTCTTCTTTTATGAGCAGGTAGATAATTGTAGCTGCTTGATATGGTTGTTGGGAGGAAGCAGGAGTTAATATGTAACTTCTGTCGGTTCCCACAGCTATTAGATTAGATTGCTATTAGATGTGTCAAGAGAGACAGGCTGAGCCCAGAACCTGGGTTCCTGGCCTCCCTGGACAGCGCTCCTGGTCCAACTGAATGGGGAGGCAGAACGGGGTTGGGGGTAGGGGGAAGTTGGAGCATGCCATCATCATGGCAGGGCCCGGCTGTGCACGCTATGGCCGGTGGGGTCAGACAGCGGCTCTGGGCCTGGGAAGAGAGCCCCTTACCCGCGGCAGGAGGGGTGTTAGAAAGGTGACCAAGAGCAGGCGGACAGCAGGCTGGGCACCCTCCGAGAGGGGCTTTCCCGGATCCCGTTTCTTTGCCAGAGCAGGGCCCAGGGCAGGGACGGAGCCAAACGCGCGGCTGTTTGCAGGCCTGGTTAGGGGGGGCCGGGACAACTGTTTTGAAACGCAATCCGGCATTAGGTGAAAGGGCTGCCGGGACTGGCCGCTTTAGATTAAGCCGATCCAAATGACCTTGGAGAAGCAGAGGCCCAGGTTCCCCTCGAACGCCCCCTCCCCGCTCCCTTCTAGGCCTGGGGTTTTTCACCAGGAAACAGCCTGCCGGGCAAAATGCAGGAACAGAGAAGGCAGTGGCAGGTGAAACTCACCCCGGAAAGAGCAAGTCACCTAGGAAAATTGAATGCAAAGAGCCCCCAGGTGTGCGGTGCCTCAGCACCGGCCAGGTGTGGCGCTTTGAGACACATCACGGAAAGTCACTGGGTGTGGTTTTTCCTAAACAGTCACCTTTACCTAAAATGCCTCATGGCAGCACCCAAGGCCCTGAGGCTGCCAAAGCTGACTTGCAGAGCGGAGCTTGTGTGGGACGGGGCAGGACCAGACTCCGAGGGAAAATATTTAGTGGGGGAACTGGTGTTGTGGCATAGCGGGCTAAGCCACCGCCTGTGACGCCAGCACCCCATACGAGCGCTGGTTTGGGTCCCAGCTGTTCCACTTCTCATCTAGCTCCTTGCTTATGTGCCTGGGAAAGCAGCAGAGGATGGCCCAAGTGCTTGGGCTCCTGCACCCACGTGGGGGACCCGGAGGAGGCTCCTGGCTCCTGGCTCTGTCCCAGCCATTTGGGGAATAGCTGAGCTAAAGAAAAATCTCTGTTTTACCGAAATAAATCTTCAAAAAACAAAAACAGGGCCGGCACCGCGGCTCACTAGGCTAATCCTCCACCTAGTAGCGCTGGCACACCAGGTTCTAGTCCCGGTCAGGGCGCCGGATTCTATCCTGGTTGCCCCTCTTCCAGGCCAGCTCTGCTGTGGTCCAGGAGTGCAGTGGAGGATGGCCCAAGTGCTTGGGCCCTGCACCCCATGGGAGACCAGGAGAAGCACCTGGCTCCTGCCTTCAGATCAGCGCGGTGCTCTGGCCGCAGCGCGCCGGCCATTGGAGGGTGAACCAACGGCAAATGGAAGACCTTTCTCTCTGTCTCTCTCTCTCTCACTGTCCACTCTGCCTGTCAAAAAAAAAAAAAAAATCCCACCCTTGTTCCCAGGAGTGCCTGTCTCATCACACTCCCCTCCTACCACGCCCTACCCGTCACTGAGCTCTGCTCGTCCGCTAACTCCCTCCCTCCCCCGGGAGTTGTTGTGGGTGTGTAGCGTGCATTTGTAGGTCAGCAGCTCTCAAACCTTGTTACACCTGTCACCACCTGCAGCACTTGTTGAACTATAGATTCTGATCTACCGGTTCGGGTGGGCTCAGAAACCTGTGGTAGGACTAAGCTCCCCTGAGCTGAGCTTTGAACCCCGAGCCTGACCTCAGATGGGGCTGGGAAATCTAGGAAGTGGGCACGAGGACAAGGGAAAGGAAGAGAGCAGTCTAATAGTGACTTCCTGTGCTTTCCCCACCCTGCCCATGGAGGCAGGCGCAAGCAAGGGACGCGGGGAGCAAGATATATAAGGCTTGGCTTTCTGGACCACCCTCGGTGTTCCCCCACCGCGCCCCCACTCTCCCTCTGTGTCCATCCTTCTCCGGGACTTGGCCAGCCTGACCGTGAAGATCCAGAACTCTGCAGAGGGGCACCTGTGGTTTGGGTTTTGCCCAAGTCTCCCGGCTTCAATACTGCCCGTGGACTTGGTCTCACTGGTTCTCAAGGTCCGTGTGCATTGCCCGGCACCTGGCGGGGAGTGGGGGTGTCGGACAGATCCCCCGGCCTCCTTGTGTAGAGACTGGACTCTAGCAATGCTGAAGCAGCGGGCCGTGTCCGAGAAAACCTAAGAACCAGCTCCCTCCCTCCCCCTCCCCCTCCCCCACACCATGGAACCTATGGCAGAGAAGCCCAGACGAGACGCAGCTCCAGGCACGGAGGTGAGGGGGGCTCTCAGATCTGGGGTTTCGTATAATGCGCACAACAATGAGTCACTCGAGGCAGGGATTATGACCCCTTTTCAAATAGTTTATTTATTTCTATTTATTTGAAAGGCAGAGAGAGGGAGAGAACGAGAGATCTTCCACTCGGCGGTTCACTCCCCAAATGCCCACAACAGCTGGTTCATCAGGAGCCAGGAGCCAGGGACTGCATCCAGGTCTCCCACGCGGGCGGCAGGGACCAAGTCCTTCACCTGCCGCTTCCCAGGGTGCATTAGCAGGAAGCTGGATCGGGAGCGGCGTAGCTGGGCCTTAAACCGGGCACTCCAGCGTGGAACGCGGAAGTCCCAAGCGGCGGCTTAGCCTGCTGCATCGCGCTGCCTACACCGATTCCTACCCCATTTGCAGACAGGAGAAGCCATGCCCCCTCGTTCTCCGCTGCCCCTCCCACTCCTCGAACGCCTTGGTCCCAGGACACGTGGTCATAATGCCGGGCGTCAGCTGTCTGTCCATCAGCCTGTGGCTCCTGCCCCACCCTGGCCTCCAGATGAGGACAAAGTCAGCCCCGACGTCTCTGGTGCTCTGTGGGGCCATCCCAGGCCAGGTTAATCACTGGGCTTAGCTTCACTGTACACGGGGTTGGACTGCAACTCTGATCTTTTGTCTCCCAAACTCAACCTTCATACTTTGATTAAAGAGAGAGAGAGAGAGATCCTCTATCCTCCACCTGCTGGTTCACTCCCCAAATAGTTACAAAGGCTGGGGCTGGATCAGGCCTAAGTCAGGAGCCACGAGCTCCAACTGTGTCTCCCATGGGGGCAGCAGGGGCCCAAGCACTCAGGTCATCTGCTGCTTTCCCAGGCGCATTAGCAGGGAGCCGGGTCAGAAGCGGAGCAACTGGGACTCGAACTGGCGCCTGTATGGGATGCTGGCTTCGCAGGCAGCAGCACCAAAACGCCAGCCCCAACCTTCAGACTTCCACTGCTTGCACGGCAGGTCACCCAGTCTCAATTTTGAAAAGCAGAGACGGAGCAACAGGTGCGGGAGGAGACCCACGATTGCACCTCGCAGGGAGGCCCTGAGCTGGGGTGGGGCCGAGACCAGTGCAGAAGGAAGACGGCTGTGGGCTGTGACTGACAGCAGGAACGAGGACCGCCGCGCAGGGCCGGAGCTCCGACCACGTTCTGCCCACGTTCCACTTTAGCGCGACCACAACTGCTCTTAAGACCCTCAAATGCGCTCTCAGCGGTTCTGAGCTCTGCGAGATGACTGAACTTGATCAGCGGTGAGGAGAACGGCGTGCAAACCAGAGGGGCTGAGGCTGCAGCTGCTGCCGGCTCCCGGAGCCCCATCTCGCTCCCAGAATAGCGCAGCTCAGTTCCCGGCAGCCTCAGGCCCCACCGCAGCTGGGCTTCCGCCACGGGCGGCGAAAGAGACAGTCAAGCCCCACCAGCCCTGGGAACAGCTGGGACTGGACACGCCCAGAAGCCAGCTGGCTGGGCCTGCCTGCCCTGCCCTGCCCGAGGTGCCATCTCCGGTGAGTGTGGCTGCGTCTGGCCCTCCCACACCGCCTGGGGGTCCCTGCTGAGTTGAGTCCGGGGGTGGTCTCACCAGCAACGGGGTAGGGGCAGCGACTGGTGGCTCCGTGGAGGGTACCGTGTCGGTGTTGGCTGGTGGAGGGCGGAACGGCCCTGCAGGGTGCCCTCGGGACCTGGTGGTCGCCAGCAGACCAGGGACGGGGGAAGGAAGAAGAACAAAGGGCACTATGACAGGCTGGGCGCTGACCCACGCAGCGGTCTTGGATGTTTGTGGGGAGCAGGGCGGGCAGCCGAGCCGGTTGCTGGGACGACAGCAGCTCTGCCCTGTGTCCCCTCCGGGCCCGCGCAGATCCTTGGTCTGTCTGTCCCCTCCTGTATTGGCTGAGGTCCTACAGGGGCGGGACGGCCAGGGAAATGCAGAGGGCTCAAGGACACACCTTTCCCCCAGTGGGGAATGAAACAGGTAGCTGAGCAGCCACTCGCAGCGTGGCCGAGCCACGCCAGGGGTGGACAAGTGCTTCGGTGCGCTCTGGACAAGTGGTTCCAACCCACGGCTGACCACTCAGCCTCCGGGAACCTCAGTTTTTCAATCTGTAAAATGGAGACGACCACCTCCACTCTGTGGAGGTTTCCGGGGTTGTGAGCATCAAACACCTGTACAGGACGCTCTGGGATGGTTGGGTGCTGGGCAGAGGTAAACCCATTTCACAGCCTTGAGCACTGTAAAGTCATCTCGGCCCGCAGCTCTCTCACCTTCTCCACCCAAGACTCTGGGAGTCCGAGGGAGCCAGGGACCCTATGCCCTCGGCTCCTGTCGGCAGCAGGGCCGAACCCAGTCCCTGAACCTCCAGTCGGCCTTAGGCTGACAGCCCCTCTCTGGTCCGGGCCAATCAACCCACCGATATTTGATGCCGCTCTGGGGATGTACACAGCGTGATGCCAGGGGCTGCGGGGATGGAGATGAAATGGCAGGGAGTTTAGAATCCATGCCCTGCAGGGCCTAGCATGGGAGGAGGGAGGCAAGATACAGCATAAGGTTAGCAAATGTCGGCCCGAAGGCGTGGGGAGGAGCCCAGGGCCTCAGAGGGTGCAGCCTGGATGGTGGTAGAGTGTGAGTGAAGCCACAGGAAAGGAAGTGGGGGCCAGGCTCACCGGGGTGATGGCTTCCTGTGAGGAGGAGGAGGGAGATGGGCTGAGCCCAGGTTGGGTACAGGTCGCTGAGAGGCCTTGATTGGCAGGTGGGGGAGTCAGCTGTGGGGGTGCTGGTAAGGTGTTATGAGCCGAGTGGCGGGGCGAGGTCAGTGAACGGCCCACGTCGGGCAGGGGGCTACAGGGTGGCTACGGGCAAGACCGCAGGCAGGAGCGCCCACTCTGGGGGCCCGGCCCACCGGCCCTGCAATGCTCCTGGACTGGCAGCGATTCCTTTGCAGTGGTGGAGGGGGTGGGGGCTGAGTGGCCTGTCTCCCTGGACCTTGGCTTGGAGGCCTGGTCTTTAGCCTTGGCTCAGTCCGAGGACAGAGGGCATCCGGATCTGGGCCGCTCAGAAAATCATTCCCAGGGAGCTGGCGAGCGAGCCACCGCGGACAGGGAGAGGGACAAGGGAGAAACTGATTCCGCAGCTGCTGTTCGAGGGTTCAGCATCAGGTGACATTCCTGCAGGCGGCGGCCAAGGCCTGCTTCCGGGTACATTTCCAGAAGGCTCAGCCGTGGGCAGCCGGTCGTGGTGAATGAGCGTTTCACTCGCCTGCTCCCTGGAGCCCGGCTTCCTGCTCCTTAAGGGGCCCCTGTGGTATCTGAGTTGTCCGCAAAGGCCAGGCGGGCCCTGCTGTTCCAACAGGAGGTCCTATGAGCTTGCAAGAAGGGCAGCAAGGAGAGGTCAAACACAGCCTTGCTCAGGCCCGGGAGGAAGGGGGCCGCACCCCTACGTATCAGGGAGCCAGGAGCCTCACACTCACTCAGTGCAGCCTTGCTCTCGCTCTGCTGAGGCCTGGCTGCAAGACCATGGGTAGTGAACCCCTAAGAAAGGCAAGCAGGCGTCCCACTGCCTGGAGGAAGAGGTGGCTCCTGGGAGAGACACCGCAGGAGGAAAAATTGCCATCCAGGACTTCAGCTTGGGGAGGCCCTCCGGCAGCATGAGGACTCCCTGGTGGGTGCTTCTCCGTTCCCAAGTGGTCACAGGACCCCCTCCCGGGGGCTGGTCCAGGGCAGGTGGACTCCAGCAGGCACGGGGGCTTCCTGCCTCCTGGCATGGCATGGCGTGGGTGCGGCGGGGGTGTGGAGGAGGCAAGTGTGGTGCTGTGTGCAAGGCTGTGTGTGTGTGGTGTGTTCCACAAGCATCTACTGCAAACATCTACCACGTGCCGCAAGCCGAGTGAGGGCCCAGTCTCATTGCCAGCGCGGCTATTTAGAAGGCTAATTACGACGCATCAGGGCAAATGTTATACAAACAAGGCCCACGGGCTGTGGGGAAGCAGCATGGTCGGCAGGGGCTCCTTCAGGGAAAGGCGAGTACGGCTTCCTGGAGGAAGCGCAGCCCCTAAGCTGAGATGTGAAGCAGGGAAGATTTTTTAAAAAATATCTGGTGGGGGCTGGGGACTTGGCATAGCACTCGGGACGCCGGCAGTGTGGGCTGCTGCGTTAGCCGCCCAGCCCGGCTGTGCTTCTGAGTCCAGCCTCCAGCTAACGTGTACCCTGGGAGGAGGCCATGCCACCCACGCGGGAGACCCTGGGAGGAGGCCATGCCACCCACGCGGGAGACCCTGGGAGGAGGCCGTGCCACCCACGCGGGAGACCGGATGGAGCCCCCAGCTCCCGGCTTTGGTCTGGCCCAGCCCCCGCCATTGCACGCATTTGGGGAATGAACCAGCAGATGGAAGGGCTCTCTGTCGGAATCTCTTTTCAAACACACAGGACTTTAAGGAATAAATACAAATTCGGAAATAAAAGCAGGGTGGGATGGGGGAGACAGACTGTCCAAGGTAGTAGGAAGTGCACAGGGGATGCCTGGCGTGGCTGCCCCCATCCTTTCCTAACAGGGTTGAAAGAAGTCAGAGGAAATTCCTGGAACCCAGGACTTTGGGTGGACACCTGCCGGACCTCTATCAGGGAAGAGGGGGTGGACAGTCGCCCGGGAAGGAGGGGCCGACCACTGCCGGCCTGAGTGCCAGACCTCCTAGAGCGCGTCATTCGGGTGCTGTTGTACAGACAGGAAGTGGAGCTCAGAGGGATGAGCGACTTGGCAGGTCACCCAGCTGGCAGGGGGCACAGCTGCTCTCACCTTGGCCTTGTCAGAACCTCGGCCCCAAGGAGGAAGCTCCTCAGGGCAGGCAGGTCGCTTCACCTGCGGTGGGAACCCCAGCACCACCCAGTGAGGGGGAGACCCGGATGTTCTCCAGAATCCAGCAAATCCAAGATCTCCGGACGGCGGGCAGGCAGGGCTTGGTGGGACCCTTCTCCAAGTGCTAGTTTCTGGGTCCTGTGCCTCCTGGTTATTAAATCAGGGCGAGGGGCTTGCAGGAGCACGGGTGGCCCTGTGGTTGGATTCTAGAAAAGCCATGGCACCCCCCTCCTCATGACTTCCCACCAGCCCAGCCCACTGGGGGCTGACCCGCAGGGGCTGGGGGTGGGGGTACGCTTTGTGCCTCAGCGCCCCTCCCTCCCCCATCCTGCACAGCCCCGGCCTGGGAGAGGACACTCAGAGACCCAGGTCATGTGCCTGGAGGGACTTGCTGTGTCCTTTGAAGTCAGATCCGGTTCCAGGGTGAGCCTGGGGAACCGGGAGCGAGCACTGCTTTTACTGTGCAGGGGGGCAGAGGGCGCGGCTCGGCCACCTGGTGCCCAAGGACCCTCTGCGAGGGGCTCCCCACAGGTGGCCGGGCAGGGAGACAGGAGCGGGGTGCAGAGAGGAGCTGCCTTTTGGAGGAGCTGGGGAGGGGGAGGGAGTCCCCTCGGACGCACAGTTCCTGTTCTGACTCCCCCTGCACCTTCCAGCTCTTCTCCCCAGCCAAGAGTCACCCCTCCCAGCATGCACAGTGACCTCTTGGTCTCACTGAGGTCTGGCGGCTTCCTTTCCAGTGTGGGCACCATTCAAGGTTTGGCCCCCCCGCAGTGGGGGGTCCCCCAGCCCCCGGGGGGGGGGGCGTGGACTTAGGGAGGGAGCTGAGGAGTGAGGCACAGCTCCGCCGCAGTCAGCAGCTTTTCCTTTGCGAACTTAAGAAGGGATGCCGGGTTCTAGAAGGTCAGGGCCCCACTGCCAGCCCCCCCCCCCCCCCCCCCCGCTGTTAAGGAAACATTCCCCCCTGGAGTCAGCTTGGGGAGGAACCGGCCTGAGGTTTATCGCGCGGGCCACTGTGGGTGATTCAGAGTCTACACTGCTGGTTGTCATAGACCGAGGCTGGAAAACAAACAGCCCGGGAGGTGCCCTCCCCTCTCCCCCGCTCGCCCCCACCTGGCCGCCCACTAGTCCGTGACCGGCGGCCCCCCTCCCCCTGCGGCCGCCCCAGGTTGAGCAAACACGCCCGGCCTCCAGCCCCGCCACCGGCTGGCTCAGGCCGCGCGCTGCTGGCGAGCCCCCAGGCAACTCGGCCGCCAGAGACCCGGCACCCGCCCTCCCCGCGTCCCCGGGGGCCACCGCCAGGCCCAACAACCTCTCCCTTCCCTGGGCACCTGGGTCCCTGCGGGCCCCGAGCACAAGCTAACTGGGCCCCACCCCGGGCTCCGAGCTCCCGGCACAGCTCGCGGCCCCCGGGGGAAGGCGGCAGGAAAATCGGCTTGTTTACTGGGCCGGAGGGGTCCCAGCAGGGATTAGCGTGCCGGTTCCTGCAGATTCCAGGGGGCCGGAGCGGAGAGTGGGGCAGCCCCGCCGATCCGGCTCAGGCGCGGAGTGGGGGTGGGGCGCAAGGGAACAAGAACTCCTGGGCAGGTCCCTCCGAGTCGGGGCCAGCGTGTCCCGGAGCTCGGAGACCGCGGGGGCCGAGCCAGACACCGCACCTCGGGGAGCAAGACCGTGAAGACTAATTAGGACAAGCCGGAACAGGGAACCGGGACGCGGGGAGGGGAGCGCGCTCGGAGTTGGGGCCGGGTCTAGGGCGGCCGCAGGAAACCCGAAGCAAGGTCTACCCGCGGCCCACGGTGGTGCTGGGCTCGGCCGGAAGGAGCGCGCGTGCAAAAGGTGGACTGAGTGTGCGGTGTGTCCACGTGTGCGCCTTGGGGAAGGGAGGGGGCGCGGGAGGCGTGACAAAGACGGACTTTGTGTCCAAGTGTGTGCTGAGATCCAGCCCAGAGCTGCGAGCCGTGCCCGGGCCGGCCAGCCCTGAGGTGTGCGAGGCCGGGTGCCCGCCACGCAGAGACGAGCCCGGGTGGCCTGCGTGCCTGTCGGGGCGCGCGCAAGCTGGGCTGCCCCCCAGCCCGCTTCCCGCGGAGCGAGACGGGTGCAGAAAGTGAGTGCGCGCGAGTGAGCGCGCGCCCGCGTGCGGGGGCGTGGCGGTAAACAGCAACAACCCACTGGCCAGCTCCGCCAGAAACTCCGATCAGCCCTTCCCGGCCGCCAAGTGCACTCGGCCCAGCCTGGAGGTGAGTCGAGGGGGCGGGCCGGGCGGGCTTTGTTCCCGGGCGAAAGGATCGCACGTACCTGGAGCGCTGCGGGCGCCCGATAAGCGCCGAGAATGGAGGTGATGTCACGGTGATGCAGGCGCCGGCCCACCCTCGCCGAGGGGAAAGGCGCTGTGCGCGGGGAGAGGTCGGCCGGAGAGCGAGCGGGAGTGCGAGCGCGCGTGGCCAGCGCAGCCGGGGCCCCGGGGAGAGGCAGGCTCCGCGCCCCCGCCCGGGCCCCGCCACCCCAAGCCAGGGCTGGGCCTGGCCCCGCGCCCCGCGCCGAGCCCCTCCCACCGCCGCCCGTGCCCCGCCTGGGGCTGGAGTTGGCCCCAAACGCCGCGCTGGAGCCGGGCCTGCGGCGCGTCCCAGGTAAGGACTGTCGACTCCGCTCCGCCCTCCCTGGGCGCCCGGAAGAATCGGGTCGGGCAGGCGGGGAGGGGGCCGGGGCCGGGGCCAGGGCCTGGGCCGGGGGACAGGGCACGCCCTGCCAACTCCGCTGGGTGCCCAAAGTTTCCAAACCCGAGCGGGCCGGGGACTGGGGATAGAGAAAGCCTGGAGCTGCCGCCCGGCAGAGGGCGGGGAAGGACCCCACCATCGGGGGTCCCCAGGGGCGCCCCTAATCCCCCGGTGGCCGCCGTCCTCCTGGCTGCCCACTGCTGGGCGCCGGGAGGGCGGGCTTTTGCGGCCGGAGGGAACAGGAGAGAGTAACCGGCTCCCCTGCGCCTTCTGTTCGGACGACCAGGGAAGCGCGGGTGTAGACGGCAGTGGCTCGGGCGGGAGCCTGGAGGGAGGGCCAGGAATCTGTCTGCGGGAAGTTTGGAATTCCGGACCCTCAGAGCCCGCGCTCCTGACCGCCGGCCTCCAGACCCCGCCCCGCCCCCACACCCCACCCTCGGCTTTTCCTGCCTGCCAGAGTGCCCCCCCACCCCGGACCCCCGGCCTGCGCTTTCCCCCAGGGTTTGGCCCCTGGGGCCCCCACCCCTGCCCTGTGCCTTCCGTTGTGTGGGGGGGAGGTGGGTGTTGGGAGTGACATTCCAGAACTTACCCTGGGAGTCTCAGAATGGTGTATGCGTTTGCATCCCCACTGCCCACGCCTGGTGTGGGGTCTGGGCTGAGATTCCAGAAGCCCCCTCCCACTTGGCCACTGAGGGGCTCCATCCAGGCCCAGGCACACACACCCCCGCCCCTTTTTATTGGATGTGTTAAGCCCCAGAGTGCCTGGACAGAGGGTGGGACGGAGGGACCTGATGAAGGGGTAGACACAGTGGAGTCGGGAGGCTGCGGGGTGGGGGTCATCCATCCTCCTGCCTGGGCTGCTCCAATGGCACTGGGGAGGGAGATCGAACCACAGAGGTCCCTGCCCCCACCTGCCTCCGGCTGTGGCTCCCTGGGAGCCCTGGGGTGGAGTCCAGGGAGCTTTTCCCAGGGAGGTCCCCAGTTCCCCACCAGGGGGGCGTTTTAGGGCTTGGTGAGGATGGTGGGGGGGTTGGCTGGAAAGCTCTGTGTCTCCCCTGGAGCTGGGGGGAGCCGGTCATGGCCGGCTGGGCCTCTGAGCCCACCTCTGGGCTCCCCCTGGAGAAAGAGGAAGGGGCTTCTGGCACTGGTCTGGGCTGCCTGAGGCCAGAGCTGAGGGCTGAGGGGCCAAGCCCAGCGGTGCATACAGCAGAAGGGCCCATCTGTCCGGGAAATCGTCTGAAGCTGGGCTTTGGCTTTGGGGTCTGGAGACTCACAGGGCAGAAGAGGGAGGGCCCCCTCCCACCTCGCCTCCCACACTACTTTTAATACAGGACCCTCGAGAGTGGCTGGGAGGGAGGCGGGTGTCGGGTCTGTTCCAAGGACGACTGTCCAGTGCCCGCTGGGCCCGAGGCCAGATGTTGCTGGGGTGCTGTGGTCACCAGTCCCCGCTCCCCATGGGAGAGACCCGGACACAGGATTCAGATGTCGGAGGCCCAGGAGGCCCCATCTAAGGGTGGGGTCTAGGGACCCGCAGGAGGCAGGAGGTGCTCCTGGGGCCTCAGAGAAGAGCCGGTGGGCAGAGCTGGGTCCGCCTTCAGCCCGCTTCTCCAAGGGCTGCATTTGAGCTGTTCTGAGCTTCCTGTTCCTCCTTTCTGGCTGGTCCCCAAGGACCCCCGTCCTAGGCAGAGGAGATGGCGAGGCCAGGCCCGGTGCCCTTTTTTTGAGGACCAGAGAGAGGCGAGACCTCCCAGGGTGGGAGTGGTTATTGCGTGGGAGGTCGGCAAGCTTCGGGGCAGCCGGCAGCAGCGTGCCGCCGGATGGAGGCGAGGGCAGCCCTCGGCACTCCCCATGGGGGGTGCGACTTGCAGGTAAGGCCAAGGAGGAAATTGTTGACGAAGTCAAGAGGAAGCGGGGTGCTGTGAGGTACTGGGGCCGGAGGTGCGTGCCCAAGTCCCCAGATTTCTAGGGCAAGAGGGAGCAACAAGGGGCGCCTGCACCAAACGGGACCTGGCCGGGTGTTTTGTCTAGGCGCGCCTGTTACCAGATTGGAACTTGGCGAGTGTGCTTCAGCCCAATCCCCACCCACCCAGTCCTTAGATTTGGGTTTGGGGAAGGGTGCCTCTTTGGGACCTGCCCCTACGGCCTCGATCTGCCAGCTGGGATGAAGGTGTGCCCAACAGAACCATCACCTGCCTGGTGCTGCTCTTGCTGGACTGACCTCTTAGAGCGAAACCCTGGCCACACCCCCCACCCCCAGGGCTAACAGCAGCCTTCGGGGGCTCCGCACTGCACACCTGGTCTGTGTGACTCTAAGCTGCCCCCTGCCAGCCACACTCAGCTCGTGCCTGGGGGAGTGGTTGCTGTCTTTGGCCCTGCCCATGGGCTCAGCTTGGGGCTTTGACCTAGGTCCTGGCTCCTGCCTTTCCTTCCCCTCTTCTGCTTGGTCCCATCCCCTACCTGACGTTCCTCAGCCTTAGCGGCTTCATGTGCCTGGCTTGTGGCGGTGTCTGGGACTGGGACGAGGCGCCTCTCTCTTACATCTTCAATAAGATGCCCCTGGAAGGTCTTTGGCTTCTGTCCCTTCCTCTTCTGCCTGCCTGCCGCACCTGTCTCCCTCCTAGAGGCGAACTCTCTTGTGTGGCGTTGAGCGTCTGTTTTCTCCTTTGTATAACTCTCATCTCTCATGTGCTTCCAAATCCCACCAAGTCGCCGCTGTGTTTGGTCCTGTGTGTTCCCCAGCTCGGAGAACAGCAGCTGCTGTCTCCACCGAGATGTCGGGAGTAAGTGGCGGGAGTAACACATTACCTCCCTGGTAACTTTGCATTGGGAATGAAGGACAGTCAGTTCACACACCCAGCTCAGTTTTAAGAGTTACCGGTGGGTGGTGTTTGAGGAGGTGAAAATGAGTAAATCCATCTTTCTCATGTCAGCTTCAGTTAATTTGAGGAGTTTCAATCCCCCTGGTGGCTCAGCTGGCTTCCACTTCGCAATTGCAGGGAGACTGTCTCTGTCCACCGAAACTTGGGGTGTTTGTTTGCCTGTTGGACGTTCATAGCCAGATCGGGAAACAGCAAGGAGGTGAACCAGGGCCAGTAACAAGCCCCTCCCAGCTCTCACCTCCAAAGGGGAGGCTGAGAGGTGGTGGGAGGATGGGGAGCTGGTTGGTGCTGTTCCCTCGCCAGCCACCAGTGGCCGCTGTCAGCCTGGGAAAGCTTGGGTGCTGTTTTCGGAGACCGGACTGGAAGAGGCAGGATGACCACTTGTCATTTGAACATGTGGGTGACTTACCTTTGGAGTATTTGCGTTTCATAATGTGGCACTTTACACCTTTCTTCTCAAGGCATTAACATTTCTGTGCTGAGTACATTTTCGATGGGAAAACTCACGCAGTTGGTCTGTAACCTCCCTCCGCCTGTCCCTCCTCCGGTCCCACACGGGGAGAATCCGATTGGCGTTGCGAGCCGGGGTTGGGTGCATATTGGCAGAACTTCTGTGAGTGGCGGGAGTGAGAAGTTACCTTCCCGGTGTTAATAAAAGACGCCTCTCTTGCCTTCTGCCTACGGCGTCTTGAAGTCTTCCATTACAGATGAATTCCTTGGGGTTTTGCCTTGCCCTTGCCTGGTTCTTGGCTTTTAAAATGTTAATGTCTCATAGGAGAATTGTTGCATGAAGTCATTAGCTCCCTGGATGAAGGATGAGTTTATTTTATCCTTGCCTTGAGCACCTGAGCCAGACAAAGGCTGTACCTCCACCTCTCCCCTAGCTGCTGCAGCCTGGGGAATGGTAGAACCTGGGTTACGGTGGTGGAGGGGAGGGAACCCACATCTGACCCCCAGGAGCGTCCTTTTCCATGGTGAGGAATGGGGATGACAGATGGGTTCCATTTCACTGGCCTCTGTGGTCCACGGGCATGTCTTTGGAAGCTCTGTGTTAAGAAGGATTCTGGGCCGGCACCGCGGCTCACTAGGCTAATCCTCCGCCTTGCGGTGCCGGCATACCGGGTTCTAGTCCCGGTCGGGGTGCCAGATTCTATCCCGGTTGCCCCTCTTCCAGGCCAGCTCTCTGCTGTGGCCAGGGAGTGCAGTGGAGGATGGCCCAAGTCCTTGGGCCCTGCACCCGCATGGGAGACCAGGAGAAGCACCTGGCTCCTGCCTTCGGATCAGCGCGATATGCTGGCTGCAGCGCAGCGGCCATTGGGGGGTGAACCAACGTCTGTCTCTCTCTCTCTCACTGTCCACTCTGCCTGTAAAAAAAAAAAAAAAAAAAAAAAGGATTCTGAAGCTCATATCCACTCGCATTGTCTGCCCAGGTCAAGCAGGAAGCAACTCTGTACATGTTGGAGTCTGGCCTTGGAGGACTGATTTTGCTCGCCCCCTCTCTCTCTCTCTCTCTCCAGGGTCCCAGCTGGAGCCTGGCCCGGGAGCCAGGATGGCGGCGCACAGAGCCCTGCTGACGTGCCTGGGACTGCCTCTCCTCCTACTCCCGGGAGCCCGGGCCCAGAACGCCCCTCCTGGCTGTAGCCCAGACCTCAATCCCCTCTACTACAACCTGTGCGACCGCTCTGGGGCTTGGGGCATCGTCCTGGAGGCGGTGGCCGGGGCGGGGGTCGTCACCACGTTCGTGCTCACCATCATCCTCGTGGCCAGCCTGCCCTTCGTGCAGGACACCAAGAAGCGCAGCCTGCTAGGCACCCAGGTCTTCTTCCTCCTGGGCACCCTGGGCCTCTTCTGCCTCGTGTTCGCCTGCGTGGTGAAGCCCGACTTCTCCACCTGTACGTCCCGGCGCTTCCTCTTCGGCGTCCTGTTTGCCATCTGCTTCTCCTGCCTGGTGGCCCACGTCTTTGCCCTCAACTTCCTGGCCCGGAAGAACCACGGGCCGCGGGGCTGGGTGATCTTCGTGGTGGCTCTGCTGCTGACCCTGGTGGAGGTCATTATCAACACGGAGTGGTTGGTCATCACCCTGGTGCGAGGGGGCGGCGAGGTTGGTGCCGCGGCCAATGGCAGTTCAAGCTGGGCAGTGGCCTCCCCCTGCGCCATTGCCAACATGGACTTCGTCATGGCGCTCATCTACGTCATGCTGCTGCTCCTGGGCGCCTTCGTGGGCACCTGGCCTGCCCTGTGCGGCCGCTTCAAGCGCTGGCGCAAGCACGGGGTCTTCGTGCTGCTCACCACGGCCACGTCCATTGCCATCTGGGTGGTGTGGATCGTCATGTACACCTACGGCAACGAGCAGCACAGTAGCCCCACCTGGGACGACCCCACGCTGGCCATCGCCCTCGCCGCCAACGCCTGGGCCTTTGTTCTCTTCTATGTCATCCCCGAGGTCTCCCAGGTGACCAAGGCCAGCCCCGAGCAAAGCTACCAGGGGGACATGTACCCGACCCGGGGCGTGGGCTACGAGACCATCCTCAAGGAGCAGACCGGCCAGAGCATGTTTGTGGAGAACAAGGCTTTCTCCATGGACGAGCCAGCCTCAGGTGCGTGCGCCCCCTGCCTGCAGCCTGCGTGATTTTGCCGTACCAGGGTAATTGGCCCCCAGGGCGAAAGCGAAGATTCTCTAGGTTATCTACAGTTTTTGGCCTTAAAGCCCCTCGATTCTACTTCTAAGAACAACTTTTATCTGTTTACTTGAAACGCAGAGTGACAGAGAGAGGACAGAGACAGAGAGATCTTCCACCTGCTGCTGGTTCACTTCCTAAATGCCAGCAACAGCCAGGGCTGGGTCAGGCTGAGGCCAGGAGCCAGGAGCTTCTTCCAGGTCTCCCACGTGGGTGCGGGAACCTAAACACTGGGGCCATCGTGTGCTGCTTTTCCCAGGCCATTGGCAGAGAGCTGGATTGGAAGTGGAGCAACTGGGATTCGAACTGATGCCCACATGTGGGATGCTGGTGTCATAGGTGGCGGCTTTACCTGCTGTGCCACAGCGCCGGCCCTGAACTTGTTCTCTATTATGTGTGAATCCCTGGTTATCTTCATGTCCTTTAAAACAAGGTCTTTTCCGCGAGTGCTGTGCCTCAGCAGCCCGTGGTTGACTGGAGGACCACGAGCATCTGCTGGGCGCCTGCTGTGTGCCCAGCCCCTGTGCTAAGCCCCTGTTGCATGCAGTCCACACCTTTCCCAGCTGCAGCCTCTTCCAAAAGCTGGCATGAACTCGAAGGCCTCCCCTCAACCCCAGACACCCTGTGCTGACTAAAATGGCTGGGGACTGGGGGCCGGCGCTGTGGCATAGAGGGCAAAGCTACCACCTGCATTGTCAGCATCCCATGGGGGCACCGGTTCAAGTCCCGGCTGCTCCACTTCCGATTCAGCTCCCTGCCAATGGTCTGAGAAAAGCAGCAGCAGATGGCCCACGTGCTTGGGCCCCTGCCACGCACATTTGAGACCTGGAGGAAGCTCCATGCCCAGCCCAGGCCGTGGCGACCGTGAGGGGAGAGAACCAGCGGATGAAGATCTCTCCCCTTTTCTCTCTGCATCACTGACTTTCAGATAAAATAACTCGTTTTTTCTTTTTTTTAATGATGGCTCAGGGGCTTAGGACTTCCTTTTCTGCCTGTTTATCTGCTGGAAAGGCAGAGGCGTGGGAGCTCCGGAAAGAGAAATCCCTGCCTCTCTGCAAACTGAGACTGTGTCCTTCAGGGCACTTGATCTTGACCTGCCCACCTGGGCTGAGCACGCCCCCCCCCCCCCCACGCAGGTGCCACTGAGTGTGCACGAGGTGGGCGGCAATGATGAAACCACAGGAGGGAGGGGGCTTGGCGACCCCCGCCCACCGCCCCTGCCTCTGCTCCTCCCCTTGTGCCTGTCTGTCCCGGCCCGACACTTCCCGGCCTTTCTCCACCCCCAGCAAACATTTCTGGGGCTGTGAGTTTTTACTCCCCCCCCCCCCTTATTTTTCTAAATGGAAAGATCAGTAGCATGAGGCCAGCATTTAGGGAGCCCTGCGGGAGACAGGCGTGCGCGGTGGCTCCCAGGCCCAGGAAGCCAGCGGCCCGCAGGCAGGCCTGGGGGGAACTATTCCTGGAGCTGCAGACGCTTCTGGAAGCTCGCCCTCCCCCGCACCCCCAGCCCGGGGGCCCAGCCAGCGGCGTTCAGTCTCCCGGGCTGGCTCTGGGGGAACCCGCACCCAGCTCAGCCCTGCTAGCACACTGAGGAGTCTTGGGCTGGGGAGGGGGAAGGAGGGGCTCAGCTGTATTTACCCTGGCGCCTGGCGGCCGGCCCGGAGCGGTAGAGGCCGGAGCTGGAGGCTGGCCATCTTGGAAGGCGGGCGGAAGGCCCGTGTGCCCCTCTTGGCCTCTGTCCTCTGGTCCTGGAGGGCGGATGGGGATGTGAAGGTTGCTGACCCAGCGTTTTCTCAGAGCTGTTCCGGAGGAGGGAGGCTTGGCGGGGGTCCCACGCTGCAAGGAAGCCGGGCGGTGGGGAGGGGCCCTCGCGGCCGCAGCCTCACCCCGGTCATTCATGGGGTAGATGATACACCAGGCCCCGCTCCCCTGCCCCAGGAGAGCTTTGCTTAGGTTGGGGGTGGGGGGGGGGCCGAGAACCTGGGCATCCTCAGATGGCGCCTGTTTGCCCTTTGCAGCTAAGAGACCGGTGTCCCCGTACAGCGGCTACAACGGGCAGCTGCTGACCAGCGTCTACCAGCCCACTGAGATGACCCTGATGCACAAGGGCCCGGTGAGTGAGTTCGTTCCCTGCATCGCCGCGACCCTGCCGGGGGCCACAGCGCCCAGCCTCAGCAGGTGGACCTGAGCGGGCCAGGTGGCCAGCTCAGGGTCGGCATGGAGGTGGTCAGCCCTGGGCAGCCGGAGCCCCAGTTCTTAGCCCTTTTCGGGGGGACTGATATATCCAATGTCTTCCACTCCATGGCGCTGGCACCTGTCCCGTGTCACTGGTGTCACACCCAGACCGGGCAAGATGCTGTCCAGTGCAGTGCCAGCTCTCACTGGGCTGGTGAGAGCCGCCGGCTAAGAGCTTGGGAAGTGACAGGGAAGGGTCTCGAGAGGGACAGGGGCCAGCGGTAGCAGGGCTGGGTAGCTTTTGTGTCTTAAACTCAGCCGTCCAGCAGCGCCCCCTTTTCCCCCCTTCCCCTCCCCCTGCCCGCGACCTTCCACCTCCCCTGGGGTCTGGAAGCCAGATGCTCTATTAGCCAGGGAGGGGGCGGGAACAGGAAGGCGGTGGGTTAGGTTCCTCCTGGGCTGGCAGCCTGTGGGAGAGGTCAGTGGCCTGCGTTGGCAGGATGCTGGGAACAGGAAGCAGAGAAGTCAGTGGGTGGTGTTCTCACCACGCCCCCCCCCCCAGCCTGGGGCAGGACGGCCAGGGTGTCTGCAACTCCGGCCTGTGCCTTCCGTCTCCCTGAGCCTGAACCTGTGGCCAGGGCGGGGCTGTGAGGGGCACAGGAGCTCCCAAAGGAGCCTGAGCGAGGCTGCCTGCCCAGCCCCTCAGCGGGCAGCCGGGGACTTGGGTGGGAGGGGCAGTGGCAGCCACAGGCTGTCCCTCGAGGGCCACCTGGCCAGCTAGGCTGCTTTCTTCTAATTCTCAGAACGCGGTGCCCGAACCCCCCGCATTAGGTCACCTGGGAACTGGCTACCAGCGTAGGCTGGGTGAGGCGGGAGGTGGGCCGCAGCCAGCTGTTGCCAGGTTGCCAGCAGCGGTGTTGCGTTGACATCACCTTGGACGGGAGTGACTGCCCCGGGCAGATCTGCAAACAGTGCAAATCAGAGCTCCCACTCCCGCCCGCTTGTTAAACAGATACCACCCCCATTTACCACACTGGGTGGGTCCCAGCTCCCAGGGGTGGGGGTGCATGACAGACAGACCAGGTGACCAGGTTTGAGACCCCTTAGATGTTCCTGGGACCCCTTTCCATGGGGACAAGGCAGGTGGGCCCGGGACTCCACCTTCCCTCCAGGGTGGGAGCTGGGACGGAGGCCTCGGCACCCTCTTCTAACAGCCCCAGCTGCAGGCTCCCGCTACAGCAATGGGGTTTTCGGGCTTCAGATCAGACCGGCCACAGACCCACAGACAGAAAGGCTGGGCACTCTCAGAGCCCCACAAGGGTGCGCTGGGCATTGTGGGTGAGGGTCTTGGAGGAAGGCAGCCTGGGGGCTGCAGCAGACAGGTGGTGGCAGCCCAGAGCGGCCCACCCTCCTTGGGAACCTAAGAGTTCCTTGAGGAATCGGAGGCCGGAGGGGCTGGAGGTGACCTCGGAGGTGCCTGGAAGCCATGCCCAGGGGCAGGGTGAGGTCAGGGGCTTGGGGTCAGCGGCTGCGTTCCCAGCCCGGGTCTGGCTGCCGGGGTGGAGGGGGCGGAGGGGACGCGATGTGGGAGCTGGCAGGCTCGCTCTGCAGGAAGCTAAGTGCACGCATCCTGGCTGGCGGAACCGGCCCCCCTGGCCCCTTGCTGTGACACCGCCTGTTCTTCCTTGTAGGCTGAGGGAGCTTACGACGTCATCCTCCCGCGGGCCACGGCCAACAGCCAGGTGGTGGGCAGTGCCAACTCAACCCTGCGGGCCGAGGACATGTGCGCGGCTGCCCAGGGCCACCGGGTGGCCACACCGCCCCAAGATGGCAAGAGCTCACAGGTCTTTAGAAACCCCTATGTGTGGGACTGAGGTGGTGCAGCCGGGAGGAGCGGAGGAGCCGGGCCCTCAGGACCCAGCCCGGGCGAGGGCCCCTCCTGGAACCCGTGCCCTGTGGCTCATTCTCCTTTGCTGGCTGGCCCTTGGCAGCTCTCGTCTGAGCGTGAGGTTACCCGTATGCCAACGTCTGGGTGGGTGTCCTGGGCGGCCCCACCCACTCCTCAGTGTTTGTGGAGTCGGGGAGCCAGCCCCAGCTTCATGCCAGGGTCCCCCACGGCGGTCCTGCTCCAGCCAAGTAGTGTTTTTGGGGGGTGGGGTGGCCGCCAGGCGCTCCGGGCCGGGCTTGCTCCTCTGTGAGGAACAAGGCTGCCTAATAAAAGTCTCTGCTTTATAAACTCATGCTGTGCGATCGTGGTTTCTGACCTGGGCACGGAGATTCTGTGGCCCTCTTTTTTTTTTTTTTTAAGACTTCTTTATTTATTTGAAAGGCAGAGTTAGAGAGAGAGAGAGAGAGAGAGAGAGAGAGAGAGAGAATCTTCCATCCGCTGGTTCACTCCCCAGATGGCTGCAACAGCCAGAGCCAGCCAGGCTGAAGCCAGGAGTAGGAGCTTCATCCAAGACTCCCACGTGGGTGCAGGGGCCCAGACGCTTGGGCCGTCTCCCGCTGCTTTCCCAGGCGCATTAGCAGGGAGCTGGATCGGAAGTGGAGCAGCCGGGACTTGAACCAGCAACCGTATGGGATGCCGGCATCACAGGCAGAGGCTTAACCCGCTGTGCCACAGCACCCGCCTCTGGGTGACTCTTCTCTCCTCTCTCCAGACCCAGCTCGCAAAGAAAGTTATTGTTGAGTTTTCCTTCTGTGTTCAGTAGCAGAGCCGCAGACTGAGGAGGGGGCTGGAGCGGACCCTCTGCCTGCGTTGAGTGCACTGGGAAAGAACTCCTGGGCTCCTGTGCGTCTGGGATGCTGTCCTGTGTCCCGGCTCGTCTGATGCAGGCAGCTTTCCCCTGGGGCCTCCTGGGATGGGGACAGAAGAGGGAGGCGGCCCTGGTGCAGGCAGGTGTGTGGAAGGGCACCTCCTCGTGGGGGAACGGAAAGAAGACACTTTGCAGGGGGGTCCTGTGGCCTCCCCAGGGCTGTGGGGACGGATGGTGCAGAGAGGACCAGGGCTCGCTGCCCCAGGTGGAGAGGCCAGACAGGTCCCGGCTTCTTCCCAAACAGTCATGGACCTGTCCGCACGCTCAGTACTTGACCATCAACAAAACCCTTTGCACCTCCGCTCCCTTTAATGGCCACAGCCGCCCTGGGAAGGGGACAGGCCTGGTGTTCCCGCCCCTTTGCAGACTCAATCCCAGCATCAGACCATTGCAGGGTCGGATCGGGGCTCGGCGCCGTGGTCCCGCCCCCTCGTACAGGTAAACAGCGTGGCCTGACCCAGAGACTTTCTCCTTGGCCAGCCCTGGGAGAGCCGGCAGGCTCCAGTGTCCTAGGCTGTGTGGACGAGACAGCCGAATCCTGACCCCAGGGCACAGCCCCAGGGAGTCTGCCCCTCCTGGGCTTGGGAACGTTTCTTCCCAGGCAGTCGGAGCTATTTTCATGGAGGGAAAAGAATGTTTTGGTTGAGAGGGAGAGAAAAGTTGCCGGAAGGAAGAATAAGACTTGCAAACTTCTCCTTCTATGTTCAGATGGCCCCAGGCCCCTGGGGACGGGCTTTGCTTAGGAAGGACCTTTCATGGGCCTTTCATGGGCCTCCTGTCGTCCGCTCCCCTTTGACGCCTGTTTTTTTTTTTTTTTTTTTTTTTTGTTACTTTAGGCTCAGTCCCCGCAAAATAAAACGAGATGGTAACGCCATGGCACCTTCCTACGTCCTCACTCTTCTCTTCCCGGGCTGGGTGCGGCTTAGCACCTTACTGCCCTTGGCATTGGAGCTGGGAGGGACTGGAGGTTACCACCAGAAGCAGTGGGCTGGGCAGGGATGTGGGGAGGCCTGAGACATGACTGGGGCTCCAGTACATGTCCCCCGGTGACTGTGGCTGCAAGAACCGGTCTGCAGCCTCCCACCTGTCTCCCCATCGCTGTGCCCCTGGCCCCACACGTGGCGCCCCAGGTGAACCACAGGCCTTCTGTGCCCGTCCTGACTGACGCTGGGCCTTCCCGGCCTGACCACCCTGCTGTCGGCACTGGCCTGGCCCGCTCTGTGCCTTGGTGGATCTCAGGGTCATTTTTGCCAAACCACGGCAGAAGGCGGCTCCGCCCTTGTCCCAGGGCTGCCTCCTGGGCTGCAGGAGGCCAGTGAGCTGAGGCCAGGCTCCACCTGGACAGATGTTGCGTCTCTGCAGGGCCTGGGGGCCCCGGCTGTGCGCCCTTCTCACCGCGACCCTGACCCAGCCGTCCCCACCTTCAGGGTCAAGTGCTGAGAGTGAATGCCCTGTCCTGAGGGGCGCGGTGTTTTCTACCTCACCCTGGGTGGCAGGTTCTCTCGGGCCACCCAGGCGAGTGCTGCTTGCGTCACCAGTGGACATGGGTGTCCTCAGCCTTAGCACATACCCCAGGGGGTCCCGACAGCCACCCTGGCAAGAGGGGGGCTTTCTCAGGACCCGCGGGATGCCGGCATCAAGGACAGAGACACCCGGATCCTGACTCCTGGGTGGGACATGTGGCAGCGTCCTGTGTCCTGTGCTTGGGGACCAGGCGGAGCTGACTTAGCCAAGGCCACTTCCTCCCCAGGTGCTCCCTGGAGCCCAGTCCTCAGCCCAGCGTCACCCGTGGGTGCCAAGGTGCAGGGTGAGCCCAAGAGTGGTTCTCTGGGGAGGCACTCTGTAGACGGTCCCACAGCTCTCCAAAGCCACCCTTCCGGCCCCAGCTGCCAGTGCCTTTGTCCTGGGAGCATTTTTCAGAGTTAAGTTAGGTGAACAGAGATGGGTGTTGTAGTGCAGCAGGTTAAGCCACGGCCTGGGGTACCCGCATCTCCTATCAGAGTGCCTGGTGCCAGTCCTGGCTACCTCGTGCTTCCAGTCCAGCTCCCTGTAACGCAACAATGATCCAAGTACTTGGGTTCCTGCCGCCCACGTGGGAGACACGGGTGGAGCTCCTGGTTCCTGGCTTCACCCTGGCCCAGCTGCAGCTGTTGCTGCCTTTGACCGTGTGAACAGCAGATGGAAGCTCTCTCTCTTTCCCTCTCCCTGTCACTCAGCCTTTCACATACACACATAAGCCTTTTTTTAAAAAAAGAAAATACAAGCCGGCGCCGTGGCTCAATAGGCTAATCCTCCACCTTGCGGCGCCGGCACACCGGGTTCTAGTCCCGGTTGGGGCGCCGGATTCTGTCCCGGTTGCCCCTCTTCCAGGCCAGCTCTCTGCTATGGCCAGGGAGTGCAGTGGAGGATGGCCCAGGTGCTTGGGCCCTGCACCCCATGGGAGACCAGGAAAAGCACCTGGCTCCTGGCTCCTGCCAGGATCAGCGCGGTGCGCCGGCTGCAGCGGCGGCCATTGGAGGGTGAACCAGCGGCAAAAAGGAAGACCTTTCTCTCTCTGTCTCTCTCTCTCACTGTCCACTCTGCCTGTCAAAAAAAAAAAAAAAGAAAATACATTGGATGATCAGTCGCCGCAGAGGAAGACTTACCCAGGTGTGACTCCCCCAGCTGTGACCCCCCCCCAGATGTGAGTCCTCCAGGTGTGAGCACCTCCAGGTGTGACTCCCCCAGGTGTGAATCCCCCACGCGTGAGCACCTCTTGCTGTGACCCCCCCAGGCGTGAGCACCTCTTAACACCACCATCCCTCCTCCCCCGCCTGTTCGCCTCACCACTTACCTGTCCGAGTACAAGTTGAGGTTGTACGTTCCTCTGACCAGTGGGAGGGTGAGCTCCGTGAATCTCTTCTCTTGATCTGGGTTCGTGGCCCTCAGACCCCTTCAGTAAATAAAGATGCAGCCTTGCTTTCCTAGGCGAGCGTCTCAGAGGGTCCCTGGCGGTGCCAGACAGCAGTGAGTGTGTACTGCCTGAGCCTCCTGGGGGTCTGTGGGCGAGGGTGAGGAGGGGTGCGCCTGCCTGGACTCAGGAGCGCACGGGGCCCTGCTCCCCCAGTCCTGGGCTGGGAGGAGACGCCCGTGCTTTGCGGGGGAGACGGGACAGTCTCTGCAGGTGGCTGAGCTGTGTCCCACACAGCCTGGAATGGCCTGAACCCACCACAGATCCCTCCTTGTCAGACTGTGCTGGGTAAACTTCACGCCCACCATCAAACCTCACCGCTCGGAGAAGTCGGGCTCCGGATATCCTGCCTGCTCCACGCGGGACCACCGATCCCGATTGTGGGAGCTCCCCGCTGCTATCTTCCTGGGTTTGTTGAACACAAACTCCTTTCCTTCTACGCCAGCGAAGGCTGTTTGATTCTGGTTGAGCTTGTTCTTGCTCTAAGATAAACCAAGCCTCCAGCAAACCCTAAGCTGTCAGCCAGCCGAACCCAGAGACCGGGGACCCCACACAAAATGCGGGAGAGGTGGGGTGGGGGAGGGGCTGGGTGGGTGATGCAGGTCACAGAAAGCCATCCTGGGGCTTGGCATGATTGACTGCTCCAGGGCGGGGCCTGCCAAGGGCACAGCCAGCGCCGGTGCACTAGTGCGGCTCTCAGAGCTCCCGGGCCAGGCAAGGGCCAGGCAGCGTGACGCGCTCCGCCTACAGTGTTGCTGCGGCGGGGAAGGGTCTGTCAGCCCCTCCAGGGGGACACCCCAAGGTCAGCGGCAGGTGCCGGGGGCCAGGCGTTGCTTCCTGTCTGCTGTCTCCACTCTGGGGCCTCCAGGAAGCTGCAGCCCCTGCTCTCAGCAGCCGTATGAATTATTTAGCATCCGCACCCGCCCGCCCGGGAGTGCTCTGACCTCCCTCGTCCTCCTGGGCTCAGGGTGTGGCTCTGACCTCAGCCTCCTTGAAAAGCGCTTGCTGCGAAGGTCAGAGGCCAGGGTGGCAGGTGCCTCTGGGTGGGGGCGAGCGAGGGGGTCACGGCACCCTCAGCGAAGGGCATGGGACCAGAGACCCAGCTGCCCCTCACAGCGGGAGGCAGGGTGGGGACAGGACTCGGGATCAGGTGCCCACAGGCCGAGATCCTGGCTCTTAGCAGCTCCCTTAACCCTCCCTCCGGTTCTTTACCTCTAAAATGGATCCCTATGCCTCCCGTCCCTTACGCCCTGGGGTTGGGGTCCCCCTGCAGTGTGCATGGGTTGTGCTGCCCGCGGGCCCCAGCGGCCTCCGCTCAGTGTCTGGGGCAGAACTGGGCGGGCCCAGGGTCGCCTCCCCATCAGGAAAGAGGCACAGAGTCCTGGCCCGCGGTGGCCCCGACCTCACACGGCTGCTCGCGCCGCACCCCCACCCCCCACCCCAGGCGCCCTCTCCGCGTTGATCTGCCCAGAACGGATTCGCACAAAAGCGACATCACAGTTTTACTACGGAGCGTTCCAGCGGTGGCCTTGCCCTGCCGAGGTGGGCACAGGGCGCGGGATCCGCCTGCGGACACCCCACGGCCCGCGAAGCACCTGGAGCGGGGTGGGGGTGGGCGGTGGGGGGTGGGGCCGGAGCCGCTGGCGCGGCAACGTCACTCCCCAGAGAGGCCACGCCCGCCCCGCCCCAGCCAATCCGCGGCCGCCTTCCGCCCCGCCCCAAGCCCCCGCCCTCTGCAACCCGATCCGGCGCCGGCGGTCTGCGCTCGCGCCCTGGAGGGGGCCCGGCCACGTTGCTTCGCCGGCTGCGGTTGTCCCATCCGGACCCAGGACCGACCGCCTTCTAAGCACAGAGCGAAGTGGGGGGCGAGGGAAGCAGGCTCCTGTTCCCACGAGGAGGGATCCTGCGTGGGGTGGTGGACCGGGCCAGGGTGCGCGGGGACCCCGGCCCCACCCTGCTCTAGGGCCAAGCAGTCCCTTCGGTGCAGCCGCCCGTGCACTGTGCACCGTGCACCGAGGGTGCTGAGCAGCGTCCCTGGCCTGCCCCCACCAGAGGCCAGCAGCGCCAGCGGGCCTTACCTGGAGCTGTGACAGATGTCCCCTGGGGGCATCACCTGAGGTCCACCCGCTGCCCCATGCTGGTTGTCCCAGCCTAGGGACTGTGACCTTTGGCCACCACCAGAGAGCTGCCGGCTTCTCTCTCCAGCTGCAAGTGTGGGGGCTGGGCAGGTCCTGGGCAAGACACCAGAGCGGTGTTCCACACAGACTGGCCCTCAGAGGCCACCATCTGAGCCCAGGGCCGAAGGTAGGCGAGCGTCCGGCCAGCAGAGCCCAGCTGTGGGGCACAGGTCATGGGCGACGCCATAGCTGGTGGGGCTCCGTCTCTGTCCTCCTCCCAGGGAAACCCAAAGTGGGGCCACCTCTTATAGACACACACAGTCACACATGCACACGGGGTCACGCATGCACACGGGGTCACGCACGTGGTCACACATATACACAGGCTAACGCACACATAGTCATACACGCACACACAGTCACACATGGGCACGCACACAGGGTCACACATGAACACGTTTACCTTGCACAGTCACACGAGCTGTCACAGCGGTGGGGGGCGTCTCCCCACCTGCAGGTCTGGTCCTGGGCTAGAGGAACCTCACCCTGCAGGGCGGGGGCTTGCAGGCAACACTCTGGTCTCTGTCCCACTGCTCCAGATACAGGAAGTGAGGGAGGGGGCGCCGCTCCGCCCCGGCCACTGTGGCTGCACAGGAAGTCCACCCTCCCTCGCGTCCCCTGGGGTGCAAGGCGCTCAGCACAGAGATTTTTTCTCCTAAGATTTATTTATTTATTTATTTATTTGAGAAGCAGAGTTACAGAGAGAGCAAGGTCTTCCACCTGCTGGTTTACTCCCCAAATGACCACAACAGCCGGCGCTGGGCCAATCTGAAGCCAGGAGCCAGGGGCTTCTTCCAGGTCTCCCATGTGGGCGCAGGGCCCCAAGGACTTGGGCCATCTTCTACTGCTTTCCCAGACCATAGCAGAGAGCTGGATCAGAAGAGGAGCAGCCGGGACTTGAACCGGCGCCCGTACGGGATGTCTGTGTCTCAGGTGGAGACTTAAAGTACTACATCACAGAGCCGGCCCCAGGAGCACCTGCCCCAGGACAGGAACTTTTAAAAGGGCCTTCCTGCCTCAGCTGATGAGGGCCAGGGGAGGGTGTTCTGGGTACTTCCGGACGTTGGAGTTGAAGGACACCAGGCTCCCCCGGGGCCAGCTGGGAGGGGCAGGAGCAGGACTTCTGGGAGCACTGCTCATCCTTGGGAGGAAGGGGGGTGTAGGTTTGATGTTGAGCCTTGAGTTGCGTCTTAGATTTTTTAAAAATATTTTATTTATTTATTTGAGAGGTAGAGTTACAGACAGTGAGAGGGAGAAGCAGAGAGGTCTTCCACCCGCAACAGCCGAACGGTGCTGATCCGAAGCCAGGAGCCTCCTCCGGGTCTCCCACGTGGGTGCAGGGGCCCAAGGACCTGGGCCATCCTCCACTGCTTTCCCAGGCCACAGCAGAGAGCTGGATCAGAAGTGGAGCAGCCAGGACTTGAACAGGCGACCATATGGGCTGGCGGCGCCCCAGGTGGAGGATTAACCCACTGCACCGCAGCGCCGGCCCTGGGTTGGGTCTGTACCAGCATGGCCTCCACGCTTGAAATCCAGAGATCTTTCCCTGCTGGCATCACTCTCGGCCCCACCCCTCCTCCCTCCCAGTCAGGAGGCTGTGAGGTCAGCGGATGGGGTGGGGGTGGGGGTGGGGAACGTGCCTCACAATGACCTCGTGCTGTCATCGTGGCCATGGCCCCCTGCTCCACCCCCCTGTCGGTCACACAGGTGGGAGCCACATTCAGTTATCTTGTCTTTCTGCTGCACAGAAAGGAGGCTGTGGCCCCCATACCCCCATGGCACAGGGGACTCAGCGCTAATTCTCCTCCGGCCTCCAGGGCCCTCCTTGCACCTGGGACCCTCCCCCTAATGCCCCAAGCCTCCAGGAACACAGAGCAATCCAGAGACCGCGGAAAAACTGGGAAGTTCCCCGTCTCCGTGCCCCTGCCCAGGCACTGGGGGCTCTGATGGCCCCCTCCCGCCAATCCCTCCCGCTCGGACGACTCCACGAGCTGCCTGCCACGTGCCACACACAGCTCCATCCTGTGGACAAAGTGCCAGATGTCCCCGTAACTGCTGCCCGCCACCGTCTCCTGAGCGCGTCTCATTGTCAGAATCTTTCGGGGGAATTTGTTTAAGTAGAAGATTCGGACCCCAGACCCAGAGGATCCTGACTCAGCGAGTCCCACCCCATCCCAGCTGTGCTAAGCCAGACCCCCTGTGCAGGGGAGGCTTGGAGAGCCCAACGTCGACCTCACAGTCCCAGAAGGGCTGCCTGGGGCCGGCGTCTGGAGAGGGAGGCCCTGCACCTGCTCACCTTTTGTTGGGGGGAGGAGCCAAGTGGCTGGAGGCTGTGGCCCCCGGTATCCCCCATGGCCGGCCAGTGTCCATTTGGGGACAGGCCACGTGGGACAGGGATCCAGGGGCCTGAAGACGAAGGTACAGGGCTGGGGTCTGGGACACCTGCGCAGATTTCCTGGCTGTGGAAGGCCTGGTCCCCACCTCCCCGGGCCCCTGAGGACTGGCCTTGACTTTCGTAGAAAGTCCTCCTTTTAAAGGAATCCTTTGTCTTCCTGTCTTTCCTTACACCCTTCCCACCGAACCGTGAACTCCCTGAGATGAGATGTCATGGGGTTTAATCTTCGTGTCCCCAGCTTCGGGCCCCAGCACCTGTTTCAACCAGGGCAGTGTTGAACAATTGTGCAATGAATGAATGGTGTCTGGGCTTTGAGCGCCACCTGGTGGACATCAAGAGTATGAGAGCATCTCCGATCCACACCCCTCCAAAGTGTGTGGTCATGTCCGGATAGGGTAGGCTCCCCGGATGCCTCTGGTTGGGGGTGGGGGGTGCTTTGGAAGGTGTGCTAATGAGAGACAGGTGAGAAAGAGCTTGAGACACCCAAGTTTGGGGGAAAGTCGAGGAAGGGAAAGGGAGGTGAAGGGGAAGGCTGCACCATGGACAGGCCAGGAGCAAGGAGGCTGACCCATGTGAGGTGCCCAGGACCACGCGGGCCAGGAGTGTTATAGTGAGGGCCGTGGAGATAACGTCACCCCCAAACCTTTCTAGGGTAGGAACACTGTGGCAAGGGGTACCCGTCATCCCCATCTTGTAGATGGAGAAGCTGGGGCTCAGAGGTTAGGAACTGAGCCAGGTCACACAGCCTATCCAAGGCCGGCACTCCAGGGCAGGCAGTGTGGCCCCGAGCCCACGATCTCCAGTGCTCTTTCTCACGCATGTGTTTTCAGAAGCGGGGTTGTGGGTCTGCTGCAGGAGTCCCCGCCCCCTGTCCCCACTGCAGTGCCAGTGTCCAGGGCTCTACCCACCGACTGCATGGAAAAGGAGTTGGCAGCTGGGGAGGGGGCTCAGGCCCCCAGGGAGTTCTTGTCATTTTTAAAATACATTTTTATCTATTTGTTTTTAAAGATGGATTTCTTTATTTGAAAGGCAGAGTTACACAAAAAGAAAGAGACAGAGAGACAAAGAGGGAGAGACAGAGAGAGACAAAAAGATAGACAGGTCTTCCATCATCTGGTTCTCTTTCCAAATGGCCACTGCTGCCTGCGGTGCCGGCATCCCATATGGGCGCCGGTTCAAGACCCAGCTGCTCCACTTCCCATCCAGCTCTCTGCTATGGCCTGGGAAAGCAGTGGAAGCTGCCCCAAGTGCTTGGGCCCCTGTACCCACGTTGGGGACCCAGAAGAAGCTCCTGGCTCCTGGCTTCAGATTGGCTCAGCTCTGGCCATTGTGGCCATTTGGGAAGTGAACCAGTGGATGGAAGACCTCTCTCTCTCTCTGTCTCTCCCTCTCTCTGTAACTCTTTCAAATAAAATACATAAATCTTTTTTATCTATTTTTTATTTTTTAATTTTTTTGACAGGCAGAGTGGACAGTGAGAGAGAGAGACAGAGAGAAAGGTCTTCCTTTGCCGTTGGTTCACCCTCCAATGGCCGCCGCGGCCGGCGCACCGCACTGATCCGAAGGCAGGAGCCAGGTACTTATCCTGGTCTCCCATGGGGTGCAGGGCCCAAGCACTTGGGCCCTCATCCTCCACTGCACTCCCTGGCCACAGCAGAGAGCTGGCCTGGAAGAGGGGCAACCGGGACAGAATCCGGTGCCCCGACCGGGACTAGAACCCGGTGTGCCGGCGCCGCAAGGCGGAGGATTAGCCTTGCGAGCCTCGGCGCCGGCCAAAATACATAAATCTTTAAAAAGTGATTAAAATTTTATTTGACAGGAAAAGTGGATGGGGGGGGGATCCTCTGTCCTCTGGTTCACTCCTCAAATGCCCACAACAGCTAAGGCTGGGCCAGGAACTCAACATGGGCCTCCCATGTGGACGGCAGGAACCCAGGTGCTTGGGCCGTCACCTGCTCTGCCCCGGGGCGCAGGCCGGCAGGGCGGAGACTCTGACCCGGGGTGCGGGCGTCTTCACGGCTGTGCCGAGCCAGGGTGGTGCTGGGACGCATCTGGGTATGAGTCTGGCAGCCTTTGCTGGGGAAACATGGGCGGGACCAGGGTGGGAGGGGCCTCAGGACTCCGCCTCTTTCTGCTGCACCCCTGGGCCCCTCCAGGGCCTTCCCCACCCCCACAGCATGCGCAGATCCCAAACTGCCTGTGACTAAATCCAGCTCTGTAGACGCAGGAGCCTCAGCAGTCACACCCTTGCTCACTTCCCCAAACGCACAAGGAACCGTTCTTGTCGCCTCACAGGGACAAGCCACACCTTCCCGGGAGACCCCTCCCTTCCCCTGCCACTGCCATCTCAGCGCCCCCATACCCTCCACTCCCACCCCACCCCTCCCCTCTTCTGGAACATTCCAGGGAGGCCAGAAGCAGAGCAGGTGCACAGCTGCAGGGCAGCCTCAGGGCTCCAGGTCCTGTTGGACACTTGAGCTCCCTCTGGGTCTCATTGGAGGCCACCAGGGAGCCGGAGAGACCCAGAGCTGAAGCCCCGTCCCTCCCGGCTGGCGTGGACCAGGGCTGGGCCCTGTCACCTTCCCTCGTCCTCTCCTCCTCCACCGCGAGGGCCGCCTGTCTCTCTGAAGCTGCAGATCCTCTTCCCAAGGGACTGGAGCCTCTTGTTCCCAGTCTACTTGGGTCTGCGAGGGTCTTGCCCAATCCAGTGACCTGCACAAGAAAACCAGCTGTTCCAGCATCCACCAGCAGATGGCGACAGGGGCCGCGGGTGGCTGACCCTGGGTTCCCAGGACAGCAGCTTTGCTACTGGGCGGCTGAGGCCGAGCTGGGTGCCGGTTTCCAGCCACCTCAGCAGGAGGGGGGACCAGAACAATGAGAGTTCATTGAACATCTGCCTGCCCAGGTCTGGCCATCTGGTCTACCCCAGCTCCACTCTGTCCAGTCTTCCATGACCCCTGGAGGCCGAGCAGGCAGTGGGCAGACAAGCAGGGGCAGGCTGGGATGGAGCCGAGTGGAGGCAGGTGCACAGTCCAGAGTTGCGGCACGGGAGGTGCTGGAATGAGGTGGCGGGGCACCAGGTAAGATCGGGCTGGACACACTGGGTCCAGGCCAGGCACAGGCAGCAGGTCCTGCCTTCGGCTGTGTTGCTACAGCCCCTCCCTGCTCCCACACACACAGCTCCTCAGCCCCTTGGAGACACCCAGTCCCTCCGTGGGGGTTTGGCCCCCTGGGGTGCCTGGCTCCTTTGCAGAATTCGCTCTGCGTCACTGCCACTCTCCCCAGCTGCAGGTTCAGCCAAGCAGGGGCTGAAAGTGAAACAAGATTGCTGGACCCAGTGTGGACAGGCTGCTTCCTTGTCACCTTTCCTAAAGAGCGCAATGTGAACAGCACCAGTGCATAGCGTTTCTGCTGTGTCCCGTATCAAGAAGAGTCTGGGGGCCAGCGCTGTGGCGGAGCGGGTAAAGCCGCCACCTGCAGTGCCGGCATCCCATATGGGTGCCGGTTCAAGACCCAGCTGCTCCTCTTCTGATCCAGCTCTCTGCTATGGCCTGGGAAGGCAGTGGAGGATGGCCCAAGTCCTTGGGGCCCTGTACCCATGTGGGAGACCTGGAGGAAGCTCCTGGCTCCTGGCTCCTGGCTTCGGATCAGCGCAGCTCCGGCCGTTGCGGCAGGGTCTTGAGCGTCTGTGGATCCAGTTATTTCGAGGGGTCCTGCGACTTTATGAGCAGCTGCAGAGATCAGGAGGGGTCTGAGAGAGGGCGGGGCAGTGGGGGGATGAAGGAGAAAGGTGAAAGGAGTCAGGCTGCCGGCGCTGCGGCTCACTAGGCTAATCCTCCGCCTTGCGGCGCCGGCACACTGGGTTCTAGTCCTGGTCGGGGCGCCGGATTCTGTCCCGGTTGCCCCTCTTCCAGTCCAGCTCTCTGCTGTGGCCCAGGAGTGCAGTGGAGGATGGCCCAAGTCCTTGGGCCCTGCACCTGCATGGGAGACCAGGAGAAGTACCTGGCTCCTGCCATCGGATCAGCACGGTGCGCCGGCCACGGCGGCCATTGGAGGGTGAACCAACGGCAAAGGAAGACCTTTTTCTCTGTCTCTCTCTCTCACTGTCCACTCTGCCTGTCAAAAAAAAAAAAAAAAAAAAAAAAAAAAAAAAAAAAAGGAGTCGGGCTGATGGTGGGTAGGGGGCGGCTTTTGCCACAGAGGCACAGTGGGCTTCGTGTTTACTTTTTTTTTTTTTTTTTTTTTTTTTTTGAGATTTAAAAGGATTGATTCGAGGCAAAGACCTCCAGCTGCAGGGGCACGGAGAGGGGGGCTTCCGAGAGAGGAAAGAACCGTGGCACTGGGGTTTTTAAGGACAATTTCAAAGGAAAAAAAACCTTGACAATCAGACTGTCATTCAGTTATGAGGCAGGTGGAGACAAAACCCATCCAAAGACCCGATTTACGATCCTTTATCCTCAGATAGAACACACAGAAACCCAGAAGGTGGGACACTTGTTTTCACAATAAACCGTGAGCTCACACGCAATCACCACTCCCTTGCTGGATTTGGAAACTCCCGAGGAAGGGGACATTTTGTTCTCACTCCTGTTTACTTTTTAAGAAATGTAGCCAGGGGTCGGCGCTGTGGCGTAGCAGGTAAAGCAGCCGCCTGCAGTGCCAGCATCCCATATGGGTGCCGGTTCCAGACCCGGCTGCTCCACTTCCCATCCAGCTCTCTGCTGTGGCCTGGGAAAGCAGTAGAAGATGGTCCAAGTCCTTGGGCCCCTGCACCCACGTGGGAGACCTGAAGGAAGCGCCTGGCTCCTGGCTTTGGATCAGCGCAGCTCTGGCCGTTGTGGCCATTTAGGGAGTGAACAGCGGATGAAAGATCTCTCTCTCTCTCTTTCTCTCTCTCTCTCTGCCTTTCCCTCTCTCTCTCTGTAACTCTGCCTTTCAGATAAATGAATAAATCTTTTTTGCCGATCCGAAGCCAGGAGCCAGGAGCTTCTTCCAGGTCTCCCAGGTAGGGGCAGGGGCCCAAGGACTTGGGCCATCTTTTGTTCTCCCAGGCCACAGCAGAGAGCTGGATTGGAAGAGGAGCAGCCAGGACTGGACTAGAACTGGCGCCCATATGGGATGCTGGTGCTTCAGGCCAGGGCGTTAACCCACTGTGCCACAGCGCCGGCCCCAAATGAAGAAATCTTTAAAAAAATTTTTTAGCCAGGGAGTGGGCATTTGATGTGGCAGTTAAGATGGTGGTTGGGTCTCTGCTAATGCACCTGAGAAAGCAGTGGGAGATGACCCAAGTGCCTGGGCTCCTGCACCACGTGGGAGACCCGGATGGAGCTGGCTCCAGGCTTTGGCCTGACCCAGCCCCAGCTAAGCAGCCTCTTGGGGAGTGAACCAGCAGATGGAAGCTCGCTCTCTCTCTCTCTCTCTCTCTCTGCCTTTCAAATAAATAGGTAATTCTCTTTTGTTTTTTAAAGATGCTGCTTCAAGCTCTGGGGTCGGAGTCCTGGTTCCGCTCCCAGCTCCAGCTGCCTGCTAACGCACACCCTGGGGCGGGCGGTCAACGTCAGTGAAATGGCACTGGCTGCCTAAGCCCAGCCTGGCTTCCTAGAAGTCAGGTGACCCAGGGGCCCCATCGCAAGTGCCAGCTCCACCCCCACCCTAAGGGATTTGCCCTCCCACTTCCTCGCCTGGGCAAAGCCGTGTCAGACCTGCTCTCCAGGGCAGGCGGCCGTTATTTCTGTGCGCGGGGAGGGGGAGGCAGCCTGTCGGGTTTCCCCCACTCGACAGTAAACCTTTTCGCTTACCCCGGTGTTTGGTGTGTTTTGTGGCGGCCTTTCCTTGCAGTGATGGCTCAGGCAGGTGGGTCGCCGCCACCCACGCGGGAGCCCTGGGCAGTTTCTCAACCTCCTCCTCCGGCCTTGGGCCCCGCCGTGGTCATGTGGGCGTTTGGGGAGTGAACCAGCAGATGGGAAATCTCCCTCTCTGCATTTCAAATAAGTAAATAAATAACAATGCAAAAATATAGCTACACCTTAACGTAACATTTATCCGCTTAAGTGTGTATTTCAATCATTTTTAATAAATTCACAGAGATTTGCAGCTATTACCAGAACTCAACTTTAGAATATTTTCTCAAACTTTCTTTTGATGGTATGTCCCAGTGAGTTTATCCTTAAAGACACGGAATCAGGTGTTGTGGTGAAGCCGCTGTGGTGCCGGCATCCCATATGAGTGCTGGTTCGAGTCCCGGCTGCTCCACTTCTGATCCAGCTCCCTGCCGATGCGCCTGGGAAAGCAGCGGAAGATGGCCAAGTCTCTGGGCTCCTGCCACCCATGTGGGAGACACAGATGGCGTCCCAGGCGCCTGGTCCTGCCTTGGCCACTGTGGCCATCTGGGGAGTGAACCAGCAAATGAAGATCTCTCTCTGCCTTTCAAAAACAACAACAAAAAACAAACCAGGATCTCATTTGAGCCCTGTTATCAGCAACACCTATTTTGTGGGTCTGGGAGCTGTCTGGTTTTGCTGGCAGGCGTTCGTGTGTATGTGTGTGTGTGTGTGTGCGCGCGCACCGGACGTCGAAAGCCCCGAGTTACTGGGTGCTCGGTTCCACAGGTGCTGCTGCGGCGTCTCTTCCTTCTGGAACATAGTAAGAGGCTCAGGGAGTGGAGCCCAGGACGCGCTGGGACTCAGGAAACCAGAGGAAGGGGAGGAGGCGGAACTGTGCCTCGTCCAGGCAATCCGCTCGCTCGGCCTGCGCTGCGCTCACCGGCTGCCTGCGAGCGGGACCCTTCTTCCACAGCTGGCCCTGGCCTGGCTCCGGCTTTGCCTCCCGCACCGTTAGAATCACATATTCTCCAGCTTCGGGAAGTGTCTGTGGGGAGAGGGGGGTGGTGGGGTGCAGATGGCTGGGGCAGGGGCTGGTGGGGGAGGGGGCGTCTACCTTCCCCAGTTTGTCCCTTGGTGGTGAGGGGGCAGACACTCATGCGCTCCAGCTCAGGGTCACCCACGCCCCTCCAGCCAATCCTGCGGTGAATCGAGGAGAGGAATCAGAGCTGGGAGGCAGCGTGGGCAGTGGCAGCGTGTCGGGGCGGTGGGAGTGGGCTCCCTGGCCACAGCGGAGCCCCCTGAGGGTCCCCATGGGTGCCCTGATCCCAGTGACTGTGACGAGGGAAAGTGGCGAGGCCCTTGGTCCAGGTGGAGCCCGGAGCAAGCCGACAGGTGGGTGGTCCCCTCTTCCACCCCCCACCCCCGCCCCGCTGAGTTTCTCAGGTCTCTGCCCATCAGGCCCAGGCTCCCATGAAGGGAACAGGGCCTACGTGGCGCAGGGGCCCTGTGATGCAGAAGCTGGGGACGGCTCAGGCCAGGACCCCAGGGTCTGCAGCTTCCCCTCCATCTGTCTTGACCACGGCACACTTGGGACCAAGGAGGCCAGCGTGCCGCAGCCAGCGTGACCGCTGGGGTGCACTGGGACCCGGATTCGCCAAGCTGCCTCGGTCCTGGAGGGTGGCCTGGGCTGGGGGAGCGTCTCCAGAGATCGGAGGGTGAGGCGTGGGCAGTGCCCGGGAGGCCCGCAGACCCACAGGCCAGCAGCTGGCATCCCTCGGGCCCCTGGGGAAGAAAGCAGCCCCTCCCAGTCCTCAGGGTGCGCTGCCCCCCACCCCGGCCTGCTTCTCACTCAGGCTCGGGTCTGTTGGCCTTGGGGACCTGGGAGGTGCGCATGAAGCAGGTGCTCACTCCGCGGGGGGTGGGCCCCAGGTTTGCAGCAGGAGCTCACCCAGGACCCACTGCGGGGAGCACCGTGCTGCAGGCACAGCCCCTGGGCCACCCGGCAGCCACACCCACGGGGCTCAGAATCCCCAGGGGTCTCAGTCGGCTGCCGGCCACGATGCACCCTCGGCTTCCTCCATTTTCTGCTCAGCCCTGGTTCAAGACCGAAAAGAAGTTGAACAAGGAAGCTGATGGCTCAAAGAAAAGCGGAAGTGGGGCCACAGCCTGCAGTCGTGCAGGAGCCCGGTACGGCTGCGGGAGCCGCCTGTGTGGGAGGAATGACCCCGCGGGGCCGGGCCATGGGGCTGCCGTCAGCTCTGCTGCTTCTCTGGGTCCCAGGTGAGGACTCTCTGCCTGGGGGGCGTCTACGGGGGGTGGGGGGGGAGGGAGGGTGCAAGAGCTGGGGGAGCAGGCTGTCACACGGGGCACCCAAGCCTGGGATCTGTGCTGGACGTAGAATGGGGCATGCTGTGACGGACAGACAGAAAGACCCCAGCCCTGGGGGGAGAAGGGTGAGGGTCTCTCCGTCCTCGGCACCCATCTGCCTTTGGATGAGCCACAGAGGGGCACAGAGGAGGGGTACGTGCGAGGATTTGTGGCGGGTGAGTGTCAGAAGGAAGGGGACCAGTGTCAGAGGCAGGAAGTTCCAGAGGGCGGAGGATGGCCACACGGAGCACACCTGTGGGCGCCAGGTGGCCTCACTGGATTGCGGGTGTAGACGGAGGGTGGGGACGGGGGTGGTGGAGCTGGCGTCGGGCTCGGAGACCGGAGACTCAGCCAGGAAAACTCAAGGGCTGAGCCGGAGCCGGGAGGAACCTCCTGGGGTTGGCCAGTGGCAGCTCACCTCCACGGGACCTCCAAGGAGGGGAGCTGGGAGCTCCTAGAGGAGAGAGGGCGGGGGAGCGGGGAGGGAGGGGACTTGGTCTGCAAGGAACCGCGGGGCTTCGGCTTCCCGTGCCAGGGCGAGGTTTGGCCTCCATCTGGTTAGGCTGTCTTGGGGTAGTTTGTCTTTTGGGCCACTTTTCTTAGAAATCGTGTGCTTCCTCTATTATGAAGACGCTGGCTGTCCGTGGGAGAGCGCTGACTTTCTGTGGGTTCATTAACTCTGCTCGGTGGCACCTTACGCCCTGGCTTTGTATCTGTTTGGGAAAATGGCAGATGCAAACCTTGGAAATAAAATATGAGCTTCCTGGGAGAGTGAGATTGCAAGGCCTGTGCCCGTGAGGGTAGGGCCGGGGTGGGGGTGGGGTGGGCACGGGAGGCCCTCGGAGACCTCTGGGAGCCACAGGCTGCAAGTGTGCCTGGTGCTCCTGTCAATCGCTCGGATGCCCCGTGTCTGCCCTGCTTGGGGCCCAGCAGGGTGGGGCTGGGTGCAGCTGCCCGGGATGCTCAGGGCTGGGGTGGCCGTCCCCAGAGCCGGTGGCCTGGGGGTGACGTCTTCTGGTGCTGTAAGTGTGGGAGCAGGAGGCCCCTGGTGGGAAGACGGGGTTGGAGGAAGGGACCCCACTGTGATCAAAGTTGGGGTGGCCGAGTGCAGGCAAAGGTGTCGAAGCTGCGAGTCGGCTGACCAGACGGAGGTGCAGGAAGGAGTTGGGGGCCCAGGGCTGGGGCCTGAGGAGGTGACCCCGGGGCACCCAGCCCCAACCCACCTGGCGACTCGGGCTTGTGTCTTCCAGGCTGTTTCTGTCTGAGCGGCCCCAGCACTGTGAGTGGCACCGAGGGAGGATCCCTGAGCGTACAGTGCCGGTACGAGGAAGAACACAGGATGCGGGCCAAATTCTGGTGCCGTCACCGGTGTTTGCCAGGACGGGAGATCGTGAAGACAAAACCGCCAGAGCTAGAAGCCCGGAGCGGCCGAGTGTCCATCAGGGACCATCCTGCAAACCTCACCTTCACCGTGACCTTGGAGAACCTCAGCAGCAAGGACGCGGGCACATACCAGTGTGGGATGGATGTGCCACAGGGGTGGGACATCTTCTTCCTGGTGACGGTGTGCGTGTCCCCAGGTGAGTCCCCTCGCCCCAGCACCAGGGCTGCCCTGCCGAAGGCACCTGGAACAGGAATCAGATCAGAGACTTGGAGCAAACTGTGGGGTGGGGGTGGCGTGGGGCCGAGGAGGGACAGGGCCAGGGAGGCCGCAGCTGCCATCTCGGACAGCACAGTTACACCGAAGGTGCCTGCGAATCAGCCCGGAAGCCCAGAGCTGTGTGGGGCGGGGGCAAGGTGCTGTGTGCAGGAGCGGCTGAAGCAGGTGACGAGTCAGACAGGCTGTGGAACAGACGGCTCCGGCAGCGTGTGGCTGCAGCCAGAGGGGACAAGGCGGGGCGCGGGGAGGTGACTGGGGACTTGATGACAGCTCCTGCCCCCGCCCCCACCCCAGCGGCTCAGGACGGCTCACCAGGTGCAGCAGGATCCTGGGAAGCCCCCCCGCCCCGGGGGTCCCCATCTGGCTCCCTTCCCGAGAGAGCACTGTGTGTGAAATCAAACCCTGCAGTGGGCGGGTCACAGGAGGGACCCCGGTCTGATTTGTGGTTTTGCCACCAGCACCGACGACGTCACCAACACCTGCAGGTGTCACTGCAGCCAAGACTGTGACCACCACAGCGCAGGTTTCAGCTGTGTCGTCCACCACGCTGGCCCCTGTCACAACAAGCAGCCAGGAGGACTCCCAGTGGGGCCCCGGCCCCGGGTAAGGCTCCTGGCCCCGACCCACGACCGCCTCCTTCCTCCCGTGGCCGGCTTAGGCTCCAGCTCTTCGGCCATGGGGTCCAACTGGGGTGAGAGTCGTAGCCCTGTGCTGGGGGCCTTGGGCGCCCTTTGCTCCGGGCTCAGGTTAGGAACTGAAGTCTGTCCTCTCCTGGCCTGTGGAGGCCACACTGGACACCCTCGGGGGGTGGGGGACGTCCCCCAGCCTGTGCTTTCCCCTTTGCCCCTCACTGCCATCCACACCATCATTGTGCCCATTTTTCAGATGCGTAGACCAAGGCACAGACAGGTTCAGGTTCAGCATAGCTCCGAGTAGCAAGGTCACCCAAAGTCTGGAGTTCTGCTCTCTGAATAGTGGTTCTTAGCATCTCCTGGGGTCACCAACCCCACAGAGAATCTGGTGGCATCTGGAGACCCACTCCCCAGGAAAACACGTGCAGACATGAACTGTGTTCAGGCTCCAGAGGTTCCCCATTCTTTTTTTTTTTTTTTTTTTTTTTGACAGGCAGAGCGGACCGTGAGAGAGACAGAGAGAAAGGTCTTTCTTTTGCCATTGGTTCACCCTCCAATGGCCAGCACAGCCGGCGCACCATGCCTATCTGAAGGTAGAAGCCAGGTGCTTCTCCTGGTCTCCCATTGGGTACAGGGCCCAAGCACTTGGGCCCTCATCCTCCACTGCACTCCCTGGCCACAGCAGAGAGCTGGCCTGGAAGAGGGGCAACTGGGACAGAATCCGGCACCCCAACGGGGACTAGAACCCGGTGTGCCAGCGCCGCAGGCAGAGGATTAGCCTAGTGAGCCGTGGCGCTGGCCGAGGTTCCCCATTCTGACACCTGCTTGGCACTGCCGTGAGTTCTGGCACCGCCCACTGGGGAGTGCCGGAGACCCCACCGTTTAAGGGCTCCGACCTTCCTAAGACCCCACTTAGGGACCCCCAGGCCACTGCACACTTGATCCATTAGCTACAAATTTGGGGGTTCCTGTGACCCCTTTGAGTTAATTAATTCCCTGGATTCAGAGGTCTGGAAAATGGAATTAAAATATAAGTTCATTTTGACACAAAAAATTTAAATGCATGCATAGTTTTTTCACAATGCACATTTTCTGTGAACTTTGAAAAAACAAACTCACTTTTTAATTCAATTTTTCCTTGAGGCTTTAAAAAGATTTGTTTATTTATTTATTTGAAAGGCAGAGTGACAGATCAGAGAGAGAGGGAGAGACACAGAGGAATCTTCCATCCGCTGGTGCACTCTCCAAATGCCCACGTCAGCCAGGGCTGGGCCGGGCCGGAGCCAGGAGCTGGGAACTCCATCCAGGTCTCTCGTATGAGTGGCAGCTAAGACTCAAACAGGCGCTCCGGCGTGGGATGGGGGTCCCAGGTCGTGGTTTAACCTGCTGCACCAGAATGCCTGCCCCCGTGTGAACTGTATGGTTTTACAGTTTTTCTGCACCAAGATAAACTTACCTTTTCGTTTTATTTTCCATGAACTTTTTGTAGTGAGTCCATACATTTATATTTGCTTGTGTAGCAATAAAATGTCTCTGGAAGATTCTAAAGTACACCTCCTATGGGGGGGGTTGATTGTAGAAAGGAGATCATACCAACTATTTTTTTAATTATTTGCTATTTATTTGAGAGAGAGAGAGAGAGAGAGAGAGAGATGAGCAGGGTGCTCTTACTCCTGTCTGTTGGTTGACTTCCTCATTCCCTAAATGCATGCAAAAGCTGGGGCTGCGCCAGGGCCAGAGCCAGGAGCCAGGAACTCAATCCAGGTGTCCCATGTAAGTGGCAGGGACCCGACTACTTGAGCCATCGCCTGCTGTCTTCCAAGGTGTGCGCTGGCAGGAAGCTGGAGCCAGGAGTCGGAGCTGGGAGCTGAACCCAGGGACTCCGATGTGGGGCACAGGCACTAGGCTAAAAGACTGCCCCCCATGTTGTTTTTGAACTTTGACCTTGTTTGTTTAAGAGGTGGAGGAAGGTGAGCTGCCTTCTCCCCCTCCCCCACCCCGTGCTGTCCCTCCAGGCTCCCCGTGACGCTCTCCTTGTTAGCGCTGTTGCTGCTTCTCTTGGCGGGCACCTCGCTGCTGGCCTGGAGGATACTTCGGAGACCCGTCAAAGGTGAGTTCGCTCCCGCGCCCTCTGACCAACGGGCATCGGCCGCAGGCCCTCAGAGAACACGTCCCAGCTGACCCTAGAGGGCGGGTGCCCTGGCTCAGCCTGGGGGGTGGAGCACCCGAGAGGGGACGCACCTGCTGCAGGCCTGGAGGCGGCTGCCCCAGGAAGCAGTGCCCTCCGTGTTCCAAGCTTGCAGGACAGTCAAGGCCCTCCGCGGTCTGGCCCTGCCCGCCTCTCTCACCCCATCCTTGCACCTGGAAGGCACCTTCCAGCAACTTCTTGGCAACAGTGGCAAACTCGGTCTTTCCTTCTGGGTTTGCCCTGGTGTGTGGTGTGCCCGCTCCCCCGTGCTGCCTCTCTCTCTGGCTTGCTGCCCTCCTGCATGTCCCTCTGCCCCTCAGCTGTGGTGGCCTGTCCTTGTCACTGCCTGCCTTCCCACTGTCATGGGTGTTTGCTGATTCCTGTATTATTATGTAATATCTCTAGCCACAGCGAATACACCCCCCCACCACACAAGCTCCAGGCATCTTGTCACTTAGTCACCTCCCTCTGAGCAGAGAGAGCACACGCAGTGCACACGGCACCGTATCGGGAGTCAGGAAGTCAGTTCCGTGCTCAGTGAACATCCGATGGGCAAATTAAATGCGTGAAAGAAGGGAGGGGTGAGTGGGGGTGGGGCAGCAGGAGCCTGCACTCACCTGCAGAGGGGCGGCTTGCTGGCCCAGGTCCAGAGGGAGCCTTAGAAGTCTCCTCCTCCTTCTTCTTCTTCTTCTTCTTCTTCTTTTTTTTTTTTTAAGATTTATTTATTTATTTGAAGGGCAGAGTTACAGAGAGGCAGAGGCAGAGAGAGAGAGGGAGAGAGAGGTCTCCTGTCCACTGGTTCACTCCCCCAGATGGCCGCAATGGCTGGAGCTGCGCCGATCTGAAGCCAGGAGCTTCCTCCGGGTCTCCCACATGGGTGCAGGGGCACAAGGAGTTGGGCCATCTTCTACTGCTTTCCCAGGCCATAGCAGAGAGCTGGGTCGAAAGTGGAGCAGCCAGGGCTTGAACCAGCGCCCATATGGGATCCTGGTGGGCAACGCAGGCTGTGGCTTTCCCCACGGCACCACAGCGCCGGCCCCTCCTCCCTGTTGGAAAAACTCAGGATTCTGTGGGTGCAGGAGCTCCAGGGAATACGCTCACAGGGAAGTCTTCAGGGTGGCTCTGGGGTGCAGGTGGGGCTGGAGGTTCTGCTGTGTGGCCGCAGGGCGCGGGGAGCCACTGCCCCCCATCCCTAATGCAGCCCCTCCCCCGTGGGGCTCAGCCTCAGCCCCTGGGGGCCCAGGCTTGGAGGGGGAGGCAGGGGTGAAGCCCAGCCTGTCTGAGCACAGCCCTCAGAAAGAAGCCCCCTTCCTCCACCCCCTCCTCCGTGCCCCGTCATTCTCTGGTTCCCTCCTCCCACATAACCACGCCGGCCACACGCTGGCTTCCCCAGCCCGGGCCTCTGCTCTGAGTCCCAGCAGTCCCCTCGGCTGCCCCTTCACCGAGAAGCTGTCGCTCAGAAAGGGAGATGTGGTCACCGTAGAAAATCTGAAAACCACGCGGAAGTGCCAAGGGGGGCATGGATCCCCGTGGTGACGGGGACTCCCGCCGCCGGAGGACACCAGCCACTACCGTTCGAGCCACTTCCTTCCAGGCTTTCCCCTGCCTGTGTGTGCACAAAAATTTTCTTTCTTTTTTCTTTTAAAGATTTATTTATTTATTTGAAAGTCAGAGTTACAGAGAGAGAGAGGTCTTCCATCCACTGGTTCACTCCCCAAATGGCCACAATGGCCGGAGCTGGGCAGATCTGAAGCCAGGAGCCAGGAGCTTCTTCCAGGTCTCCCACGCAGGCATGGGGACCATCTTCCACCGCTTTCCCAGGCCATAGCAGGGAGCTGGATGAGAAGTGGAGCAGCCAGGACTGGCTCCCATATGGGATGCTGGCACTGCAGGTGGTGGCTTCACCCACTACGCCACAGCGCCGGGACCACAAAAGATTTCTTAAAACATTTGCTTCATACCCTGAGTCTGCTCTAAACCTGGTTCTTTGCACCTGTACCATTTCCCCTGCTCTTTTATTTATTTTAAAAGATTTATTTATTTACTTGAAAAACAGAGTTACAGAAAGGGTGGGGCGCGGGGAGAGAGAGATCTTCCACCTGCTGGTTCACTCCCCAGACGGCTTCAATGGCTGGGGCTGAGCCAGGCTGAAGCGGAGAACTCCATCTGGGTCTCCTAGGTGGGGGCGGGGTCCACGCACGTGGACCACCTTCCGCTGCCTTCCCAGGCGCATCAGCAGGGTGCTGATGCTCAGATATGGGATGTTGGTGTCACTCTCCGCACCACAACCTGGGCCCCTCCCCCGCTCCTGCAGGCTCAGAAGCCGCATGTGCGGGCATGTGAGTGGGGTGTGGGTGGGGTGCGCTTTGTCTGATGGATCCTAAGTGACGTCTCTGTCCCCTGCTCTGTGAGTCCCAGCCCTGCCTCCTGACGCTGTCTGGGACTCCCTTCCCACTGCCCAGCTCCCCCACCCTAGTCCTGACGCCAGCTCATCCCACCCCCCCCCAGCCCACTCACTCCATCCATGCATTATCCGCGCACTTGTCCACGCCTGCCACGTGAAGGCCCTAGGGACACGCTGGGGACCACCGCAGACTGGGCCCCGCCTGCAGCGAGCCGCTCACAAACCTTCTCACAGCCACCTTCCTCCCCAGCATGCGACTTCCATCTCCTCCCCACCTCCCCCTCCTCCCTCCCTCAGAACACCTGTTCCCCGTGGGGAGGGGGACGGTGGCCTGGAGCCCACACGGAGCAGTCGGGAACGGAGCACCCGGCTCCGTTTTGCATCAACTGACAGCTCAGCTCCTGGGCCGTCTGAGGCCTGTGTCTCCCAGCTGTGGGCTCCCAGCTCCCTTTGAGTCTGGGGCTCCCTGAGAGGCAGACAGTCCCTCCAACAGTGTCCAGTGTAGTGCCCGCTTGGACAGAGACCAAGGACGACCAGCTGTGTGCAGAACCCACTGCCACCAGGGCCTGAGTCTCCGGGTTGAAAGGGTCAGGGTGGGGCCGGTGCTGTGGCACAGTGCGCGAGGGGCCACCTGGGACGCTACTTCCCATACGGCGCTGGCTCCTCTTCTGATCCAGCTCCCTGCTAATGCACCTGGGAAAGCAGAGGGAGGTGGACCAAGTGCTTGGGCCCCTGCACCCACGTGGGGGACCCGGATGGAGCTCCTGGCTCCTGGCGTCTGTCTGGCCCAAACCTGGCTGTTGAGGCCACTTGGGGAGTGAACCAGTGGATGGAGTTCTCTCTCTCTCTCTCTCTGTAACTCTACCTTTCAAATAAATGAATCTTTTTAAAAAATGAAAGAAAGGGTCGGGGTACAGAGCACACAGGCAGGACCCCGCTGAGCAACGCTGCTGGCGCTGGAACCCCAGGACTGGCTGAGCCGGAGCTGTGTCGGGTTCTGGCTCAGGGCGGCGCGGCAGACACCCTGGTGGCGTCCAGGTCCCTGTGAGGCCGGGTTCTCTCTCAGGGGGACAAGCTCCCTCTCCTGTTCCCCCGCTGGGGTCTTTCTGTCACTTTCGGGCACCGGGCTTTGGTCGCCCTCCTCCGGCTGAGAGTTTTCTGTTGTCCGTGTGTTCACTCACTTACTCATGTGCTCATTTACTAATTCACTCGCCCAGCAAACCCCCGCTTCACGCCTGGGGGACAGGTGCCCGGGGCTGAGGTCTCCAGGAAAGAGCTTGTCCTGCCCTGGGGCTCAGCCTCCTTCCTCTCCTGTCCCCTAGGTGGCCAGCATTCAGAGCCGCCCCAGAGCACCGGGCAGGTAAGGAAAGGCCCCGGCAGGGGTGCTGGGTGGTGGGGGAGGGGCACAGAGGGTGCTCTGGAGTGGTCAGTCCTTTCAGCCAGGGGAGGTTCCGGGGGCCTCACAGCCATAGCAAGTGCTTTCCCAGAGCAAGAACATGACCTGGAGATCTGCTCGTGGGGTCTGTCCCCTCCCCGACGGGGGAAGCGGAAGGGGGAGGGGTCCTCTCCTCCGATCTGCCCGTAGCAGAACATTGGAGGAGGCGGGGCTGGAGCATGGGGGCTGGGGCACCCAGAATGCAGAGGCAAGGGTGGCGGGAGGTGTGGGCAGAGGAGTGGGGGTGGAGACTGGGGGGCTTGGGGGCCCCACCAAACCCTGCACTTCCTGCTTGCCCCAGGTGGTTGTGCAGAGTGAGCCCTACTATGCAAATCTGGAGCTGCAGCCACAGCGCCTGCGGGAGGAGTCCGCGCCCACCAGGCCAGCAGAGGTGGAATACAGCACCGTGGTAAGTGCCAGAGCCAGAGCTGGACCCTGCACTGAGCAGGGCGTCCCCTGGTGGCTGGAGCAGGCACAGAGGGACATGATCCCTGCCTCCCCAGGGCAGGGCTGTGCAGAGGAGGGGCAGGTGTGTGGTCAGAGCTTGGTGTCATTGCAGCTGCGGGCATGGGGTGGGGATGACAGGGCTACAGAGTGGCCCGAGTCTGCCCCAGGTACTAAGCACCTGCCATGCAGCGCAGACCGAGGTCAAAGTCTGAGATTTCTCTCAGCCTCCATCCCGTCCTGCTGTTCGGTGTGAACTCCGGCCTCCGGGGTTTCGTCCTGGACCTGCTATGTGTGGGTCCCTGCTTAGGCACAGCCGCCTTAAAGTGGGCTAGCACAGCAGGCTGCCGATGAGCCAGCCGTTGGCGGAGACTTTCCAACAGAGTCAGATACCACGCAGTAGGCTGCCCTGGAGACCCCCACGCCCCTACTGCGGCCCCTGGGCCCACTGAGTCCTCAGACGCGCTGACTGGCATGAGGGTGACAGACCGCGCTGTCTAAGGCCTGCTTCGGAGAGGAGCTCAGCTCCCAGGGAGTGTCCCCCAGCACTATCCTCCCCAGGGATGCCGTTCCTGCTCCCTGCAGGGGGTGGGGGACCTGCATCCTGCACCGTTCTGGGTCCTGCGATAGCCACGCCCCGCCCTGCCCGCACCCGCCAGCCATCAGCACCAGTGAGCCGAGCGCCTTGGTTTCCTGCAGCGGGGCCTCTGAGGGGCTGGCATGGTCTCGCTACTTCCCGATGGCTGCGGGCCCTGTGTCTGAGGGCCCCTGTGGACTCCCCTTGCTGTGTATAGCCCAGTCCTGTGCCCGCAGCACCGAGGGGCCGTCAGGGCCGCAGAGCCAATGCAGTCGGGCGCTTCTGGGTCCTTGCTGAGCCCGCACGGCGGCTTCACTGCGAGAGCTCCCGTCAAGAGGGGCACAGAGGGAGCCTGGCCAACTCTGTAGACCTGTGGGGGCCCCCGGACCCCTCCTTGTAGAATGGATGGGGCTGGGTCCCCCCAGACCATCCCAGGGACCCCCAACACAGGCGATCTTTGTGCTGTGCCTTGAGCAGGCTGACAGTACAGCGGGGGGAAGTTGGAGCCTCCACCATGGAGCCCCCGGGGGTACCCCCTTCCCTCCTGAGCCGGGCTCTGTCCTTCCCGCACTCCCCCCCTAAGCCGCGGCGCCCTCTCCTTGCAGGCCGCCCCCAGGGAAGAACCTCACTACTCCTTGGTGATGTTTGACGGACAGCTTGAGGATTCCAGCATCAGCAGGACGCCCGCCCAGATGGGCTCCAAGCAGGAGCCCGAGTACAGCGTGGTTAGGAAGCCCAAGGGCGGCTCCTGAGCAGACCCCGCCCCCCGCAGCCCCCTCCCCACCATGGCGACTGACAGGCACCTGGACTCCCAGGTGACTCCGGGCAGGATGAGCAGGGCTGGGGTTCTGGGGGCCAGCAGGAAGCCCCCGCCGGCCTCTTCCTCCTGACCCCTGCTTCCTTCAGCTCCTCCCCACTGTGGCTCCAGGGGGTGACAGCTCCTGCAGAGCAGCACCCGCAAAGAGTATCGTCACTCGCAGCTCCGTAGACACGGCCGGGGCTGCCGCGCGTGGGGACGCCGGGCAAGGTTGGAAGGAGAACGCAGAGAAAGAGGCTCGTCCGCACACTGCGGGACACGGGGACACCAAAGAGCCACTGCCGTCCCATCTCACACAAGAAAACTGAGGCCCAGAGAGAGAAGGACCTTGCCCATGGTCCCTGAAAGGAGGCCTTTTCCTCCGGACTCCTAGACAGCTTCAGCAGTTCTATTTTAGTAGAAGAGACATAGACAGGGGCCGGCGCTGTGGCGTCGCGGGTAAAGCTGCCGCCTGCAGTGCCGGCATCCCATGTGGGCGCCTGTTCATGTCCCGGCTGCTCCACTTCCGATCCAGCTCCCTGCTAATGCACCTGGGAAAGCAGTGGAAGATGCCCAAGTGCTTGGGACCCTGCACCCATGTGGGAGACCTAGAAGAAGCTCCTGGCTCCCAGCTTCAGCCTGGCCCAGCCCTGGCCATGGGGGCCATCTGGGGAGTGAACCAGTGGTTGGAAGACCTCTCCCTCCCTCCTTCTCTCCCTCTTTCTATAAAACTCTTTCCAAATAAAAATTTTTTTTTAAAAAAGAGGTACAAATAAAGTTTATCTTAATAAGGGAGAAGGGAGAAGTTACTTAAACAACGGCTGCTGTGTGTCTGCAATCATGTATCAAAGCAAGGGGCTGGCGGGGGCCCTGCTGAGCACAGAGGTGCTGGGAGGGCGACCCCGAAGGGGACCCCAACATCAGTGGGAGGTGCTGTCGCAGCTGCTTCCCCACAATGGAAGATGCAGCCGAGGTTTCTCGTTGGATGCAGTGCAGTCGGTGAGCGGGCTGCCCTGCACACGTGGCCACCACCAGCTCCGCCACCATGTTCCACACCCTCGCCGCCGGGCTCGAGATTTCTTTGACCTTCTGTTTGTAGTAAGTAACCACCGGAAGTAGGAGCTGTGTTTCCCGTGAGTCCAGGATCTCTGACCTTGTAAGTTGATTGTGGGCCGGCGCCGCGGCTCACTAGGCTAATTCTCCGCCTTGCGGCGCCGGCACACCGGGTTCTAGTCCTGGTCAGGGCGTCGGATTCTGTCCCGGTTGCCCCTCTTGCAGGCCAGCTCTCTGCTGTGGCCCGGGAGTGCAGTGGAGGATGGCCCAGGTGCTTGGGCCCTGCACCCCATGGGAGACCAGGAGAAGCACCTGGCTCCTGCTATCGGATCAGCGCGGTGCGGCCGCAGCAGCCATTTGGGGGGTGAACCAAAGGAAGGAAGACCTTTCTCTCTCTCTCTCACTGTCTAACTCTGCCTGTCAAAAAATAAAAAAGAATAAAAAAGTCAGTTGTGACTTTGGGGCAGTTTTCTGTGGGATGTGGCCCACTGCTTCCAGAAGGATCTTGGGGGTAGGAGGCAGGGACGCTGCTCTGGATGGCGTCCCCTTCACATTTCTAACGGGCCCGTGTGTGCACCAGCATCAGTCGTCTGGAGACTTTCTCCCTCTTTCTACCAGTGGTCTGAGATGCAAAAGGTAACCGACACACACACACTCACGCACATGCACGCACACAGACACGCATGCACACACATACATGCACACGGACAAGCAGGGAGGCCCAGCGGGGTGTGGTGCTGGGAAGGGCTGGGTGTCAGCCGCAGGGCCCAGGGGTGGAGTTCACAGAGCCCCAGATGCTCTCAGTTCTCCCCAAGGCTTCTGCTGGGCCCCACCCTCTCTGTTCACCCAAGCCCTAGGCAAGCAGAGGGGACCCTTTCCCATGGGAGGAAGTGGGCCAGCTGGGCCCCCACCTAAGAGACAGGGCTGGGTCCCTGAGCAGGGCGCAGGGAGGAGGGAGGGGATTCTGGGTGTGGGCTGACTCATCTCCGGGAAAGTCTGGTTTCCATCCACACAGCCAAACCTAGCTTCTCCCCTCCTAGGCTCGCAGGGCCGCCTCTCCGCCCTCCTGGGGCAGCGAGAGCAATCTCTAACCTCCACCCTCCTAGTGATCCCTCTGCACCTGGAGATTCCGTACTAATTTTTATCAAGAATATATATGCCCTCTACGGAGACATCGATACAATTCCAGCACAGGCCCTAGCAGGTGATCTAAATAAATGGGCAGTTCTGGCTCTTAAAGTTAATGAATGAGTCACAACTATATCATTCTTCCCAAATGGATCAATAAATTAGTGCCGTCCCAGTAAAAATCCCAGCTGGATTTTTAAAAAAGATTTATTTATTTATTTGAAAGGCAGAATTACAGACAGGCAGAAGCAGAGAGAGAGAGAGAGAGAGAGAGAGAGAGGTCTTCCATCTGCTGGTTCACACCCAAATGGCCGCAACAGAGTGGTCACAGGTGGTCTGACCTTTGGCCTTCTCATTTATGAAATGGGACATGCGTGTTTGCAATGCAGATACAATGACAGCAAAGTCCTGTAGTCCCATCTCTCGCTGCGATGGGACACAGGCCTGCTCAGAGGGGTTCACTGCCTGTCTCCCCAGCCCCCTTCCCCCTGCAAGGCCATCACCCCCAACCAGCCCATTGTCCCGACACCAACACAGCGGACGCTGCCAAGTCTGCAGCCGGCAAAGAGGTTAACCCCGGGGTCGCTGCCTCTCGGGGTACACAGGAGTTGGGGGATCCTTTTTCCATGCAGGGGTGGGGCTATGTAAGGCCCACAAAATATTTGGTCTGATCCTGCCAAGGCAGTCACAGGCAGAACCCAAATTTCATTACTACCCAAAATTCATCTGTAGCAGGCTAATTTTGAAGTCGATAATTGTGCATGGCCCGGCAATGATGTTAGAACTATCCAAATGGCCTTTGGCAGAAAAAAAGGTTCCCCACCCCTAATCGGAGTAGGCAGTGCCCACTGCGCCTCGCCCAACCCCAACACACGCCCGGGAGGACTCACGGTGTGGAGGGAGAGCAGCTTTGAGATGCGTGCGGTTCCCAGGTCGCTCTGAGCCACCCTGTCGGGGCGCCTACCACCCCCAGTGCTCCAGGCCAGGGGCGAGAGGGGTGGGGGCAGCAGACGGTGAAGGGTACACCTGGATTCTGTGGCTCCCAACCTGCCAGGCTTCTGGGGGAGAGGGAGGAGGACGGGCAGACCGTGGGTTTGACAGAACATCCAGGAGCCAGAGTGAACCTCCCAGCGCCAGACCACCAAAGGCTGCCTGGACTGCAGGGATCGCAGGGGGCCTGGAGTTACAGCCCAGAGACCCGCGCTGCCCAGCATGGGACCAGGAGGCAGAGGCCGCCCCCGCATTGAAGGTGTGCTGAGCCAGCCCAAGACAGCACAAGTGAAGGCGTGCGGACAAGCCAGCATGTGTGATGAATGGTGTTAGCACGGGGACTGGTGTTAGCTGGGATATATCGGGGAAAATACAATCTACTACCAAGCCCAATGCCCACCTGCTTCTCTCTCTCTCTCTCTCTCTCTCTCTCTCTCTCTCCTGTCTTCTTTCTTTCCTTCCTTCCTTCTTTCTGGGACTCCTGGGGCTGAGGGTCGTTCGTAAAACGGGATGCTTTTCAGCAGTGAGGAGAGATTGTTAGAACCGGGCCAAGGAGGTTACCTGAAATTGAATGATGCCGCTCAGACGAGTCACAGGAGATCTGAATCTTGCTTGAATCCAAGAGTCCTGGGTTTTAGTATTTAAAAAACAACTTTCATTTTTATTTATTTGTTTATTTTTAAAGATTCATTTATTTATTTGCAAGTCAGTTACACAGAGAGAGGAGAGGCAGAGAGAGAGAGAGAGAGAGAGAGAGAGAGAGGTCTTCTATCCACTGGTTTACTCCCCAATTGGCTGCAATGGCCGGATCTGCGCCGATCTGAAGCCAGGAGCCAGGAGCCTCTTCTGGGTCTCCCACGTGGGTGCAGGGGCCCAAGGACTTGGGCCATCTTCTACTGCTTTCCCAGACCACAGCAGAGAGCTGGATGGGAAGTGGAGTAGCCGGGTCTCGAACCGGCACCATATGGGATGCCGGCACCCATATGGGATGCCGGCGCTGCAGGCCAGGGTGTTAACCTGCTGCACCACAGCGCCAGCCCCAACAACTTTTATTTTGAAACCATTTCAGACTTAAGGGAAAAATCTTTAATGCAAATTCGCCTATTTTTAAATTTTGCACTTTTTTTTTCATTATTCCATCCATAACTGTGACTTTTTTTTTTTTTGAGCCAGCTGAGGTCAGACTGTTGGTATGCTTCTACCTCTCTCTCTCTCTCTCTCTAACTCTGCTTTTCAAATATATAATATAAATCTAGAGAGAGAGAGAGAGAGAAACAGAGAGAGAGAGAGATCTATTCTCTGCTTCACTTCCCCAAATGGTCCCAATGGCTGGGGCTGGGCTGGACTGAGGCCAGGAGCCACGATTTCCCACGTGGGTAGCAGGTGCGCAGGTACCTGGGCCACCTCTGCTGCCTTCCCAGGTGCATCAGCAGGGAGCTGGAGTAGAAGTGGAGTAGCTGGGACGCCCATTTGGATGCAGGCGTCTCAGGCAGTGGCTGAACCTGTGCCCCAAGGCTGGCTCCCGAGGCCATGGAATCTGACGCGCAGTGACACCGAGGCGCCATCGTGGCGGTGTGTCGTCCAGAGGCTTCCCTGGTGTGCTTGGTCTTTGTTTTACAATCAAGCTTTCCCTTCACCGTGCAGCACCTCATCTGGCACAGAGCGACGGAGACTAAACCTTCGCAGGGTGAAATCGCGTTTGTCAATCATGCATCAGTGCGCTCACAACGGCACAAGGAGGACCAAGCCCGTCAGAGACAGGACCCAGGCTGAGTGGCCCTGGGTTTGGAAAACTGCTTTCTCCCCGAAGGTCACCATCTGGGCAAAGCCCAGCAGCGGGTTTTGCACCAAAACTTGGAGCTTGCACGACCGCATGTCTCCACCCTGTGGCCGCCTCTGGAATGCGCATGCTCCAGCAGGTCTGTTTTCTGGGTCAGCACAGCCGAGGAGTGAAAGGGCTTGGAACAGGGAGAGGAGAGAACACGGCTCGGCTTTCCAGGCCCACCCTGGGGTGTGTCTGTCCCTCCCAGAGCCTTGCGTTTCCTAATTCATGCCCAGCTCTCCTTCCCTGACCATGACCGCGGGCGTCACGGTGAAGGGCGGTCACCCCGCCTGTGGCTCAACAGACGCGGGCCAGGTCTCCCATCTCACCTATGCCCTTGCCATCGCCATGGTCTTGGTGGTCATTCCAGGCTACTTGAGCCTCAGTTTCCCCATGTGAAATGAACAGTGGCCCGAGGCCCAGAGGCGAGCGCTTTGCCCAGGGCACCTGCCGGCTCTTCCCTGTGCTCCGGGTTGCCCGACCTCAATCCTTTTCTTTACTATTTGTCAGAATCCTTTTAACTTCCACTCTGCAAATCTGGGCCGCCCGGTGGGGTCGGGCCCACGGCATGAGCCTGAAACCCAGGTCGAGGCAACGCTGGCCCGCGCGTGTATGGAAGGGGACGTGGGGAGCGGGGATGGCAGAGGCCACCTTGCAGCCCTGTTCAGACAGCTCGGAAGCAGCTTGTGGGGTCCTGACCCAAGGACGACCCCTCTGTGTGAGCGTTCACTCGGTTCCCCCTCCCTCCCTCCCTCTCTCCCTCCCTCCCTCCCTCCCTCTCTTCTTCCTTGCTTCTATTAGTAACTGCTAGATAAGTCTATACGGCTCCGTGACCTTTGTTTTAATGCATCGTACGAGGGTACAGAGTTGGCCACTTTTCCGCTTTAGTGAACCAGGTTGGCACAGTGGTGAGGCGATGCGGTCGACGTCAGCTGCCCATGGAACAAATTGTCAGGACGGTGGCCATGCCAGCCGGACACATGTGCCTGCGTCCCTTAGCGTGGGCCGTGGGCGGAGGAAGAATGCCAGGGACCAGAGGGACATGGGCTGCAAAGGAGCAGTGAGCTTTGATTCCCACGGGTCTGTTGCCACTTACCAACGTGCTGAATTCAAGGCCAAAGTCTCCTGCAGAATGCCCATGGGCCACGCGGCTCTTGGCCGCCACGGAAGCAGAGTGGGGTCGGATAACTCCGCTCCGAGCCTTCCACGATTGGTCAGTGAGAGGTGCCAAGCGTGCCCTCAACCTGTCGGGACGCTGGTCTCCGGGCCGTCATCCGACTGAGAGGACAGGAGAAAGGCGTGAGGAGAAAGGGCTGTAGAGAAGTCCCCCCTGGAGGCCCAGAGCCGGCTGTGGGAGCGGGGGGTCCCCTGGTGGCGCCTGGGGCCGTGCACAGGGGCAAAGGATGGGGAAAGCCAGGGAACATGGCGTGGCTGGAGGTGGGGCCAGCCCACCCGACCCAGGGATTGCGTGGCCACGTGGGAGTACGGAACCCCAGGTGGCACCCACATCTGTCACCTGAGCAAGGCTTTGCTGAAATGAGAAGGGGGAGGGCCAGGAGTGGGCAGAGACTGGGGACTCCACAGGTGCCCCGAAGAAGACGGCAAAGCACCTATGGGCTGCCCTGGTCAGGGACCCCGAGAGGTAGACTGTGTACCCCTGGAGCCCACTCTGTGTAAGCAGCTGTGTGCTGCAGGTCTGGAGGCTACTGTGTATTTATTTCAGAGAGAGAGAGAGAGAGAGAGGTTCAATGGGATGGTTCATTCCCCAAATGCCCGCAAGCAGGTCCCTCAATCCAGGTCTCCCAGGTGGGTGGCAAGGACTCGAGCCATCCCCGCTGCCTCCCAGGGTGTGTGTGAGCAGGAAGCTGGAAGTGGGGGCCGGGTGAGCTGGGGCTCAAACCCAGGCTCTCCAACATGGGATGCGCGTGCCCTAAGCTGTGTCTTAATTGCTGCCCCAGGGGCTCTCTCTCTCTCTCTCTCTCTCTGTGTGTGTGTGTGCACATCCTTGTGCCACTACCCACCACGCATGTGTTCCTGTGTCTTGGCGTGTGACTGCACGAGCCGGGTCCCACAGCGGAGCTATCGCCAGGAGGCCCGGCACCTGCGGTCTCCGCCAGCGACTTGCCCTCCCGAGGAGTCCCCACGGTGCTCCCGTCGACAGCGCCCGAAGGCGCCTATCTTGCCACGCTCTTGCCAGTAGTGGATATTTTTAGATCTTTATTTCTTTCAACGGAATGGAGAAGGTAATATGATATTCAGAGTTTGCTTTCCTTTATTTTCTATTTTAATTTCCTGTGAACTCCCTCGCTCACTTTGCCATTGAACTGTTGATCATTCTCATATCAAATTCCTCTCTGAGTGTTTTGTGAATCAAGAAAATGAGCCTTTCGTCAAATGTCTCCAACCTATCGTCCACAGTTTATCTTTTTTTCTAGAACTTTAAAAGCTTTTCAAAATAATTTTTGAAACTGTTTTATCAATATTAATCCTTACTTTAACTTTTTTTTTTTTTTTTTGACAGGCAGAGTGGACAGTGAGAGAGAGAGAGACAGAGAAAGGTCTTCCTTTTGCCGTTGGTTCACCCTCCAATGGCCGCCACAGCTGGCGTGCTGCGGCCGGCGCACTGCGCTGATCCGATGGCAGGAGCCAGGTGCTTCTCCTGGTCTCCTGTGGGGTGCAGGGCCCAAGCACTTGGGCCATCCACTGCACTCCCTGGCCACAGCAGAGAGCTGGCCTGGAAGAGGGGCAACGGGACAGAATCCGGCGCCCCGACCGGCACTAGAACTGGGTGTGCCAGCGCCGCAAGGTGGAGGATTAGCCTAGTGAGCCACGGTGCCAGCCCTTACTTTAACTTTTAAAAATATTTACTTACTTTCATCTACTGGAGTGACAGAGAGAGAGGGAGGGGGGAGAGAGAGGGGCAGCTGGAGGGCTTTCACCCACCTGTTCACCCCCCAAATGCTCTCAGCAGTCAGGGCGAGCCAGGCGGAAGCCAGGAGCCTGGAACTCTGTGCAGGTCTCTCAGGCGGGCGGCCAGAGTCACCACCTGCCGCCTCCCAGGGCGCCGGATCAGCGGAGAAGCCGGGCTCTGCTTCTGCCCTCTGACGGGGTGCAGGCAGCTCACGTGCCGGCTCAATCCCCGGCATCACTGCGCCCGCCCCGCTAAGGCTGTTTTCTCCCAAACATTTTATGAGATCAGGTTTCTCAGTCTTTTTTTAAATTTATGGCTTATAAGGTTAGAATCCTCTGCAGGCCTTTTGCATCTCAAGAGTCTAAGATAATCACCCATTATTCTAACATTTTCATAGTTCCATTTATATCTATCTATATACATTTTTAAGATTTTATTTATTTAGTTATTTGAAAGGTAGAGTTACAGATCAAGAGAGGGAAAGACAGAGAGAGGTCTTCTACCCGCTGGTTCACTCCCCAAATGGCCACAATGGTCGGAGCTGGGCTGATCCAAAGCCAGGAGCCAGGAGCTTCTTCCAGATCTCCCATGAGGGTGCAGAGACCCAAGGACTTGGGCCATCTTCCACTGCTTTCCCAGGCCGTAGCAGAGAGCTGATCGGATGAGGAGCAGCCAGGACTCGAACCGGTGCCCCTATGGGATGCCAGCACTGCAGGTGGAGCCTTAGCTTTCTACACCACAGTACAGGCCCCTTTATGTGTGTGTGTGTGTGTGTGTTTATATGTACATGTGTATGTATATGTGTATGTATATATTTTATATATGTATAAAATATATTTGATAGGTAGAGAGGCTGAGAGAGAGAGAGAGCATCCATCTACTGGTTAATTCCCTAAATGCCCATGTAGCATTTCCATTGAGGTGGGATCTCAATCCAGGCCTCCCACGTGGGTAGCAGGAACCCAACCATTGAGCCATTGCTGAGGCCTCCCGGAGTCTGCACTGGCGGGGAGCTGGAGCCGGGAGCCGGGAGCCGGGAGCTGGAGCCGGGACTCAGACCCAGGCACTCAGTGTGGGACGTGGGCATCCCGACTGCTGCGCACCTGCTCCTCGCTTTGTTTGTCTCTGACCATCCTGGTTTACAGGGCGGGCGTGGGTGGAACCGTATTTCTTCCAAGACTTGGCCAGTTCTCTGCACACCACCTGTTGGACAAGCTTTCCCGCCCCAGGCCCCGTACCAGGCTCTTCTCCGCTCTACCGAAAGCTGGGGGCGGGGAGGGGTGGAGGTGCCGTGACCTGCTGGGATTCGGAACACAACTTGTTCAGCACAGAAGCCTCTTTTAGTTAAAATTAACCCTGGAGCAAGACTCCTGGGCTTCGGCGTCTGTTCTTTGAGGTACGCGTGACAGCAAGTGACGTGACAGCGTCAAGTTCACATGGCCCAGGGTGGGTCAACAGGTCCAGGCCACATGGACTCCAGCAGGCACCATGTGCACCTGCTCTTCAACCCCCGGGCCGGGACTGTAGAGGACAGGGCTCAGCAGGGGCTGGAGGGCGCGGTCACTGGGGTCACCAGGTCGCAGGCGCAGCTGCTTCTGCTCAGGGCTATCCCAGGGCCTTGAGGAATCCCTGCTCACCCGCGAAAGAGCCTGGTTTGGTTGGATCTGCAGCCTTCACCACGCCCAATTGCTTGCTCAGGGCAGGGGCGGGGAGACCTCAGGGCTGGGAGGGGCGGACCCTGGGCTCCAGCGCTACTTTGTAACTTTGCTCTTGAAATGTCAGGGGTGCTTTTGACCTGTCACTCACCCTAACGCAGCCACAGGAGTGCAAACGAGACCTGGGTGGGAGAGCGCGGATGAGGGGGCTGTCTGGGATGCTCCGCGGTTCTCTCCTGCATTAGGCAGGGTTGGTACCCATGCAGGGCTCTCTGAGCCCCCAGAGACCCCAGAGCTGGGGATGAGCAGCCACCATGCGGCTTGAGCCACATCTCACCAGAATTCCCAGGCTGCTGCCGACAGCGCCCCAGCCTGTGAGCCCGGCTGCCCAGGGCCACGGACACACGAGGAGCACAGCCCAGAGCACTGTCAGGATCCACGTGCCCGAGGGACCTCCAAGGCCTTGAGAGCCTGGCCAGGAAGGAGTGCAGGCGGCAGGACTCTCTCTGCCTCCCGGTTATCTCCATCCGAAGTTTGCCGACCCGCCCCTGGGGCTCCGGCTTTGGGCCCCGCACCTTGTCCTTAGCATCCTTGCTAACAGGAGCACAGCGGAAGGAACTACCCTGTGGCTGAAGCAAGCCCCCCACACCCCCAACTTCGACTTCTCTGCTGGCAGAGGCGGCACAGCAGGGCTGGGGATCAGAACAGGCTGAACTGGACATCAGGGAACAGGCCCAGGTCGGGGAGACTGGTTCAGGGTCTTGCAGAATCAGAGCCGAGAGATCGCACTCTATCCATTTCACAGATGCAAACCCTGAGGCTCGGGTTGGCGCAGGGTACACCCAAGATGTGCACACAGCCTGGATGCTGGGTCAGGCTCGACCTGAGTCACCTCCCTTGAGCTGAGTTCCACTGCCTGGAAAGTGGGCTGAGATCGACCTGCCCCTGTCCCCCCACCCCCGTCCAGGGCTGCAGGAGGCCAGGTGGGACGGGATGGACACTGTGAAATGGAGGAACCGTTGGCTGCTGAGACGCTGAGTGCCCAGGGGCCGGGTTGCGGTGCAGCCTGCTGCTTTAGGGACTGGCGTAGGCTGTTCCACTTCCGATCCAGCTTCCTGCGGATGCGCCTGGGGGGCAGCAGAAGGCGCCCCAAGTCCTTGCGCACCTGCTACCCACATAGGAGATCCGGATGGAGTTCCTGGCTCCTGGCTGCAGCCTGGCCCAGACATGGCTGTTGTGGCCATGGGGGAAGTAAACCAGCAGACCCAAGATCTCTCTCTCATGCTCCCGCGCCCGCTTGCTCTCTGTTGTTCTGCTTTTCAAATAAATAAACAAATCTTTAAAAAAAGAAGTGGGCACGTGCTGATGTTGCAATGCGAGTTCCCTCTTCCTTCTCCTGGCTGCCCACCCGACTTCCCTCTGGTGAGGTCAGTGTAGGGTCAGTGCCCATACGGGGTGGCATACGTGGGGAAACTTCCCATGTGTTTTCTTGTTTCCTATCTACCTCCCCCCCCCGCCCCCGCCAGGTGCTGCCTTTGCATCCAATCAGCTTGTCCGTCCCTCGCAGCCAGGTCCCACTCTGACTTCCCGGTCACTGGCCCACTCCCTCGTTGAGCATCTGTTTATTGGCCATCCACTGGGGAGCGGGGGATGAAGGGGAAATAAACAGATAAGCCGGCTTCCTGTTTCAAGCCTTCTTCTTCCTCCTCCTCCTGCTCCTCCCAACAGTACACACTGCCCAGGGCTCACGCATTCTGGAGAAGTTTCCAGCAAAGAGGCTGCCAGATGGTTAGTGGGCCCATCGCCCGTGTGGGCCTTTGAGGCCAGCACAGGAGCAGGGGACTCGGAGAGGGAGCAGAGCGGGAAAGGAGAGAAAAGACTAGAAAACTCGCTGGCAGTCCTTGTCCTAATTTGAATCTCAGAAACCCATGATCTGCTTAGGGCGGTACTGGATGCCTTCATGACCCGACGCACCCTGTTTATCCAGCCTGTGTCCCCTCCTCCTGCTCCTGCAGCCCTGGGAGCCGCCAGCTCTGTCCTCGGTGCTGTGGGCACTCCCTCCTTCTCTGCCTGGGGGCTCCTGGCTCCAGGCAGCCCAGCCCTGGCTGTCACAGTCATCTGGGGAGTGAACCAGTGGACGGAAGATCTCTCTCTCTCTCTCCCCCTCTCTCTCTCTGCCATTCAAATAAGAGAGAGAGGGAGGTACTGCCCATCGGCGGGTTCACTCCCTGAACACCTGGAACGGCTGGGGCTGCGTCCCTCCGAAGCCAGGACCCTGGAACTCAGTCTGAGTCTCTCAAGTGGGTGGCAGGGACTCAGGGACTCAGGCCATCACCTGCTGCTCCCCGAGCACTCACTAGCAGGAGCTGGAGCCTGACTCACACGTGGGCACTGTGGTACAGGATGTGGGCGTCCCACGTGGTCTCTTACCTAACACAGCAACACCCCCCCCCCCCGCCCATCGCAGTCACATCTGCGGGGGCTTGAGTGCCACATGTGGTTTGTGGTCACCATGTTGGTCTGGATGCTGGTGACCAAGCCCTCAAATCTGCAGCTTGCCTGGCCCTTGTGGTTCTCGCTCATCCATCTCTGCTCCGGCTGAGAAGCGGAGGGAAAGGTCAAAGTCATGGCTGCAGCCACAGAGCACCCTGGCCCCGGGAGCTGGCTGGGAGCGCAGGGTGCTGGATGGGTCCGCGAGCACCAACGTGCAGGACCCAGGGAGACGTGAGAAGAGTCACAGCGTGGAAGGTTCTAGCAAGGCTTCTGTAGCAAACAACTTGGTCACCTCCTACCCACCTTCCACTCCCTGGGTGTCAGGGGAGAATGGCCCCAGTCACCTTGTCGCTGATTGGTTTAAGGCCGTGCACCTGAATCGGAGCCAGCCAATGAAACTTCAGGGGAGATGTGGTGGGAGGGGCTCTGGGAAGGTTCCCAGTGGAGGCCTGGATCTTCCTCCTGGGAAGTCCCTGTGTCTGGGCCTGGTCCTGTCTGCTGCCGACTTCTTGGGAACAGGAGGCGGGCGGCCTCAGGATGAGGATGAGGCGGAGGCAACTGTGTGAATGACAGAGACGCCTCCAGCGGGCAGACCAACCGCGAGGGCCCCTGCGGAGCGGTCAGCAGCCAGCCCGGAGGAAGCCAAGGCCAGCGTGGGGCGGACCCCGGAGCTTAAGGCACGGCAGATCCGACTATTCCAGGTGGAGGCTGGGCCGGCGCTGTGTACGTGAGATGCCTGCGGCTTAACCTGCTAAGCCACCACACTGGCCCCAGGACCAGAATTCTTAGAGTTTAACCCCTCAGTAAATGAAAGACTAGAAATTATAAATTTTTTTAAATCTTGGAAAACTGGATATCCACATGCAAAAAACAAGTGACGATGAGGCTTCACTTGACATCATACTAAAAATTACTGCGCCTTTGTCCAAGACAGAAAGGAAAGCCCTGAAACCATAAACTCTCATAGGAAGCAGCAGCCAAAAAGTTCACGACAGGGGCCGGTGCTGTGGCATCGTGGGTAAAGCTGCTGCTTGCAGTGCCGGCATCCCACCTGGGCGCTGGTTCTAGTCCCTGCTGCTCCACTTCCAATCCAGCTCCCTGCTGTGGCCTGGGAAAGCAGTGGAAGATGGCCCAAGCCCTTGGGCCTCTGCACTAGCATGGGAGACCCAGAGGAAGCTCCTGGCTCCTGGCTTCGGATTGGCTCAGGTCCGAACATTGTAGTCACTTGGGGAGTGAACCAACTGATGGAAGACCTTTCTCTCTCTCTCTCTCTCTCTCTCTCTCTCTCTCTCCCTCCCTTTCAAATAAATAAACTAAATCTAAAACAAAAATTCATAACATTGGATTTGGGAATGATATCTTAGACATGACACAGCAAGCACAGATAACAAAAGACAGATTTTTTTAAATGTGTGCATCAAAAAACAGTGTCAGGGCTGGCGTTGTGACATAGTGGGCAAAGTACCACCTGGGATGCTGGTTCATATCCCGGCTGCTCTCTCCCTACCACGCCCTGGGAAAGCAGTGGAAGGTGGTCCAAGGGCTTGGGTCCCTGCCCACCACATGGGAGATCTGGATGAAGCTCTTGGCTCCTAACTCCAGGCTTCAGCCTGGACCAGTGCTGGCCCTTGCACCCCTCTGGGGAGTGAACCAGAAGATGGGAGATCTCTCTCTCTCTCTCTCTCCCTCCCTCCCCCACTCCCTCCCTCTCTATCTAACTCTTTCAAATAAATAAATAAATCTTTACAAATAAAAAGGACACTAGCGCTGCGTGGCTCAGTAGGCTAATCCTCTCCCTTGTGGCGCCGGCACACCGGGTTCTAGTCCCGGTCGGGGCGCCGGATTCTGTGCCGGTTGCCCCTCTTCCAGTCCAGCTCTCTGCTGTGGCCCGGGAAGGCAGTGGAGGATGGCCCAGGTGCTTGGGCCCTGCACCCGCATGGGAGACCAGGAGGAAGCACCTGGCTCCTGCCTTCAGATGGGTGCAGCACGCCAGCCGTGGTGGCCATTTGGGGGGTGAACCAAGGGAGGGAAGATTTTTCTCTCTGTCTCTCTCTCTCACTGTCTAACTCTGCTTGTCAAAAAAAATTAAAACTCACCAAGAAAAGAAGTTGGGCGGTGCGATTTAAAAGTGGGCGAAGGAGTGGAGTCGGCATTTCTCTGAAGACACTCAAACAGAAAGTAGGAAAGGACGCTCGGCATCACGAATGATCAGGGAAATGCAAATTAAAACCACAAAGAGGCGGCCGGCGCCGCGGCTCACTAGGCTAATCCTCCGCCTAGCGGCGCCGGCACACCGGGTTCTAGTCCCGGTCGGGGCGCCGGATTCTGTCCCGGTTGCCCCTCTTCCAGGCCAGCCCTCTGCTGTGGCCAGGGAGTGCAGTGGAGGATGGCCCAGGTGCTTGGGCCCTGCACCCCATGGGAGACCAGGAAAAGCACCTGGCTCCTGGCTCCTGCCATCGGATCAGCGCGGTGCGCCGGCCGCAGTGCGCCGGCCGCGGCGGCCATTGGAGGGTGAACCAACGGCAAAGGAAGACCTTTCTCTCTGTCTCTCTCTCTCACTGTCCACTCTGCCTGTCAAAAAAATAAAAAAATAAATAAAAAAATAAAAAAAAAAAACACAAAGAGGCATCCCCGCACATCCGCTGGGGTAGTAGTTCAAAAAAAAAAGCAGGAAGCCACCAGCGCTGTTGACAATGTGGAGGAAGCGGGACCCTGGCGCCTTGCCGTGGGAATGGAAAATGGCACAGCCTGGAGCTGACTCAAAAAACAAAAAGCAGATTTCTCTACAGCCTGACCACCCCCCTGGTGGGGATTTAGCCAGAGACACGGGAAACAGGAGGGCGACGCGCCTTCCGCGTTACCCACATAGCCGAGAGGCAGAAGCGAGCCAGGTGGCCACCAGGGGAGGAAGGGATGAAGAGTCGGCGGTGCACACACCCGGCGGGATGTTATTCAGCCTTGAGCAGGAAGGCAACGCTACCGCGGACTCCCGTGGTGGACGCCGGGTGAGATCAGGCAGATTCAGCAGGACTAGCCCTTGGTGGCCCTTGGTGGCTCTGCCCACAGGAGGCAGCCAACAGAATCACACTCACACTCACAGGGGCACGAAGCAACATGGGAGGAGCTGGTGGCGGGGGCGGTGGGGGGACCGCTTTGCAACATCATACAGCAACACAAGAACATCCCAGAGATCCGCTGCGTCATCGCGTTGTATTTATTATATCATAGCCACGGTTGCCCTGGAAAGCTTGTCAGTGGGACACATTTTGTGTTAGGCATTTTAAAACACAATTTTAAAAAGAACTCCTCGTGTCTCGGGCCTCAGTGTGGACCTCCCCTCCCCCCACTGCCACTGTCACCCTTCTCCTGGCCGGGTGCTGCTGGCTCTGGCTCCGGCCCTGACCGGCTTCTCCCGGCTCTGCTCTCTCTCCTCCATGGCCCAGCAGGTGCTCAGAACAGCAGACCCCTGCAGAAGGAGAAGCCTTGCTCTCCCCTTCACCGAGCACCGCACCTGCTCCCTCCACTTCCCTACCTGACCGCTCTGGGTTGTGGGGTCTGCGAGCTGAGTCTGCCTGGCCTATGGTGCGGGTGGGCGTGTCAGGCAAGCTGAGCTCCTCCGATTTCATCAGAACCCCAAGGGGCTGCTTCCCGGAAGTACGACGGGGGAGGGGGAGCCAGGAGTGGGAGTGGGGCTGGCACTGGGGCCAGGCAGCCCACAGATGCCCACGCTCCTCCAGGGAAGTGGCGAGAGCGCCAGCCCAGCCACACAATCTCCACGGAGAAGAGGAACCGTGAGATAGGCGTGGGCAGCCGCCGTGTGGTGCTGGAGGCGGCATCCGGGGCGCAGTCCCGCGGCAGGGCCGCTGCTTCTGGTGGACGCGCGAACTTGGCCCCCATTGAGTGACCCTGAGGCTCTCAGTCGGCCTTAAATGCCCACCTTTCTGGACACTGTGGGATCTTCAGTCCCGAGTTGGCCCGGGGCCTTAGCCAAGTTCAAAGTCGGAGGGCTGATTGACAGCAGGTGGATTACAGAGGCCCCAGCAGGCAGGGGCGGCTTCAGGGACCAGGCTGGGGGCGGGAGACGCCCTCACCTCCATCTCCTCACGCTGAGCACGGGGCTGGTTTCTTAGGCCCCAGGCGGGCTGGCCTGGCCCCACGTGGCCTGGACACGAGTGTGCGTGCGTGTCTGGGGCGGGGCTGCTGTTTCACGCCACACTCGCTCGAGCTCCTTTGACTCCTATGGCCCAGAATGACAGCGTCCAAGGACATCTTTGCCGTGGGGAGGTGTTTGGCAGAGGGGTCACTTCCTGTGCACGGTTTTAATCGCCGGGTTGATCTCAACCTTGGCACTTTAGAGAGCTGTGTGACTTCCGCATGCCGGCTGTCGGGACCCTGCCCCTACTGTGAGAGGACTTTTGGGGTGCACCAGGGCCTGCGGGGAGGGGCGGCTGTGCTGAGGACAGGCTGTGCTGACCCCCAGGCTGCAGCCTCCAGGAAGCCCCAGCCCCTGGGATAAGAAAGGGGCAGGGGGCCTGGGAGCCAGGAGGGAGGAGAAGGAGGGGGAGGGAGCCGAGCTCTGGCCTGAGCCCTCATCAGCCCTGGGGGCTCATAGCAGAGATACCCCCCACCCGGGAGACATCCCATGCCAGGGACTCAGCCTCTGGCAGAACAGGTTCACTCTTGGGTGGACATGAGCTTCAGACTCAACTTGAGTAGCTGAAAAAGACCTCCATGTCAGGTGCTCCAGCAGAAGCGGTGAGCTGGCTTCAGGGATGATGGGAAACACGGAGTGGACAGGTCTTCTTCTCTGTCTCCCTGCGCTCTGACCCAGACTCTGCGCCAAGTTAGTCTGGCGGGGGCAGGGGAACGCAGCTGTCCAGTGGTCCAGCTGCCCAGATGTTGGCTGTCCAGCTGTCTGGTTGCCTTCTTGGCCGTAGTTTGGACTCCATCCCAGTGGCTCCTGGCCACGAACCCAGCCCTCAACGCTGAGGAAGAGGGAGCGCAGTGCAAGTGCTCCAGCTGCCCATGGTGCCCCAGGAGGGGCCAGAGCAGCATCCCCCGCTGGGCGGGACAGGAAAGTGCACAGCCAGCACCCACGACCCTGACCTTGGTCATCACACCCCCAGGACTCAGGGCGACTGCTCTGGACCTGGGCTTCCGGGCGGGCAGGCTCTGCTCTGTGTCCACCTAAGGGCTTGCATGGTCAGTGGGCAGCGGAGAGCGTGTATTCCCAAGGGCAGCCAGGGTCCGCAGCTCGACTAAGACCCTCCGGGAGCCCTTCAGCCAGAGGACAATGCTGGCCAAGACGAGCAGGACGGGCACCTTCACAAACACCAGGAGCAGATAGTGGCCCCTGTAAGAGGCGATGCGGCTGTCAGAGCCCCGTCACTCCCGGGCCTGGGCACTCAGAGCCCCCAGCCGCCCCTCTCTGCAGAGACCCATGGGCCCCTTCTGCCGTCCACTCCCGAGGGTTCCTCGGGTAGTACCCGCAGCTGACCTGGTCCTGGGTACCTTCTGGAGTTCCCCTCTGCCTGATAGAGGCACCTGGAGCTCACCACACAGGCCATCTGCCCAACTCTGTTCCCGGGAAGGCCCGCCCCACGTTGGTCACCCACCGCTCCTGCTCTGCATCCCTTGTGTCTTGCACCAGGGAGCTGGTGCCTCCTGTCCACCCCTGGTGCTCACAAGGTCACCAATGTTTCCCTGCTCACACTTGGATGGGTAGGTGAGGGGCCAGAGGAGGCTCTGCAGAGTTGTTTTCTGGGGCGGGCTGAATGGGGGGTGGGGGGTGAGGCGTAACAGGTGCAGCAGTGAGACGAGGGTGGTCCCGGGGCCCCGGCTTTGGCGGTAACAAGCACTGACAACTGGTGACAGAACACAGCCGGGAGGGGTGCCCAGGCCTGGCTTCCCCACAGCAGGGGCCCCGAGAGGGGCAGGAAGAAGGACCCTTGTGACTCACCTGTTATAGGAGCCAGAGGCTGGCCCCATGTTGCTGGTGGCAGTTGGTCTGGCCGGGGATTTGGTAGACGGGATTGCTGGCAGGTTGGTACTTCCCACTAGACACGGGCAAAGTCAGCCACAGGTCATTGGCAAAGGCTGGGGATCTGTGCGTGGCTCCCACCGCCACCCCCGCCATGCCCACCCTCTCCAAGACAGCCCTCGCCCCCTGGGTTAGGAAGCTTCGCCTCTTGGGTACAGCCCCTGGGGCTTCTCTAACACACGGTCACTGCCCCATCACGTTCAGGTGCACAAGAAGGAAAGAATACCAAGTAGGAGAAAGCTCTGTGGTTTATTCTGGGGGCCAGGGAGCCACCTTTCCTGTTCTCTTTCCACTCATCCCTGTGAGTGGGTCAGTCGGATGAGGGGCGGTGCCTGGGCGGAGCTCCAGAACAGAAGGTTCTAGAAGCAGGGTGTCTGGTCTTTAGGGCGGTCAGGGAGGTGGGGACTCCGGAGTCCTGCGGTTTGGGGAGCATATCCTAGTTAAAGAGGGAGCCAGGGCTGGGCAGAATGAAGCCTTTTGATGCCGGCAATTTATGGGGCACAAACGGCGCCTGGAACCCCGAGACTAGCTGCAAATTCCTCCTCTGAGGTCCCAGGGCCCTGATGACCCTGCCATCTGGTGCCCGCTTCGGTTCCCTGCCCAAGACCCCCAAATGCCCGTCACCCTGAAGCTCCACACGGGGCCGTTTTCAGCCCCTCTGCCCCCTGCTCACAGGTTTACTCAGTCCCCTTTCTGCCCCCACAGATCTCAGCTTCCCCTTCGTGGTGGCTCTGGAAAATTGCAGAGCTTGGGAGACCCTTCCCGGCCCCACTGCAGCCCCTGTGGCCCTCTTGGGCCCAACCCTGACAATACACGGCTTATCAGGGTGCCGGGCACCACCCAGCGAGCCCGAGGGCGCTCGGGCTGAGAAGGGGCTGCTTATCAGCTTCCAGCGACAGCACAGGACCCGGAGCCCCTTGATGAGAAGTCAGCAGCAGCCAGACAGACCCCAGTTTTGGCCTCGTGGTAGAAGCCTTCCCTGCTCTTCAAAGCTTCTGTCATCCGGGCACCTCCTGGCCTCTCTTACCCCTTGCTCCATTCTTCTGCAGGCAGAGAAAGTGGGGAGGGGGAGGGGGTGGAGGGAGGCACTGGGGTCCCAGAGAGGAGGGGGCTGAGGGTCACTCCAAGTTGGCCGAGTTCCTGGATTCAACACTAGAACATTCTGGACTGCCACAGGCCCCCCACGGCCCTGGGAACTGGCCTCCTCCTGGCATGATGCCCTGGGACTCTGTGCAGGTGTCTGAGCCCACCTGGCGCTCCGGTGAGAGAATGTGGGGCTACAGGGCTGCCCGGCCCCAGGAGAGCAGGCCCAGGCCATAAGTCACTGATGCTCACCTCCCCGCACCCTGCCAGCCCTGCTGTGTGCCAGCAGGACACCTGGGAGGGACCGCGATAGGGATGGAGGCGCTTGGCTTCCCATTTCCCTCCCCAGCCGTCTGTCCGTCCTTCCGTCCGTCCATGTGCTGGGCTCCCAGCCGTCTCCCTTCAGCCCTTGGGGGTCCTGAGGCCCTGAACCTTGCGGGACAGAGTTCTCACCTGGGTCAATGGTCACCATCACTCGTGTCCCGCGGTCGGTCCCGACTCTCTTAATGCCACACCAGTAAGTGTCTGCGTCGTCCTGCCTGAGCCCTTCCATGGTCACAGTGATGGAGCGGTCTCTGTGATTGTCCCTGATGGACACGCGGCCGCTCCTCTCTTCCTGCTCCGTCCCGCTGGTCTGGACAAGCACCTGGCAGAAGCTCCAGATCCGGCCTCGGCACCACCACTTGCTGTAGCTCTCCCAGCCTGGGCGGTAGTGACACTGCACCGTCATTGACCCCTGCTCCACTGCGGTCACTGTCCCCGGGCCCTGGATGAAGAAGCAGCCTGGAAAGCAGAACTCCAGATGCAGCCACTGCTGCTGGGAGCCAGGCCCCACGGGGCCACCGCGCCTGCCTCCCGGCAGCCCCGTGAGCTGTGCCGCAGGCTGGCCTGGCCTTGGCTCCCCGCGCCTGCTCGCAGCACGAGGCACCCCCGACTTGGTGCCGCTCTCTTCCCAGATGCCCTCCTCATCCCATCTTCTCCTTTTTTGACTTTTCTGGCCCCAAAGTCTCAATCAGCTCCCTGTCTCTTAGCTTCTCCCCAAGTCTGCAGGAAGCGGTGCTGTGTGGGTCAACATGAGCAACACGCTGCCTCATTAACGTTTGCTGCTGCCTCTGGCGAGAATCCTCCCCCTGCGGCCGACGCCAGGCTGTCCAGGGGTTGCTACTGGGCGCACAGGACTAGAAGAGGTGCCCAAAGCCACTCTTGTGAGCTGGCGTGAGCCGCCCCCAGCACACCCCGGGGGGCACCGGGAGGCTCCCCCTCCAGCTGAGTCCAGTCCCGCTCTATCTGCCCCACAGAGGGGTCCCCTCCACTCCCACAGCTTCAGTTGTTGCCGAAATCCCGATGATTGCCAAGTCTGCTTTTATAGCTCAGATGTTCCCCTCAGCTCCAGCCCCCACCTGCACCCAAACACATGGGGTGTGCCCCCTCCCAACCCCACAGGTGTGCCCCCTCCCAACCCCACAGGTGTGCCTCCTCCCAACCCCACAGGTGTGCCCCCTCCCAACCCCACAGGTGTGCCCCCTCCCAATCCCACAGGTGTGCCCCTCCCAATCCCACAGGTGTGCCCCCTCCCAACCCCACAGGTGTGCCCCCTCCCAACCCCACAGGTGTGCCTCCTCCCAATCCCACAGGTGTGCCCCCTCCCAATCCCACAGGTGTGCCCCCTCCCAATCCCACAGGTGTGTCTCTCCTCCCAATCCCACAGGTGTGCCCCCTCCCAACCCCACAGGTATGCCTCCTCCCAATCCCACAGGTGTGCCCCCTCCCAACCCCACAGGTGTGCCTCCTCCCAATCCCACAGGTGTGCCTCCTCCCAATCCCACAGGTGTGCCTCTCCTCCCAACCCCACAGGTCTGCCCCTCCCAATCCCACAGGTGTGCCCCCTCCCAACCCCACAGGTGTGCCTCCTCCCAATCCCACAGGTGTGCCTCTCCTCCCAATCCCACAGGTGTGCCCCCTCCCAACCCCACAGGTGTGCCCCCTCCCAATCCCACAGGTATGCCCCCTCCCAATCCCACAGGTGTGCCCCCTCCCAATCCCACAGGTGTGCCTCCTCCCAATCCCACAGGTGTGCCTCTCCTCCCAATCCCACAGGTGTGCCCCCTCCCAATCCCACAGGTGTGTCTCCTCCCAATCCCACAGGTGTGCCCCCTCCCAATCCCACAGGTGTGCCCCCTCCCAATCCCACAGGTGTGCCCCCTCCCAATCCCACAGGTGTGCCTCTCCTCCCAATCCCACAGGTGTGCCTCTCCTCCCAATCCCACAGGTGTGCCTCTTCCCAATCCCACAGGTGTGCCTCCTCCCAATCCCACAGGTGTGCCCCCTCCCAATCCCACAGGTGTGCCTCTTCCCAATCCCACAGGCGCAGCCTGCAGGGCTGCCTCTCCCAGCCTGGCCTTCTACTCCCCTTCAGCATTTCCTCTCTCTCTTACGGGGACTTGGTGTGGGCAGGACCAGACAGGAGCCGGACAGCTGGAGGCAAGCGTGTGCCTATGGACTCCGGGCAAGCTAGGGATGTGCACGATGCGCCTCCTGGGGAAAGATCTCTGGTTCCCTAATCGCATGGAAGTGGAGCTGGGGGCAGGCTCTCTCGACCCTTGACCTCAGCATCAGGCCCAGCCCCGGGGTCTCTGCAGGGCGGAGGGAGTCCACTCTAGCACCGGGCAGGCACCCGCTCCGCAGAGCTCGGCTGTGCCCCAATGCTCTTTGAGCTGACTCAGTTTGCCTGCGTGGCTGGCAGCGTCAGGTCCGCCTTCAAGGTTGCAGGGAGGACCTGAGGGCAGGGGCTCTTACAGGGCCCAGGGGGCTTGGCAGATGGGACGAAGTCGAGGACCCTGAGATGAGGAGGTTGTCCCGGGTTGTCCTGGAGGATTGGAAGGGAAGTAGTTCTGAGGACGCCTGCGGTTGGCTTGGAAGACAGAGGAAGGGGCCCCGGGCCAAGGAGAGCAGGTGACCGCTAGACCCTGGAGAGAGCAAGGTTCTCCCCTACACCTCCAAAAGAACACAGCCCTGCCTGCCCCGGATTTCGGCCAGGACGGTCATTTCAGACTCCTGGTCTGCTGGACACTGCCGCTGCTCTAAGGCACTGACTTGGGCGCCGCCTGTGACAGCAGCCCCGGGAAATTCTGCCACATTCCCTCAACAGCACCAGCTTCGGCTCCTCACAGACAAGTGCGCTGGGGACCCCCCGCCCTGCCCCGCCAGCCTGGCTTCTCCTTCACACCGGGCCGCTGCCTGCCAACCCGCTTGGTCCACTTCACTTGGCAATGCTGCCCTTTCGCACTGCCCCCTCCCAGCCCAGCTGAGGACAGCGTGACGCAGCAGAGGGAGAGAGCTTTGGTCCAGGAAGACGCCTCGCCCACGGGCTGTTGGGAAACCTGGTGAGTTACGTCACCTCTGCGGGCCTCACTTCTCTGAAAGACGGCCACGCTGCCTTCCACCCCTGCACGTTGTTGTGAGACTGGCATGAGTGTGCAAAACTATGGGGGTCAGGTCCTCGGTGGCCGCCTGGGCCCTGGCAGGCGCGTGCAGGGAACTTGCCCCGGCTCCGGCTGCACCCCCTCCTCCACTCCCCCTCCCTGTCGCTGGGGGAGACTCCCCACCCCCACCCTCAGCTCGTCCAGGGAACCTCCCCATCCTTCAGACCTCCCTGGCAGCCACTCAAAAGCCCTCAAAGCTCTGGCTTGACATTGACCTTGTACTCATCCGGACCCCATGTCCCCATGCAGCCCTGCCCCTCCTCGTTCCCCGCTGCGGACTTGGCTTAGATTTGAAGATGCTACATGCCTGGCTTCCAAGATGGAGGACGGGTCCCCAAGCCCTGAAAAGGCCAGGGAACAGACTCTGCCCCGCGCGCCCTGCCCGGGGGGACCCAGCCCTGTGACACCCAGGACCCAGCCCTGTGACACCCGCCGCGCTCTCGCTGACCCTGAGGAGCCCTCGCAGGCTGGTGCACTTCCTCCACCACTACCCTCGTCTACTGCCTGCCCTCCCCCCTCCCCCCAGCCCCTGCTCACTCACCCCTTTGAGGCCCCGGCTTCCTCGGCTTCCTCGGGAAGTCTTCCTGCCGGTCCCAGCCAGACCTGCCTCCCCGGTGGCTCCCCGTCCTCGAGCTTTGCTGCCGTCAGCTGTCTCCCGCTGTATCCCCGGCCAGGGCACTCTCTGCCTGCCCTGCCTTTGCCCCTCTCTTTCCTCCAGCCCCAGCCTGCGTGACTCGCTCAGGGCCTGGCTCAGGTTGGTACTAAGTTAATGACTGTTTATTAGAAGCAGCCGGTCGTGACCTTGGGCTTGATCATTTCAGTTCTGGGATTAGCTATCATCTCCACACCAATGAACAACCAGGCATGAGGATGTTAGTGGGGGCTGGCATTGTGGCACAATGGGTCAAGCCTCCACCTGCAGCACCGGCATCCCATAGGGGCACCAGTTCGAGTCCTGGCAGCTCCATCTCTGATCCAGCTCCCTGCTCATGCACCTGGGAAAGATGACCCAAGTGCTTGGGCCCCTGCATCCTCTTGGGAGACTCGGATGAAACTCCTGGCTTCAGTCTGGCCCAGCCCTGGCCATTGTAGCCACTTGGAGAGTGAACCAGTGGATGGAAGACCTCTCTCTCTGCCTCTCTCTATATATAACTCTACCTTTCAAATAAATAAATATTGTTTAAAAGGATGTTGGTTGTAGTACTGATGAAACAGTTATCATCGAAAACAAACTCAGATGCTACTAGTGGGGATCAGGCTGATGCCTCATGGTCCAGCCGCGACGTTACTAGAAGGAACGAGAAACCCCAGGAAGGAAGGACGTCCGAGCTATGTTATCAGTCGGATAACAGCAGGGTGCCCGGGGCAGGCATTTGGCAGAGTGACAGGGGCGCCTACATCCCAACAGAGCGCTTGGGTTTGAGTCCTGGCTCCGCCCCTGATTCCAACTTCCTGCTAATGCAGACCTTGGGAGGCAGCAGAGACGGCTCAGGGCTCAGCTGTGGTTCCCTAATGCAAGTGCAACCTGGGGCGGGGGTGTGCCCCCGTCTGAATGGCTGTCCCTCTGCTTCATTAATCTGGCCGCTGCCCTCGGGCAGGCCCCCTGACCCCTCCCTGGGCCTCAGCGGTGACAAACACCAGGCCCAGGAGCAGCGGTTCAGGGAATGCCCCCAGCCTCGCATCTGACGCGAATTCCGGAGTTCTACAGCGTCAGACCCAGGAATCCAGAAATCACACAGAAATCCGGGTCTTGGGGCAGTAAGGGCCTTGCTGGGACCAGACAGATCCCCTGGCCTGGACTGGAACTCGGGCCTCAGAACTCCCTGGCCATGCCCAGTGGACCTGTCTGTGTCACATGGTCAGGGGCCAGGCCCCAGAGAGGACTGTGCGACCGGCACATGGGGCACACAGGGCACAGGCTTCTAGACTGCTCCCTATGTCCTCTGGGTGTCCACAGATTTCCCCACGGAGAGACTGTCCAGCCCCTCCTCCGTCCGTGGCCCACCTGGGCCGCTGGGCGATTTCCTCCCCCTGAAAGTCTCTGTCCTGGGCTGAGATCCTCCACAATCTGTCTTCTGCATTTCCAAGCTCAGGCCAGTCAGCCCGGGCAAGGCATCCAGCGTGCCCGGAGCCCCCTCGGCCTGCAGGCACCGCCCTTCCCAGGCCCCGGCTCCTGCGCACACGCAGCACCCGCTCCCTGGAGCGCTCCTCTCTCTGCTCCGCAGGGAGCGCCGCCTGCCTTCCTCCAAGGCCCGTCCATGGACGCCTGCGGGAGGCGTCCTCCGGCTCCCCGAGCCGGAGCTGTGTCGACCTCTGAGCACACACACACCTCGGCCAGTGCCTCGGGTGCTGCCGTCAATCGCTGTCAGCATGGACATTTCACCACTAAGCCACCGGACGTCTTTGATCGTGGCAGCCCGATTTCTCCAGAGCCTCCTGTCCTCGGGGCCCCTTGCGTGCCAGGCACAAGGTAGGAGCCACAGGCTCCCCCTTGAACCTGAGACAGATGCCTCTGCCTCCCGCCCTGCCCCTGCAGCACCAGGTTCCCCCCAGGTCTCCGTGCACTCACCTGGGAGGCTGAGAAGGAGCAGAGCTGGGGGCAGCCACATGGTCCCGGCTCCTCCCTCCCGGCCCGTCTGACCCACAAGCAGCAGCAAATGCAGATCCCGGCTGGACCCTGGAAGCGGTGCCAAGCCCAGGCGCACGCCTTCTGTGCATGCAAACCGCCTTGGAGCTTCTTCCTCACCCACTTCCTTTTACAGAGTGAGTGTTTCCTGCTTCTAGTTATTCAGCAAAAGGGGCGTCGTTTCCTGGGAAGCCTGGGTCACAGGTCAGGAGTGTCCTCCCAGGGGGCAGTGCAGGGGAGCCCCGTCTGCAGACAGGTTGAGGGGCCATCTGGTCTACTGGGTCTTGTGTCCAAGGGGCACAACACTGAGGATGTCAGTTCCAGAAGTGGCTCTAGAAGGGGGGTCCCAGATGCAGGGAGTCCTCGACTCAGGTGCCAGGTGCTCGGCGTACCTGGAGGTGCACTTGTTCAGGTGTCATGGCCAAGGGCGAGAAAGTGTAGACTGCAGTGGGTGGTGTTGGACTGATCCGGACTCTGACCCCTGCATGCACTACTTTTTTTTTTTTTTTTTTGACAGGCAGAGTGGACAGTGAGAGAGAGAGACAGAGAGAAAGGTCTTCCTTTGCTGTTGGTTCACCCTCCAATGGCCACCGTGGCTGGCGCTCTGTGGCTGGCGCACCGCGCTGATCCGATGGCAGGATCCAGGTGCTTCTCCTGGTCTCCCATGGGGTGCAGGGCCCAAGTACTTGGGCCATCCTCCACTGCACTCCCTGGCCACAGCAGAGAGCTGGCCTGGAAGAGGGGCAACCGGGACAGAATCCGGCACCCCGACCAGGACTAGAACCCGGTGTGCCGGCGCCGCTAGGCGGAGGATTAACCTAGTGAGCCACGGCGCCGGCCCCCTGCATGCACTACTTAGAAGCTGTGTGACTGTGGACAGCTTACTTAACCTCTCTGAACCTGGGGTTCTGTATCGGCTTGTAATGATTGTTGATTAAATGAGAGAAAAGGACGCCAAGTTCTGAGGACACAGTCCTAGGAGAGTTAGCACAGTGAGTTGGTAGCTCTGTGCAAACCAGATGGAAGAGCAGGATAAAATCAACCGAGGGCAGAGGTTAGAAGGAGGCTGCCGGGTTCCCTCACAAGGAAGAGGGAAGGTCCTAGCCCTCGCCTGACGTCGCTGAACTGGGACCTTCGTTCATAACCCAAGGGCTAAATTCTCAAAGAACACTCTGCCCAATTTCTTTCCAGGTCTCCAGAGCCTGCCATGGGAGAGGACTCTCTCCCCGGAAGCCCTGTGGTTGGGGCAGCTCAGGACACACTCAGGGGTGCTGAGGGATGGAGTGGGGCTCAGTCCTGTCCTGGGGGGGCCTGGGAGCACCCAGAAAGCGTGGGGCAGCAGCATGGGGTCTGGGGCGTGGGCCTCGCCTGCTGGGTGTGAGCCAGGTCATTGCCTCCCCCTGTCCGTTCCTCGGGGAAATTGGAGCGAGTTTGCTTTAGTATAATTCATCACGCTCGTAAAGGAGAAAAGTCACACAGTCAAATAAGCAGGTACACACAGCACCTCTGAAGTCCACGACTTTTCCTGAGAAGCTGCGAAGGCAGGAGGTCCTCCCTCTAAGACCCAGAAGAGGACAAGGACCCTGCAAGTCCCCACCTTGCTCCAGCATTTGCTTAGCTTGCCCAGCACAGAGGACGCGAGGGTTGGGAAGGCAGAAACCTCTATCTAGCACCAATACGGAAACATATTTAAAAGTAGCATATAAAGATCAATTACTTATCTACACACACAAGGAGCAACTTTATTTATTTATTTTTTCTTTGACAGGTAGAGTTAGACAGTAAAAGAGATGGGGGGGGGGTCTTCCTTCCGTTGGTTCACTCCCCAAATGGCCGCTACGGCCGGCGCACTGCACCGATCCAAAACCAGGAGCCAGGTGCTTCTCCTGGTCTCCCATGTGGTGCAGGGCCCAAGCACCTGGGCCATCCTCCTCTGCACTCCCTGGCCACAGCAGAGAGCTGGACTGGAAGAGGAGCAACCAGGACAGAATCCGGCGCCCTGACAGGGACTAGAACCCGGTGTGCCGGCGCCGCAGGTGGAGGATTAGCCCAGTGAGCCGTGGCGCCGGCCCGGAATTAAAATTTGAGCAAATATCTGAGCAAGTTTCAAGGAGAAAATAATATGTCAGCAAAAGACATTTGTTTTTAAGATTTTATTTATTTATTTGAAAGGCAGAGTTAAAGATAGTGAGAGGGAGACACAGAGAGAGAGGTCTTCCTTCTGTTGGCTCATTCCTCAAATGGCTGCAATGGCCAGAGCTGCACCAATCTGGAGCCAGGAGCCGGGAGCTTTTTCCAGGTCTCCCATGCAGGTGCAGAGGCCCAAGGACTTGTGCCAACTTCTACTGCTTTCCCAGGCCATAGCAGAGAGCTAGATGGGAAGAGGAGCAGCCGGGACTAGAACCGGAGCCCATATGGGATGCTGGTGCCAAAGGTGGAGGATTAACCTACTGCACCACGGCACCAGCCCCAGCAAAAGACATTTTAAAATTCAAAAATAATTGGAATTACCTACCATGTTCATGGATAGGGAAATTATCATGATGATGACTTGATACACTTACATCCAATGTTTCAACAGAGATTTTTTTTAAAAATTCCATTTTAGAAACTTGCCTAATTCCAAAATTTTTGTAGACAGGGAAATGGCCAATGTTTGCAAAGACAGTCGATAACAAAGAACATGACCTACCAGATATCAAGATTTCAAAATCCAGCTGTAGTGCTGATAACAACGTTGTGTAGGCTCCCTGATTGGCAGTTATCAATGTAATCAGAATAGAGGTGAGAAACAGATCCACACAGAAACTGAAGGGAGAGGATGCCGGGAGCGCCACTGCAGGGCAGCTGGGAAATCTGGATAATGTTGAAGCAGACAGAGGAGAGACAGTGGATCACTCCTCAGTCTAGACACAAAGGTCACTGACAGGCAGCTCAAGGGATTACATGTGAAAGGGAAACTCAAAAACACTTAGAGGTAATGTAGGGGAATATTTTTAAATTTTGGGGGTGGGTATCAATAATTTCTTTAAAAAAAGATTTATTTTATTTTCTGAAAGGCAGAGTAACAGAGCAGGGAAAGAGATAGAGAGTGATCTTCCCTCTTCTTGTTCACTCCCCAAATGGCTGCAATGGTCAGAGCTGGACCAGGCAGAAGCCAGGAGTCAGGAGCTTCATCCAGGTCTCCCACGTGGATGCAGGGGACCAAGGACTTGCCTATCCTCCACTGCTTTCTCAGGCCATAAGCATGAGCTGGATTGGAAGTGGAGCAGCCAGGATTCAACCTGACACCCGTATGGGATGCTGGCACGGCAGGCAGTGGCCTAAGCAGTTACACCACAACGCCGGGCCCGGGGACAAATACTTTCTTAAGCAGTTGCAAAAAGTATGAACCATAAAGGAAAATACTGAATAATTTGCTACAGGAAAGTGAAAACCCATTTCCCAAGATCTCATGAAGCTGACAAGCTACGAGAGTGTATTCAGAGCCCACAGACTAACGAAGGACTTGCAAAGAGTTTCTGCAAACACCCGAGGAAAACTCAGACAACAGAAATAGACGGAGGGGCCGGGCTGTGGCACAGTGGGTTAATCCTCCGACTGTGACACCAGCATCCCGTATGGGCGCCAGTCCTAGTCCTGGCGGCTCCACTTCTGGTCCAGCTCTCTGCTATGGCCTAGGAAAGCAGCAGAAGATGGCCCAAGCGCTTGGGCCCCTGCACTTGCATGGGAGACCAGGAGGAGGCTCCTGGCTTTGGATCAGCCCAGTTCTGGGCACTGCAGCCATTTGAGAAGTGAACCAGCGGATGGAAGACCTTTCTCTCTGTCTCATTCTCATTGTCTGTAACTCTACCTGTCAAATAAATAAATAAAATCTTATTTAAAAAAAAAGTAATAGATGGAAAACCAGAAGAGACATTTCACAACAATGTGATCCAGGTGGCCAACAAACCCGTGGGAGGGGCTTCAACTCCTGGGTCCTCTGTGCAATGAAAATGCAAATGACATGCAAATGACGACACAGAGATCCCATTTCTTCTGCCCTCAGTGGAGGAGGCTGGAGAGGCCTACAGGGTTGGGGCGAAGGGCCGGCGGGTGGGAGGGGCGGCTGCTGGGGTGACGTTGGGAGACAGTTTGGGGTTGTGTCCGCGGGGAGCTGCCTGAGCAACACAGCAAAGCACGCCCATGGCCCTGGAGTCTGGGGAGGCGCCTGCACTCCGGAAGCCGCGAACACGAGGGACCCAGGGGGGCATGTGCTTAAGGATGTCCTCAAGAATGTTGTAACAGTCGCCAAAAACAAGGAGGGGGAAGCACAAAGACAAAGAAGAAGATGACCGATGCCACCGACAGAAGGGACAGACGAGTCTCAGTGCCTTCATGCACAGAGCACAGAGCTTGCAAAGGACCGGCTCAGCCACGACCCTCCCAGGGGCAACGCGGGCGAGAACATCCCCGCCCTCAGCAATGAAGCTGGGTCCTCTCGTCTCGGCACAGTTCAAGAGCAAACGAGGCTGAAGGAGACGCCCCTTGGACATCCCGTGTGCTTCCTCCTCTGGCAGAACCCAGGCAGTGGCGAGCCCGGAATTCCGCAGAGCTGTGCAGGGGACGGGGCTCCCGCGCTGTGTGAGCTGCTGTGGCCCGCAGTGCGAGGCGTGCCCCAAACACCACCGCGGGTTACAGGCACATCGCGTGTGTATTGGCCGCGTTCATTTCTGTGTGGGCCTCACTGGCAGGTTAGGAAAAGCAGAGAGCATTCTCATGGAAATCCGGATCCTTCTGTTCCCCAAGGGTCTCCGTGGCATCAAGGCTGTGCACTCTTCCAGCTCAGCTGACTTGGCCTCGCCCAGGGCCCCGCTGCGGCCGGTTCACCCACAGGACAGCAGCCAGCATGGCCAGGAGCAGGGGCAGCTTCAGGAAGACCAGCAGCAGGCCGTGGACGCTGCCGAGCAGGGACCTGCAGGGGACGCCATGACACAGTGACTCACCTGGCCCCAGGGAGGCCCCGCTGCCCTGTGCTTCCTTCCTGTCCCTGTGGCTCAGGTCCTGTGCCCACTACACTCCAGGACAGGACCAAACCTGGACAGGGCAGCCCTGAGCCAAGGACCCGGGCCCTCTGACTGCCAGCCGAAGACTTGCCCTTGAACTTCGCCTGGTGGACGTCAGGAAAGGCAACGCCATGGCAGGGCTCCAGGGCAGTCCTGCGGCCAGGGAGTCCCCCTCCGCCTGCCCCATTTGGGGCCCGCTCCTCCTGGGATGCAGCGGTCAGTGCCGAGGTGTTGTTTGTTTCCTGTCTGCCCCTCCCAGGGCAGCACTCCCCGTGTTGGAGGGGCTGGTGTCGTTATGCTCAGGGAGGGAGCGAGGGCCTGCCCTGCGCATGTGCAGTGGAAGCCTGGCACGTGATGGTTGGAGAAGGAGGGATGAACGGCCCAGCTCGCGTTTGCTGGGCCTCAGAAGGTGGGGTTGTCAAAGTCGGATGGCACCGGTGACCAGGTGGAGGGGCGGAGGGAAGCAGAGGGGAGAGAGCACCCAGGTCCCTGCCCCCCACCCCACAGCAGCTGCTCCTGTGCAGCCCAGCCAGCCCTAAAGGCTCCTGTGCAAGGCATTGGCACTCCCTGCACAGGGGTGCCCGGGACTCCCGCCCCTGGATGCCTGACCCCCGACCCTGCAGGTCACTCACAGGACACGCGTGCTCCCCGAGGCTGCAAAACAGCAGCTCAGCAGACCCCGCCCACTGCCCCCACCTTCAGTGCCGCCGTCTCTCCAGACAGTCAGCAGACACCACAACTCCCAGCTCATTCCCGTGGGACTCCACCCCGCAGGTCAGACCTCCCGGCCTAGCGAGAACCATGTCCACGTGCTCACCCTTAGTCCGGGCTGAGAAGAGGGTCCCGCCCCAACTAGGACCTTCTCAGTGAGGCATGGGACCATGAGTACAGGCAGGGCTGGGAGGAGGGAGACACAGCCACACCCACCCAGAGGAGAAGCCCCCAGGAGGCACAGACCCAGACGCGGGCCCCTTACCAAGGGTGTGGGCTGGGCTGAGGGGGCTTCTCTCCGGTGTGTGCTGGCAGGGTCTTCGCTGGGATTGTGGGGCCTCCGTAGCTGGGGGCTGTGGCCGGGGCTGTGGGTGAAGCACAAGTCAGCAGGGGGCCCTCCCTGGGTCTCCCTCGCTCAGGCACAGCTCTGACTCCCACACACCAGGTCCCCCAGGGTGGGAGGGACGGAGGGCCCAGGGCCAACTTGTCCAGTGGCACAGCCAGGCCTGACCCAGGCTCCTGGGCCCCTCTCCAGTCCCGGGGCCAGGTGCTCCAGGGCCAGGTGTGCTCTTTCAGTTTGGCGGGGGGATCTGAGCACCTGGGGAAAGGCACACGGTGCCCAGGCCCGCCCCAGCCACACCCCTCCTTCTCAGGGAAGCACTTGCGATGCCCACTCTGCAGGCCCATCTGGCCGGGCCCTGGGCGTGACCAGGCAAGAGCACGGACAGTCAGCTGGAGCCACGCTCTACGTTGGAACCTGGGATCTACCCAGACCTTGGCCCCGAGCAGGTCCCCGGACCGCCCTCTCCAAGGGGCCTAATGACCAGGAAGAAAGATCTAGAGAGAGTGGACCGTGGGGGAGAGCGGCTTCTCCGGAAGCCAGCAGGGCAGAAGGCGTTCCCGTCAGCCCCAGCGCCCCGAGTGCGAGTTCTGCTCCCTGCTCTTCAGTGTGAGCCCACACGGGGGCCAGAGGGAGCCTCCCATGGCCAGAGAGCAAGGAGGGAAGCAGAGGAGCCCAGGACAAGGTCAGCAGACCCCGAAGGCAACGCAGCTCCTCGTGGGTGCGCTCAGACAGGCTGCGTCCCATTAGGGAGCGTGAGCAGCCCCGGGTGTGACCGCCCCAGACCCGCTTCCCACCCCAACCCCCTGCCCCGGGGAGCAGCCACTTTCAGGGGCTGTCTGGGCTCCCCCACAGGACAGCCTGGGGCAAGGATGGGGGAAGCCCACCCAGGAGCCTGTCTCCCCCTGCTGCCCCCTGGTGGCCGCTGCCAGGCTGGCTGCTGGGACTGTGGGTGGCAGGTGCAATGCAGCAGGGCCAGGGTCAGGGCAGCCTTGGGGGGAGGGGAGCTGTGCACTCAGGTTCAGTTCCCCCCAGGGAGGCTCCCGGAGAAGGGCCACGGGAGGTGGGTCTCATCACGACAGGAGGGCAGCAAAGACCCTGGGCCACGCCCACTGTCATCCAAGAAGACTTAGGCCTTGGGGCAGTGAGGTGGAATGTCAAGAAGGGGGTGGGACCGCGTAGAAGCCAGTGTGCTCCCTCTCCCCTCACAGATAATGACACACACACAGGGGGTCCTGAGCACCGGCCAACCTCACCCTCCATCCCATTGCTCTCCTTAGGGAAGGAACGGGCAGCCCCGGCTCAGGCAGCCCTGGTGCTGGGGCGAGGGGACTCACCCGGGGACACGAGCACCGTCACCAGGAAGAAGGTGTCCGGCTTCCATGGCTCATCCACCGCACACAGGTACGTGCCCGCGTCCTCGATGCTGAGGTTCTCCAAGGTCACAGTGAAGGTGAGGTTTGCAGGATGGTCCCTGATGGACACTCGGCCGCTCCGCGCTTCTACCTCTGGCAGTTTTGTCTTCACGATCTTCTGTCCTGGCAAACACGGGTGACGGCACCAGAATTTGGCCCGCGTCCTGTGTTCTTCCTCGTACCGGCACTGCACGCTCAGGGATCCCCCCTCGGTGCCTCTCACAGTGCTGGGGCCGCTCAGACAGAAACAGCCTGGAAGACACAAGCCCGAGTGCTGGGCCCTCCCCAGGCAGTCACGTGTGGGTCACGTGTGCTGAGGGCCAGCGCTGGAAAACAGCTTGCCCCCCCCCGAGTCTGGAGTTGGGGATGGGGTGGGAATGCAGAAGTGGCCACACAGCCGGGAAGGCTGGGCACAGGAAACAGCTTGTGTGTGTGTGTATGTGCGTGCACATGTGTGTGTGCGCACGTGTGTGTGTGCACACGTGTGTGTGTGATGTGCTCGAACAGCATTTCAGGCTGTATGATCAGGCCAGTAACTTTCGTTTTGTTGTTGTTGTTGTTGTTGTTGTTTTGTTTTTGACAGGCAGAGTGGACAGTGAGAGAGAGAGACAGAGAGAAAGGTCTTCCTTTGCCGTTGGTTCACCCTCCAATGGCTGCCATGACAGGCGTGCTGGGGCCTGCGCATCCCACTGATCCGAATCCAGGAGCCAGGTGCTTCTCCTGGTCTCCCATGGGGTGCAGGGCCCAAGCACTTGGGCCATCCTCCACTGCACTCCCTGGCCACAGCAGAGAGCTGGCCTGGAAGAGGGGCAACCGGGACAGAATCCGGCGCCCCGACGGGACTAGAACCTGGCGTGCCGGCACCGCAAGGTGGAGGATTAGCCTAGAGAGCCTCAGCGCCGGCCCGGGCCAGTAACTTTCCACGGCACCCCTCTTCCTGAGTGCTGACTCTGCAGTGGGTGTTGGGGGTCCTGACCCCCTGTATCGGGCCCTGCAGCCCACCTGTCACCTGTGAGCAGGTGCTGGATGCCCCTCAACCTCCCGCCCTCTCTCCACAACCCACCGCCCTCTCTTAGCTGACCCTTGCCCCTCGTCCCGTGCAGCCCTGCCCCTCTGTCCTGGTCCAGGCCCGGCCCACCCACCTTGAATGAGCAGGAGGAGCAGGGGAGGAGACAGCCACACAGCCCTGCGCCTGGAGGGCGTGTCTCCAGCACAGGTGTCGCTGGCAGCCATGCCAGGCCCAGGCAGGAACAAAGTGGAGCCTTGTCACAGAGGCAGAGTGTCCACTGCCCCACTGGGCTCTTCCACCCTCTCCACTTTCTGGTCCGGCCTCAGGTCTGACGCTAGAGGTGGTCAGGATGCAGGCAGTGAGAGACAGCAGGCAGCGAGAGATGGCAAGTGGCAGGGACTTAGAGTCCTGGCTCCTCTCACTCCCAGTGCCGGGCTTGGCCAGGGCTGTGGGTGTGCGTGCAGCTGCTGGTCTCAGGGCCCCACCCACGCCCAGCAGAGCCCACTGCACTGTTTCCTCCTCATTGGGACCTCCTCCCCTCTGTGATATGTAACTTCCTGTCTTCAGAAGTGATCGCCCCAGGGGTGGAGGCCATTCCCCTCCATCCTCTCTAGTTACTGTGATGACACTGAAGGGCTGTGTCCCCCCCACCAGCTGGACCAGAATGGTCGCTAGGGGGCCCGGACCCTCGGGGCTCTTTGCAATGGCTGATGGACCATGGTGCTCCTAGGGCGGGGGTACAGCGTAACTGAACAAAACTGAGGAGGGAGAGAGGGTGTGAACAGAAGGCTGTGTTAGCTAATCAGTGGGAACTCGTGAGCCCTCCCTCCGTGTTCGCACCTGTGACCTTTCTCAGACTCAGTGTCCTCAGCTGAGATGAAATCCTGGGCTCTTTGAGGACGCTCCCTGCAACACCGCAGCCAAAAGAGAGGAGAGCGGCCTCCCTCGGCCTCGCCCACCGCGGCGTACAACACCCCTGGGAAAAGCCAGACAGGGAGGCGCCCAGACCACCCCAGGGCTGTCAGGTGGACCCAACGTCTGAGCTGTCCCTGCTACCAAGGGACCCTCAGACACCGCCCCTGTTGGACGTGATCCCTGCTGGGTGCAGCCTGTGTGGAGGCCAGCGCCATCTCACCACCCGTCCCGTCCTGGGCCCCTCGACCACCGCGGCCGTATCCTAGAGTCACGACAGCATAATTGGGGTAGTTTTCTTAAGAGCTGCTAGGACCCTCATTTTGGCCAAATGAGCTAACAGAGACAGGATGGCAGGAAGCTGGGCCCCTCCCCCACGGCGGTGCAGGCTAGTGCAGCACCACATCCCGAGGATGTGGGCGAGATGGATGACCTCCCTCAAGATCTATGATGGGGGCCGGCGCTGTGGCGTAGCGGGTAAAGCCGCCACCTGCAGAGCCGGCATCCCATATGGGCATGATTGAGTGCCATGCTCTGCTTCCCATCCAGCTCCCTCTTAATGCGCCTGGGATAGCAGTGGAAGATGACCCAAGTCCTTGGGCCCTGCACTCCCATGGGAGACCCAGAAGAAGCTCCTGGTTCCTGGCTGCTGGGCCACCTAGGGAGTGAACCAGTGGATGGAAGATGGAAGACCTCTCTGTCTCTCTCTGCCTCTCTGTCACTCTGCCTTTCTTTGATTTCTCTTTTTCTTAAATAACACTAATTCTTTTTTTAAGATTATTTATTTGAGATATAGAGTTACAGACTCACTGAAAGGGAGAGACAGAGAGAGAAGTCTTCTGTCCTTTGGTTCACTCTCCAGTGGCCCCAAGGGCTGGAGCTGCACCGATCTGAAGCCAGCAGTCAGGAGCTTCATCCAGGTCTTCCACATGGATAATGCAAGGCACCAGGACTTGGCCATCCTCCACTGATTTCCCAGGCCATAAGCAGGGAGCTGGGTTGGAAGTGGAGCAGCCAGGACTCAACCCGACACCCGTATGGGATGCTGGCACGGCAGGCAGTGGCCTAAGCAGTTACACCACAACGCCGGCCCCGGGGACAAATACTTTCTTAAGCAGTTGCAAAAAGTATGAACCATAAAGGAAAATACTGAATAATTTGCTACAGGAAAGTGAAAACCCATTTCCCAAAGATCTCATGAAGCTGACAAGCTACGAGAGTGTATTCAGAGCCCACAGACTAACGAAGGACTTGCAAAGAGTTTCTGCAAACACCCGAGGAAAACTCAGACAACAGAAATAGACGGAGGGGCCGGGCTGTGGCACAGTGGGTTAATCCTCCGACTGTGGCACCAGCATCCCGTATGGACTCCAGTCCTAGTCCCGGCTGCTCCACTTCTGGTCCAGCTCTCTGCTATGGCCTGGGAAAGCAGTAGAAGATGGCCCAAGCGCTTGGGCCCCTGCACTTGCATGGGAGACCAGGAGGAGGCTCCTGGCTTTGGATCAGCCCAGTTCTGGCCATTGCAGCCATTTGAGAAGTGAACCAGCGGATGGAAGACCTTTCTCTCTGTCTCTCCCTCTCATTGTCTGTAACTCTACCTGTCAAATAAATAAATAAAATCTTATTTTAAAAAAAGTAATAGATGGAAGACCAGAAGAGACATTTCACAACAATGTGATCCAGGTGGCCAACAAACCCGTGGGAGGGGCTTCGACTCCTGGGTCCTCTGTGCAATGAAAATGCAAATGACATGCAAATGACAACACAGAGATCCCATTTCTTCTGCCCTCAGTGGAGGAGGCTGGAGAGGCCTACAGGGTTGGGGCAAAGGGCCGGCGGGTGGGAGGGGCGGCTGCTGGGGTGATTTTGGGAGACACTTTGGGGTTGTGTCCGCGGGGAGCTGCCTGAGCAACACAGCAAAGCACGGCCATGGCCATGGAGTCTGGGGAGGCGCCTGCACTCCAGGAGCCGCGAACACGAGGGACCCGGGGGGGGGGCATGTGCTTAAGGATGTCCTTAAGAATGTTGTAACAGTCGCCAAAAACAAGGAGGGGGAAGCACAAAGACAAAGAAGAAGATGACCGATGCCACCGACAGAAGGGACAGATGAGTCTCAGTGCCTTCATGCACAGAGCACAGAGCTTGCAAAGGACCGGCTCAGCCACGACCCTCCCAGGGGCAACGCGGGCGAGAACATCCCCGCCCTCAGCAATGAAGCTGGGTCCTCTCGTCTCGGCACAGTTCAAGAGCAAACGAGGCTGAAGGAGACGCCCCTTGGACATCCCGTGTGCTTCCTCCTCTGGCAGAACCCAGGCAGTGGCAAGCCCGGAATTCCGCAGAGCTGTGCAGGGGACGGGGCTCCCGCGCTGTGTGAGCTGCTGTGGCCCGCAGTGCGAGGCATCCCCCAAACACCACCGCGGGTTACAGGCACATCGCGTGTGTATTGGCCGCGTTCATTTCTGTGTGGGTCTCACTGGCAGGTTAGGAAAAGCAGAGAGCATTCTCATGGAAACCCAGATCCTTCTGTTCCCCAAGGGCCTCCGTGGCATCAAGGCTGTGCGCTCTTCCAGCTCAGCTGACTTGGCCTCGCCCAGGGCCCCGCTGCGGCCGGTTCACCCACAGGACAGCAGCCAGCATGGCCAGGAGCAGGGGCAGCTTCAGGAAGACCAGCAGCAGGCCGTGGACGCTGCCGAGCAGGGACCTGCAGGGGACGCCATGACACAGTGACTCACCTGGCCCCAGGGAGGCCCCGCTGCCCTGTGCTTCCTTCCTGTCCCTGTGGCTCAGGTCCTGTGTCCACTACACTCCAGGACAGGACCAAACCTGGACAGGGCAGCCCTGAGCCAAGGACCCGGGCCCTCTGACTGCCAGCCGAAGACTTGCCCTTGAACTTCGCCTGGTGGACGTCAGGAAAGGCAACGCCATGGCAGGGCTCCAGGGCAGTCCTGCGGCCAGGGAGTCCCCCTCCGCCTGCCCCATTTGGGGCCCGCTCCTCCTGGGATGCAGCGGTCAGTGCCGAGGTGTTGTTTGTTTCCTGTCTGCCCCTCCCAGGGCAGCACTCCCCGTGTTGGAGGGGCTGGTGTCGTTATGCTCAGGGAGGGAGCGAGGGCCTGCCCTGCGCATGTGCAGTGGAAGCCTGGCACGTGATGGTTGGAGAAGGAGGGATGAACGGCCCAGCTCGCGTTTGCTGGGCCTCAGAAGGTGGGGTTGTCAAAGTCGGATGGCACCGGTGACCAGGTGGAGGGGCGGAGGGAAGCAGAGGGGAGAGAGCACCCAGGTCCCTGCCCCCCACCCCACAGCAGCTGCTCCTGTGCAGCCCAGCCAGCCCTGAAGGCTCCTGTGCAAGGCATTGGCACTCCCTGCACAGGGGTGCCCGGGACTCCCGCCCCTGGGTGCCTGACCCCCGACCCTGCAGGTCACTCACACGACCCGTGTGCTCCCCGAGGCTGCAAAACAGCAGCTCAGCAGACCCCGCCCACTGCCCCCACCTTCAGTGCCACCGTCTCTCCAGACAGTCAGCAGACACCACAACTCCAGGCTCATTCCCGTGGGACTCCACCCCGCAGGTCAGACCTCCCGGCCGAGCGAGAACCGTGTCCACGTGCTCACCCTGGGTCCGGGCTGAGAAGAGGACCCAACCCAACTAGGACCTTCTCAGTGAGGCGTGGGACCATGAGTACAGGCAGGGCTGGGAGGAGGGAGACACAGCCACACCCACCCAGAGGAGAAGCCCCCAGGAGGCACAGACCCAGACGCGGGCCCCTTACCCAGGGTGTGGGCTGGGCTCAGGGGGTTTCTCTCCGGTGTGTGCTGGCAGGGTCGTCACTGGGATTGTGGGGCCTCCGTAGCTGGGGGCTGGGGTCGGGGCTGTGGCCGGGGCTGTGGGTGAAGCACAAGTCAGCAGGGGGCCCTCCCTGGGTCTCCCTCGCGCAGGCACAGCTCTGACTCCCACACACCAGGTCCCCCAGGGTGGGAGGGACGGATGGCCCAGGGCCAACTTGTCCAGTGGCACAGCCAGGCCTGACCCAGGCTCCTGGGCCCCTCTCCAGTCCCGGGGCCAGGTGCTCCAGGGCCAGGTGTGCTCTTTCAGTTTGGCGGGGGGATCTGAGCACCTGGGGAAAGGCACACGGTGCCCAGGCCCGCCCCAGCCACACCCCTCCTTCTCAGGGAAGCCCGGGGCGATGTCCACTCTGCAGGCCCATCTGGCCGGGCCCTGGACGTGACCAGGCAAGAGCAGGGACAGTCAGCTGGAGCCACGCTCTACGTTGGAACCTGGGATCTACCCAGACCTTGGCCCCGAGCAGGTCCCCGGACCGCCCTCTCCAAGGGGCCTAATGACCAGGAAGAAAGATCTAGAGAGAGTGGACCGTGGGGGAGAGCGGCTTCTCCGGAAGCCAGCAGGGCAGAAGGCGTTCCCGTCAGCCCCAGCGCCCCGAGTGCGAGTTCTGCTCCCTGCTCTTCAGTGTGAGCCCACACGGGGGCCAGAGGGCACCTCCCATGGCCAGAGAGCAAGGAGGGAAGCAGAGGAGCCCAGGACAAGGTCAGCAGACCCCGAAGGCAACGCAGCTCCTCGTGGTGCGCTCAGACAGGCTGCGTCCCATTAGGGAGCATGAGCAGCCCCGGGTGTGACCGCCCCAGACCCGCTTCCCACCCCAACCCCCCGCCCCGGGGAGCAGCCACTTTCAGGGGCTGTCTGGGCTCCCCCACAGGACAGCCTGGGGCAAGGATGGGGGAAGCCCACCCAGGAGCCTGGCTCCCCCTGCTGCCCCCTGGTGGCCGCTGCCAGGCTGGCTGCTGGGATTGTGGGTGGCAGGTGCAATGCAGCAGGGCCAGGGTCAGGGCAGCCTTGGGGGGAGGGGAGCTGTGCACTCAGGTTCAGTTCCCCCCAGGGAGGCTCCCGGAGACAGGGCCACGGGAGGTGGGGCTCGTGACGACAGGAGGGCAGCAAAGATCCGGGGACCCTGGGCCACGCCCACTGTCATCCAAGAAGACTTGGGCCTGGGGCAGTGAGGTGGAGCATCAAGAAGGGGGTGGGACCGCGTAGAAGCCAGTGTGCTCCCTCTCCCCTCACAGATAGTGACACACACACAGGGGGTCCTGAGCACCGGCCCAACCTCACCCTCCATCCCACTGCTCTCCTTAGGGAGGGAATGGGCAGCCCTGGCCTCAGGCAGCCCTGGTGCTGGGGCGAGGGGACTCACCTGGGGACACGAGCACCGTCACCAGGAAGAAGATGTCCCACCCCTGTGGCACATCCACCCCACACTGGTATGTGCCCGCGTCCTGGATGCTGAGGTTCTCCAAGGTCACGGTGAAGGTGAGGTTTGCAGGATGGTCCCTGATGGACACTCGGCCGCTCCGCGCTTCTAGCTCTGGCGGTTTTGTCATCACGATCTCTCGTCCTGGCAAACACCGGTGACGGCACCAGAATTTGGCCTGCATCCTGTGTTCTTCCTCGTACCGGCACTGCACGCTCAGGGATCCCCCCTCGGTGCCGCTCACAGTGCTGGGGCCGCTCAGACAGAAACAGCCTGGAAGACACAAGCCCGAGTGCTGGGCCCTCCCCAGGCAGTCACGTGTGGGTCACGTGTGCTGAGGGCCAGCGCTGGAAAACAGCTTGCCCCCGCCCCGAGTCTGGAGTTGGGGGTGGGGTGGGAATGCAGAAGTGGCCACACAGCCGGGAAGGCTGGGCACAGGAAACAGCTTGTGTGTGTGTGTATGTGCGTGCACACGTGTGTGTGTGCACACGTGTGTGTGTGATGTGCTCGAACAGCATTTCAGGCTGTATGATCAGGCCAGTAACTTTCGTTTTGTTGTTGTTGTTGTTGTTGTTGTTGTTTTGTTTTTGACAGGCAGAGTGGACAGTGAGAGAGAGAGACAGAGAGAAAGGTCTTCCTTTGCCGTTGGTTCACCCTCCAATGGCTGCCATGACAGGCGTGCTGGGGCCTGCGCATCCCACTGATCCGAATCCAGGAGCCAGGTGCTTCTCCTGGTCTCCCATGGGGTGCAGGGCCCAAGCACTTGGGCCATCCTCCACTGCACTCCCTGGCCACAGCAGAGAGCTGGCCTGGAAGAGGGGCAACCGGGACAGAATCCGGCGCCCCAACCAGGACTAGAACCTGGTGTGCCGGCACCGCAAGGTGGAGGATTAGCCTAGAGAACCTCAGCGCCGGCCCGGGCCAGTAACTTTCCACGGCACCCCTCTTCCTGAGTGCTGACTCTGCAGTGGGTGTTGGGGGTCCTGACCCCCTGTATCGGGCCCTGCAGCCCACCTGTCACCTGTGAGCAGGTGCTGGAAGCCCCTCAACCTCCCGCCCTCTCTCCACAACCCACCGCCCTCTCTTAGCTGACCCTTGCCCCTCGTCCCGTCCAGCCCTGCCCCTCTGTCCTGGTCCAGGCCCGGCCCACCCACCTTGAATGAGCAGGAGGAGCAGGGGAGGAGACAGCCACACAGCCCTGCGCCTGGAGGGCGTGTCTCCAGCACAGGTGTCGCTGGCAGCCATGCCAGGCCCAGGCAGGAACAAAGTGGAGCCTTGTCACAGAGGCAGAGTGTCCACTGCCCCACTGGGCTCTTCCACCCTCTCTACTTTCTGGTCCGGCCTCAGGTCTGACGCTAGAGGTGGTTCTGATGCAGGCAGCGAGAGACAGCAGGCAGCGAGAGATGGCAAGTGGCAGGGACTTAGAGTCCTGGCTCCTCTCACTCCCAGTGCCGGGCTTGGCCAGGGCTGTGGGTGTGCGTGCAGCTGCTGGTCTCAGGGCCCCACCCACGCTCAGCAGAGCCCACTGCACTGTTTCCTCCTCATTGGGACCTCCTCCCCTCTGTGATATGTAACTTCCTGTCTTCAGAAGTGATCGTCCCAGGGGTGGAGGCCATTCCCCTCCATCCTCTCTAGTTACTGTGATGACACTGAAGGGCTGTGTCCCCCCCACCAGCTGGACCAGAATGGTCGCTAGGGGGCCCGGACCCTCGGGGCTCTTTGCAATGGCTGATGGACCATGGTGCTCCTAGGGCGGGGGTACAGCGTAACTGAACAAAACTGAGGAGGGAGAGAGAGGGTGTGAACAGAAGGCAGTGTTAGCTAATCAGTGGGAACTCGTGAGCCCTCCCTCCGTGTTCGCACCTGTGACCTTTCTCAGACTCAGTGTCCTCGGCTGAGATGAAATCCTGGGCTCTTTGAGGACGCTCCCTGCAACACCGCAGCCAAAAGAGAGGAGAGCGGCCTCCCTCGGCCTCGCCCACCACGGCGTACAACACCCCTGGGAAAAGCCAGACAGGGAAGCGCCCAGACCACCCCAGGGCTGTCAGGTGGACCCAACGTCTGAGCTGTCCCTGCTACCAAGGGACCCTCAGACACCGCCCCTGTTGGATGTGATCCCTGCTGGGTGCAGCCTGTGTGGAGGCCAGCCCCATCTCACCACCCGTCCCGTCCTGGGCCCCTTGACCACTGTGGCCGTATCCTAGAGTCACGACAGCATAATTGGGGTAGTTTTCTTAAGAGCTGCTAGGACCCTCATTTTGGCCAAATGAGCTAACAGAGACAGGACGGCAGGAAGCTGGGCCCCTCCCCCACGGCGGTGCAGGCTTAGCAGCACCACATCCTGAGGGCTGTGGGCGAGATGGATGACCCTCCCTCAAGATCTATGATGGGGGCAGGCGCTGTGGCGTAGCGGGTAAAGCCGCCACCTGCAGAGCCGGCATCCCATATGGGCACGTTTGAGTGCCATGCTCTACTTCCCATCCAGCTCCCTGCTAATGCGCCTGGGATAGCTGTGGAAGATGACCCAAGTCCTTGGGCCCTGCACTCCCATGGGAGACCCAGAAGAAGCTCCTGGTTCCTGGCTGCTGGGCCACCTAGGGAGTGAACCAGTGGATGGAAGATGGAAGACCTCTCTGTCTCTCTCTGCCTCTCTGTAACTCTGCCTTTCTTTGATTTCTCTTTTTCTTAAATAACACTAATTCTTTTTTTAAGATTATTTATTTGAGATATAGAGTTACAGACTCACTGAAAGGGAGAGACAGAGAGAGAAGTCTTCTGTCCTTTGGTTCACTCTCCAGTGGCCCCAAGGGCTGGAGCTGCACCGATCTGAAGCCAGCAGTCAGGAGCTTCATCCAGGTCTTCCACATGGATAATGCAAGGCACCAGGACTTGGCCATCCTCCACTGCTTTCTCAGGCCATAAGCATGAGCTGGATTGGAAGAGGAGCAGCCAGGATTCAACCTGACACCCGTATGGGATGCTGGCACGGCAGGCAGTGGCCTAAGCAGTTACACCACAACGCCGGCCCCGGGGACAAATACTTTCTTAAGCAGTTGCAAAAAGTATGAACCATAAAGGAAAATACTGAATAATTTGCTACAGGAAAGTGAAAACCCATTTCCCAAAGATCTCATGAAGCTGACAAACTAGGAGAGTGTATTCAGAGCCCACAGACTAACGAAGGACTTGCAAAGAGTTTCTGCAAACACCCGAGGAAAACTCAGACAACAGAAATACACGGAGGGGCCGGGCTGTGGCGCAGTGGGTTAATCCTCCGACTGTGACACCAGCATCCCGTATGGGCGCCAGTCCTAGTCCCGGCTGCTCCACTTCTGGTCCAGCTCTCTGCTACGGCCTGGGAAAGCAGTAGAAGATGGCCCAAGCGCTTGGGCCCCTGCACTTGCATGGGAGACCAGGAGGAGGCTCCTGGCTTTGGATCAGCCCAGTTCTGGGCACTGCAGCCATTTGAGAAGTGAACCAGCGGATGGAAGACCTTTCTCTCTGTCTCTCCCTCTCATTGTCTGTAACTCTACCTGTCAAATAAATAAAATCTTATTTTTAAAAAAAGTAATAGATGGAAGACCAGAAGAGACATTTCACAACAATGTGATCCAGGTGGCCAACAAACCCGTGGGAGGGGCTTCAACTCCTGGGTCCTCTGTGCAATGAAAATGCAAATGACATGCAAATGACGACACAGAGATCCCATTTCTTCTGCCCTCAGTGGAGGAGGCTGGAGAGGCCTACAGGGTTGGGGCGAAGGGCCGGCGGGTGGGAGGGGCGGCGGCTAGGGTGACATTGGGAGACACTTTGGGGTTGTGTCCGCGGGGAGCTGCCTGAGCAACACAGCAAAGCACGCCCATGGCCCTGGAGTCTGGGGAGGCGCCTGCACTCCAGGAGCCGCGAACACGAGGGACCCAGGGGGGCATGTGCTTAAGGATGTCCTCAAGAATGTTGTAACAGTCGCCAAAAACAAGGAGGGGGAAGCACAAAGACAAAGAAGAAGATGACCGATGCCACCGACAGAAGGGACAGACGAGTCTCAGTGCCTTCATGCACAGAGCACAGAGCTTGCAAAGGACCGGCTCAGCCACGACCCTCCCAGGGGCAACGCGGGCGAGAACATCCCCGCCCTCAGCAATGAAGCTGGGTCCTCTCGTCTCGGCACAGTTCAAGAGCAAACGAGGCTGAAGGAGACGCCCCTTGGACATCCCGTGTGCTTCCTCCTCTGGCAGAACCCAGCAGTGGCGAGCCCGGAATTCCACAGAGCTGTGCAGGGGACAGGGCTCCCGCGCTGTGTGAGCCGCTATGGCCCGCAGTGCGAGGCGTGCCCCAAACACCACCGCGGTTACAGGCACATCGCTTGTGTACTGGGCACGTTCCTCTCTGTGAGGCCTCACTGGCAGGTTAGGAAAAGCAGAGAGCATTCTCATGGAAATCCGGATCCTTCTGTTCCCCAAGGGCCTCCATGGCATCAAGGCTGTGCGCTCTTCCAGCTCAGCTGACTTGGCCTCGCCCAGGGCCCCGCTGCGGCCGGTTCACCCACAGGACAGCAGCCAGCATGGCCAGGAGCAGGGGCAGCTTCAGGAAGACCAGCAGCAGGCCGTGGACGCTGCCGAGCAGGGACCTGCAGGGGACGCCATGACACAGTGACTCACCTGGCCCCAGGGAGGCCCCGCTGCCCTGTGCTTCCTTCCTGTCCCTGTGGCTCAGGTCCTGTGTCCACTACACTCCAGGACAGGACCAAACCTGGACAGGGCAGCCCTGAGCCAAGGACCCGGGCCCTCTGACTGCCAGCCGAAGACTTGCCCTTGAACTTCGCCTGGTGGACGTCAGGAAAGGCAACGCCATGGCAGGGCTCCAGGGCAGTCCTGCGGCCAGGGAGTCCCCCTCCGCCTGCCCCATTTGGGGCCCGCTCCTCCTGGGATGCAGCGGTCAGTGCCGAGGTGTTGTTTGTTTCCTGTCTGCCCCTCCCAGGGCAGCACTCCCCGTGTTGGAGGGGCTGGTGTCGTTATGCTCAGGGAGGGAGCGAGGGCCTGCCCTGCGCATGTGCAGTGGAAGCCTGGCACGTGATGGTTGGAGAAGGAGGGATGAACGGCCCAGCTCGGGTTTGCTGGGCCTCAGAAGGTGGGGTTGTCAAAGTAGGATGGCACCGGTGACCAGGTGGAGGGGCGGAGGGAAGCAGAGGGGAGAGAGCACCCAGGTCCCTGCCCCCCACCCCACAGCAGCTGCTCCTGTGCAGCCCAGCCAGCCCTGAAGGCTCCTGTGCAAGGTATTGGCACTCCCTGCACAGGGGTGCCCGGGACTCCCGCCCCGGGTGCCTGACCCCCGACCCTGCAGGTCACTCACAGGACCCGCGTGCTCCCCGAGGCTGCAAAACAGCAGCTCAGCAGACCCCACCCACTGCCCCCACCTTCAGTGCCACCGTCTCTCCAGACAGTCAGCAGACACCACAACTCCAGGCTCATTCCCGTGGGACTCCACCCCGCAGGTCAGACCTCCCGGCCGAGCGAGAACCGTGTCCACGTGCTCACCCTGGGTCCAGGCTGAGAAGAGGGCCCCACCCCAACTAGGACCTTCTCAGTGAGGCGTGGGACCATGAGTACAGGCAGGGCTGGGAGGAGGGAGACACAGCCACACCCACCCAGAGGAGAAGCCCCCAGGAGGCACAGACCCAGACGCGGGCCCCTTACCCAGGGTGTGGGCTGGGCTCAGGGGGTTTCTCTCCGGTGTGTGCTGGCAGGGTCGTCACGGGGATTGTGGGGCCTCCGTAGCTGGGGGCTGGGGTCGGGGTTGTGGGTGGGGCTGTGGGTGAAGCACAAGTCAGCAGGGGGCCCTCCCTGGGTCTCCCTCGCGCAGGCACAGCTCTGACTCCCACACACCAGGTCCCCCAGGGTGGGAGGGACGGAGGGCCCAGGGCCAACTTGTCCAGTGGCACAGCCAGGCCTGACCCAGGCTCCTGGGCCCCTCTCCAGTCCCGGGGCCAGGTGCTCCAGGGCCAGGTGTGCTCTTTCAGTTTGGCGGGGGGATCTGAGCACCTGGGGAAAGGCACACGGTGCCCAGGCCCGCCCCAGCCACACCCCTCCTTCTCAGGGAAGCCCGGGGCGATGTCCACTCTGCAGGCCCATCTGGCCGGGCCCTGGGCGTGACCAGGCAAGAGCAGGGACAGTCAGCTGGAGCCACGCTCTACGTTGGAACCTGGGATCTACCCAGACCTTGGCCCCGAGCAGGTCCCTGGACCGCCCTCTCCAAGGGGCCTAATGACCAGGAAGAAAGATCTAGAGAGAGTGGACCATGGGGGAGAGCGGCTTCTCCGGAAGCCAGCAGGGCAGAAGGCGTTCCCGTCAGCCCCAGCGCCCCGAGTGCGAGTTCTGCTCCCTGCTCTTCAGTGTGAGCCCACACGGGGGCCAGAGGGAGCCTCCCATGGCCAGAGAGCAAGGAGGGAAGCAGAGGAGCCCAGGACAAGGTCAGCAGACCCCGAAGGCAACACAGCTCCTCGTGGGTGCGCTCAGACAGGCTGCGTCCCATTAGGGAGCGTGAGCAGTCCCGGGTGTGACCGCCCCAGACCCGCTTCCCACCCCAACCCCCCGCCCCGGGGAGCAGCCACTTTCAGGGGCTGTCTGGGCTCCCCCACAGGACAGCCTGGGGCAAGGATGGGGGAAGCCCACCCAGGAGCCTGGCTCCTCCTGCTGCCCCCTGGTGGCCGCTGCCAGGCTGTCTGCTGGGACTGTGGGTGGCAGGTGCAAGGCAGCAGGGCCAGGGTCAGGGCAGCCTTGAGGGGAGGGGAGCTGTGCACTCAGGTTCATTCCCTGCAGGGAGGCTCCCGGAGACATGCCACGGGAGGTGGGGCTCGTGACCACAGGAGGGCAGCAAAGACCCTGGGCCACGCCCACTGTCATCCAAGAAGACTTAGGCCTTGGGGCAGTGAGGTGGAATGTCAAGAAGGGGGTGGGACCGGGTAGGAGCCCGTGCGCTCCCTCTCCCCTCACAGATAGTGACACACACACAGGGGGTCCTGAGCACCGGCCCAACCTCACCCTCCATCCCATTGCTCTCCTTAGGGAGGGAACGGGCAGCCCTGGCCTCAGGCAGCCCTGGTGCTGGGGCGAGGGGACTCACCTGGGGACACGAGCACCGTCACCAGGAAGAAGGTGTCCCACCCCTGTGGCACATCCACCCCACACTGGTATGTGCCCGCGTCCTGGATGCTGAGGTTCTCCAAGGTCACGGTGAAGGTGAGGTTTGCAGGATGGTCCCTGATGGACACTCGGCCGCTCCGCGCTTCTACCTCTGGCAGTTTTGTCTTCACGATCTTCTGTCCTGGCAAACACGGGTGACGGCACCAGAATTTGGCCCGCATCCTGTGTTCTTCCTCGTACCGGCACTGCACGCTCAGGGATCCCCCCTCGGTGCCGCTCACAGTGCTGGGGCCGCTCAGACAGAAACAGCCTGGAAGACACAAGCCCGAGTGCTGGGCCCTCCCCAGGCAGTCACTCGTGGGTCACGTGTGCTGAGGGCCAGCGCTGGAAAACAGCTTGCCCCACCCCACCGAGTCTGGAGTTGGGGGTGGGGTGGGAATGCAGAAGTGGCCACACAGCCGGGAAGGCTGGGCACAGGAAACAGCTTGTGTGTGTGTGTATGTGCATGCACATGTGTGTGTGCGCACGTGTGTGTGTGCGCACGTGTGTGTGTGCACACGTGTGTGTGTGATGTGCTCGAACAGCATTTCAGGCTGTATGATCAGGCCAGTAACTTTCGGGTTTTTTTTTTTTTTTATTTTTGACAGGCAGAGTGGACAGTGAGAGAGAGAGACAGAGAGAAAGGTCTTCCTTTGCCGTTGGTTCACCCTCCAATGGCCACCGTGGCTGGCGCTCTGCGGCCTGGGCATCCAACTGATCCGAAGGCAGGAGCCAGGTGCTTCTCCTGGTCTCCCATGGGGTGCAGGGCCCAAGCACTTGGGCCATCCTCCACTGCACTCCCGGGCAATAGCAGAGAGCTGGCCTGGAAGAGGGGCGACCGGGACAGAATCCGGCGCCCTGACCGGGACTAGAACCTGGCGTGCCGGCACTGCAAGGTGGAGGATTAGCCTAGTGAGCCGCGGCGCCGGCCCGGGCCAGTAACTTTCCAAGGCACCCCTCTTCCTGAGTGCTGACTCTGCAGTGGGTGCTGGGGGTCCTGACCTCGTGGATCGGGCCCTGCAGCCCACCTGTCACCTGTGAGCAGGTGCTGGAAGCCCCTCAACCTCCCACCCTCTCTCCACAACCCACCGCCCTCTCTTAGCTGACCCTTGCCCCTCGTCCCGTGCAGCCCTGCCCCTCCGTCCTGGTCCAGGCCCGGCCCACCCACCTTGAATGAGCAGGAGGAGCAGGGGGGGAGACAGCCATACAGCCCTGCGCCTGGAGGGCGTGTCTCCAGCACAGGTGTCGCTGGCAGCCATGCCAGGCCCAGGCAGGAACAAAGTGGAGCCTTGTCACAGAGGCAGAGTGTCCACTGCCCCACTGGGCTCTTCCACCCTCTCCACTTTCTGGTCCGGCCTCAGGTCTGACGCTAGAGGTGGTTCTGATGCAGGCAGCGAGAGACAGCAGGCAGCGAGAGACGGCAAGTGGCAGGGACTTAGAGTCCTGGCTCCTCTCACTCCCAGTGCCGGGCTTGGCCAGGGCTGTGGGTGTGGATGCAGCTGCTGGTCTCAGGGCCCCACCCATGCCCAGCAGAGCCCACTGCACTGTTTCCTCCTCATTGGGACCTCCTCCCCTCTGTGATATGTAACTTCCTCTCTTCAGAAGTGATCGCCCCATGGGTGGAGGCCATTCCCGTCCATCCTCTCTAGTTACTGTGATGACACTGAAGGGCTGTGTCCCCCCCACCAGCTGGACCAGAATGGTCGCTAGGGGGCCCGGACCCTCGGGGCTCTTCGCAATGGCTGATGGACCATGGTGCTCCTAGGGCGGGGGTACAGCGTAACTGAACAAAACCCAGGAGGGAGAGAGGGTGTGAACAGAAGGCAGTGTTAGCTAATCAGTGGGAACTCGTGAGCCCTCCCTCCGTGTTCGCACCTGTGACCTTTCTCAGACTCAGTGTCCTCGGCTGAGATGAAATCCTGGGCTCTTTGAGGACGCTCCCTGCAACACCGCAGCCAAAAGAGAGGAGAGCGGCCTCCCTCGGCCTCGCCCACCGCGGCGTACAACACCCCTGGGAAAAGCCAGACAGGGAGGCGCCCAGACCACCCCAGGGCTGTCAGGTGGACCCAACGTCTGAGCTGTCCCTGCTACCAAGGGACCCCCAGACACCACCCCTCTGCAACGTGATCCCTGCTGGGTGCAGTCTGTGTAGAGGCCAGCCCCATCTCACCACCCGTCCCGTCCTGGGCCCCTCGACCACCGTGGCCGTATCCTAGAGTCACGACCACATAATTGGGGTAGTTTTCTTAAGAGCTGCTAGGACCCTCATTTTGGCCAAATGAGCTAACAGAGACAGGATGGCAGGAAGCTGGGCCCCTCCCCCACGGCGGTGCAGGCTAGTGCAGCACCACATCCCGAGGGCTGTGGGCGAGATGGATGACCTCCCTCAAGATCTATGATGGGGGCCGGCGCTGTGGCGTAGCGGGTAAAGCCGCCACCTGCAGAGCCGGCATCCCATATGGGCACGATTGAGTGCCATGCTCTGCTTCCCATCCAGCTCCCTCTTAATGCGCCTGGGATAGCAGTGGAAGATGACCCAAGTCCTTGGCCCTGCACTCCCATGGGAGACCCAGAAGAAGCTCCTGGTTCCTGGCTGCTGGGCCACCTAGGGAGTGAACCAGTGGATGGAAGATGGAAGACCTCTCTGTCTCTCTCTGCCTCTCTGTAACTCTGCCTTTCTTTGATTTCTTTTTTTTCTTAAATAACACTAATTCTTTTTTTAAGATTATTTATTTGAGATATAGAGTTACAGACTCACTGAAAGGGAGAGACAGAGAGAGAAGTCTTCTGTCCTTTGGTTCACTCTCCAGTGGCCCCAAGGGCTGGAGCTGCACCGATCTGAAGCCAGCAGTCAGGAGCTTCATCCAGGTCTTCCACATGGATAATGCAAGGCACCAGGACTTGGCCATCCTCCACTGCTTACTCAGGCCATAAGCATGAGCTGGATTGGAAGCGGAGCAGCCAGGACTCAAACCGACACCCGTATGGGATGCTGGCACTGCAGGCGATGGCCTAAGCAGTTACACCACAAAGCCGGCCCCGGGGACAAATACTTTCTTAAGCAGTTGCAAAAAGTATGAACCATAAAGGAAAATACTGAATAATTTGCTACAGGAAAGTGAAAACCCATTTCCCAAAGATCTCATGAAGCTGACAAGCTACGAGAGTGTATTCAGAGCCCACAGACTAACGAAGGACTTGCAAAGAGTTTCTGCAAACACCCGAGGAAAACTCAGACAACAGAAATAGATGGAGGGGCCGGGCTGTGGCACAGTGGGTTAATCCTCCGACTGTGACACCAGCATCCCGTATGGGCGCCAGTCCTAGTCCTGGCGGCTCCACTTCTGGTCCAGCTCTCTGCTATGGCCTGGGAAAGCAGCAGAAGATGGCCCAAGCGCTTGGGCCCCTGCACTTGCATGGGAGACCAGGAGGAGGCTCCTGGCTTTGGATCAGCCCAGTTCTGGGCACTGCAGCCGTTTGAGAAGTGAACCAGCGGATGGAAGACCTTTCTCTCTGTCTCTCCCTCTCATTGTCTGTAACTCTACCTGTCAAATAAATAAATAAAATCTTATTTAAAAAAAAAGTAATAGATGGAAGACCAGAAGAGACATTTCACAACAATGTGATCCAGGTGGCCAACAAACCCGTGGGAGGGGCTTCAACTCCTGGGTCCTCTGTGCAATGAAAATGCAAATGACATGCAAATGACGACACAGAGATCCCATTTCTTCTGCCCTCAGTGGAGGAGGCTGGAGAGGCCTACAGGGTTGGGGCGAAGGGCCGGCCGGCGGGTGGGAGGGGCGGCTGCTGCGGTGATTTTGGGAGACACTTTGGGGTTGTGTCCGCGGGGAGCTGCCTGAGCAACACAGCAAAGCACGGCCATGGCCCTGGAGTCTAGGGAGGCGCCTGCACTCCAGGAGCCGCGAACACGAGGGACCCGGGGGGACATGTGCTTAAGGATGTCCTCAAGAATGTTGTAACAGTCGCCAAAAACAAGGAGGGGGAAGCACAAAGACAAAGAAGAAGATGACCGATGCCACCAACAGAAGGGACAGACGAGTCTCAGTGCCTTCATGCACAGAGCACGAGCTTGCAAAGGACCGGCTCAGCCACGACCCTCCCAGGGGCAACGCGGGCGAGAACATCCCCGCCCTCAGCAATGAAGCTGGGTCCTCTCGTCTCGGCACAGTTCAAGAGCAAACGAGGCTGAAGGAGACGCCCCTTGGACATCCCGTGTGCTTCCTCCTCTGGCAGAACCCAGGCAGTGGCAAGCACGGAATTCCGCAGAGCTGTGCAGGGGACGGGGCTCCCGCGCTGTGTGAGCTGCTGTGGCCCGCAGTGCGAGGTGTGCCCCAAACACCACCGCGGGTTACAGGCACATCCTGTGTGTACTGGGCGCGTTCCTCTCTGTGAGGCCTCACTGGCAGGTTAGGAAAAGCAGAGAGCATTCTCATGGAAATCCGGATCCTTCTGTTCCCCAAGGGCCTCCATGGCATCAAGGCTGTGCGCTCTTCCAGCTCAGCTGACTTGGCCTCGCCCAGGGCCCCGCTGCGGCCGGTTCACCCACAGGACAGCAGCCAGCATGGCCAGGAGCAGGGGCAGCTTCAGGAAGACCAGCAGCAGGCCGTGGACGCTGCCGAGCAGGGACCTGCAGGGGACGCCATGACACAGTGACTCACCTGGCCCCAGGGAGGCCCCGCTGCCCTGTGCTTCCTTCCTGTCCCTGTGGCTCAGGTCCTGTGTCCACTACACTCCAGGACAGGACCAAACCTGGACAGGGCAGCCCTGAGCCAAGGACCCGGGCCCTCTGACTGCCAGCCGAAGACTTGCCCTTGAACTTCGCCTGGTGGACGTCAGGAAAGGCAACGCCATGGCAGGGCTCCAGGGCAGTCCTGCGGCCAGGGAGTCCCCCTCCGCCTGCCCCATTTGGGGCCCGCTCCTCCTGGGATGCAGCGGTCAGTGCCGAGGTGTTGTTTGTTTCCTGTCTGCCCCTCCCAGGGCAGCACTCCCCGTGTTGGAGGGGCTGGTGTCGTTATGCTCAGGGAGGGAGCGAGGGCCTGCCCTGCGCATGTGCAGTGGAAGCCTGGCACGTGATGGTTGGAGAAGGAGGGATGAACGGCCCAGCTCGGGTTTGCTGGGCCTCAGAAGGTGGGGTTGTCAAAGTCGGATGGCACCGGTGACCAGGTGGAGGGGCGGAGGGAAGCAGAGGGGAGAGAGCACCCAGGTCCCTGCCCCCCACCCCACAGCAGCTGCTCCTGTGCAGCCCAGCCAGCCCTGAAGGCTCCTGTGCAAGGCATTGGCACTCCCTGCACAGGGGTGCCCGGGACTCCCGCCCCGGGTGCCTGACCCCCGACCCTGCAGGTCACTCACAGGACCCGCGTGCTCCCCGAGGCTGCAAACAGCAGCTCAGCAGACCCCGCCCACTGCCCCCACCTTCAGTGCTGCCGTCTCTCCAGACAGTCAGCAGACACCACAACTCCCGGCTCATTCCCATGGGACTCCACCCCGCAGGTCAGACCTCCCGGCCGAGCGAGAACCGTGTCCACGTGCTCACCCTGGGTCCGGGCTGAGAAGAGGGTCCCGCCCCAACTATTACCTTCTCAGTGAGGCGTGGGACCATGAGTACAGGCAGGGCTGGGAGGAGGGAGACACAGCCACACCCACCCAGAGGAGAAGCCCCCAGGAGGCACAGACCCAGACGCGGGCCCCTTACCGAGGGTGTGGGCTGGGCTCAGGGGGCTTCTCTCCAGTGTGTGCTGGCAGGGTCGTCACTGGGATTGTGGAGCCTCCGTAGCTGGGGGCTGGGGTCGGGGCTGTGGGTGGGGCTGTGGGTGAAGCACAAGTCAGCAGGGGGCCCTCCCTGGGTCTCCCTCGCGCAGGCACAGCTCTGACTCCCACATACCAGGTCCCCCAGGGTGGGAGGGACGGATGGCCCAGGGCCAACTTGTCCAGTGGCACAGCCAGGCCTGACCCAGGCTCCTGGGCCCCTCTCCAGTCCCAGGGCCAGGTGCTCCAGGGCCAGGTGTGCACACGGTGCCCAGGCCCGCCCCAGCCACACCCCTCCTTCTCAGGGAAGCCCGGGGCGATGTCTACTCTGCAGGCCCATCTGGCCGGGCCCTGGGCGTGACCAGGCAAGAGCACGGACAGTCAGCTGGAGCCACGCTCTACGTTGGAACCTGGGATCTACCCAGACCTTGGCCCCGAGCAGGTCCCCGGACCGCCCTCTCCAAGGGGCCTAATGACCAGGAAGAAAGATCTAGAGAGAGTGGACCGTGGGGGAGAGCGGCTTCTCCGGAAGCCAGCAGGGCAGAAGGCGTTCCCGTCAGCCCCAGCGCCCCGAGTGCGAGTTCTGCTCCCTGCTCTTCAGTGTGAGCCCACACGGGGGCCAGAGGGCACCTCCCATGGCCAGAGAGCAAGGAGGGAAGCAGAGGAGCCCAGGACAAGGTCAGCAGACCCCAAAGGCAACACAGCTCCTCGTGAGTGCGCTCAGACAGGCTGCGTCCCATTAGGGAGCGTGAGCAGCCCCGGGTGTGACCGCCCCAGACCCGCTTCCCACCCCAACCCCCTGCCCCGGGGAGCAGCCACTTTCAGGGGCTGTCTGGGCTCCCCCACAGGACAGCCTGGGGCAAGGATGGGGGAAGCCCACCCAGGAGCCTGGCTCCCCCTGCTGCCCCCTGGTGGCCGCTGCCAGGCTGTCTGCTGGGATTGTGGGTGGCAGGTGCAAGGCAGCAGGGCCAGGGTCAGGGCAGCCTTGAGGGGAGGGGAGCTGTGCACTCAGGTTCAGTTCCCCCCAGGGGAGACAGGGCCACGGGAGGTGGGGCTCATCACGACAGGAGGGCAGCAAAGACCCTGGGCCACGCCCACTGTCATCCAAGAAGACTTAGGCCTTGGGACAGTGTGGTGGAATGTCAAGAAGGGGGTGGGACCGGGTAGGAGCCAGTGCGCTCCCTCTCCCCTCACAGATAGTGACACACACACAGGGGGTCCTGAGCACCGGCCCAACCTCACCCTCCATCCCACTGCTCTCCTTAGGGAGGGAACGGGCAGCCCTGGCCTCAGGCAGCCCTGGTGCTGGGGCGAGGGGACTCACCTGGGGACACGAGCACCATCACCAGGAAGAAGATGTCCCACTTCCATGGCTCATTTACCCCACACTGGTATGTGCCCGCGTCCTGGATGCTGAGGTTCTCCAAGGTCACGGTGAAGGTGAGGTTTGCAGGATGGTCCCTGATGGACACTCGGCCGCTCCGCGCTTCTTCCTCTGGCAGTTTTGTCTTCACGATCTCCTGTGCTGGCAAACACGGGTGACTGCACCAGAATTTGGCCCGAATCCTGAGTTCTTCCTGGTACCGGCACTGCACGCTCAGGGATCCCCCCTCGGTGCCGCTCACAGTGCTGGGGCCGCTCAGACAGAAACAGCCTGGAAGACACAAGCCCGAGTGCTGGGCCCTCCCCAGGCAGTCACGTGTGGGTCACGTGTGCTGAGGGCCAGCGCTGGAAAACAGCTTGCCCCCGCCCCGAGTCTGGAGTTGGGGGTGGGGTGGGAATGCAGAAGTGGCCACACAGCCGGGAAGGCTGGGCACAGGAAACAGCTTGTGTGTGTGTGTATGTGCGTGCACACGTGTGTGTGTGCACACGTGTGTGTGTGATGTGCTCGAACAGCATTTCAGGCTGTATGATCAGGCCAGTAACTTTCGTTTTGTTGTTGTTGTTGTTGTTGTTGTTGTTTTGTTTTTGACAGGCAGAGTGGACAGTGAGAGAGAGAGACAGAGAGAAAGGTCTTCCTTTGCCGTTGGTTCACCCTCCAATGGCTGCCATGACAGGCGTGCTGGGGCCTGCGCATCCCACTGATCCGAATCCAGGAGCCAGGTGCTTCTCCTGGTCTCCCATGGGGTGCAGGGCCCAAGCACTTGGGCCATCCTCCACTGCACTCCCTGGCCACAGCAGAGAGCTGGCCTGGAAGAGGGGCAACCGGGACAGAATCCGGCGCCCCAACCAGGACTAGAACCTGGTGTGCCGGCACCGCAAGGTGGAGGATTAGCCTAGAGAACCTCAGCGCCGGCCCGGGCCAGTAACTTTCCACGGCACCCCTCTTCCTGAGTGCTGACTCTGCAGTGGGTGTTGGGGGTCCTGACCCCCTGTATCGGGCCCTGCAGCCCACCTGTCACCTGTGAGCAGGTGCTGGAAGCCCCTCAACCTCCCGCCCTCTCTCCACAACCCACCGCCCTCTCTTAGCTGACCCTTGCCCCTCGTCCCGTCCAGCCCTGCCCCTCTGTCCTGGTCCAGGCCCGGCCCACCCACCTTGAATGAGCAGGAGGAGCAGGGGAGGAGACAGCCACACAGCCCTGCGCCTGGAGGGCGTGTCTCCAGCACAGGTGTCGCTGGCAGCCATGCCAGGCCCAGGCAGGAACAAAGTGGAGCCTTGTCACAGAGGCAGAGTGTCCACTGCCCCACTGGGCTCTTCCACCCTCTCTACTTTCTGGTCCGGCCTCAGGTCTGACGCTAGAGGTGGTTCTGATGCAGGCAGCGAGAGACAGCAGGCAGCGAGAGATGGCAAGTGGCAGGGACTTAGAGTCCTGGCTCCTCTCACTCCCAGTGCCGGGCTTGGCCAGGGCTGTGGGTGTGCGTGCAGCTGCTGGTCTCAGGGCCCCACCCACGCCCAGCAGAGCCCACTGCACTGCTTCCTCCTCATTGGGACATCCTCCCCTCTGTGATATGTAACTTCCTGTCTTCAGAAGTGATCATCCCAGGGGTGGAGGCCATTCCCGTCCATCCTCTCTAGTTCCCGTGATGACACTGAAGGGCTGTGTCCCCCCCACCAGCTGGACCAGAATGGTCGCTAGGGGGCCCGGACCCTCGGGGCTCTTCGCAATGGCTGATGGACCATGGTGCTCCTAGGGCGGGGGTACAGCGTAACTGAACAAAACCCAGGAGGGAGAGAGGGTGTGAACAGAAGGCAGTGTTAGCTAATCAGTGGGAACTCGTGAGCCCTCCCTCCGTGTTCGCACCTGTGACCTTTCTCAGACTCAGTGTCCTCGGCTGAGATGAAATCCTGGGCTCTTTGAGGACGCTCCCTGCAACACCGCAGCCAAAAGAGAGGAGAGCGGCCTCCCTCAGCCTCACCCACGGTGGCGTACAACACCCCTGGGAAAAGCCAGACAGGGAAGCGCCCAGACCACCCCAGGGCTGTCAGGTGGACCCAACGTCTGAGCTGTCCCTGCTACCAAGGGACCCTCAGACACCGCCCCTGTTGGATGTGATCCCTGCTGGGTGCAGCCTGTGTAGAGGCCAGCCCCATCTCAGCACCCGTCCCGTCCTGGGCCCCTCGACCACCGTGGCCGTATCCTAGAGTCACGACAGCATAATTGGGGTAGTTTTCTTAAGAGCTGCTAGGACCCTCATTTTGGCCAAATGAGCTAACAGAGACAGGATGGCAGGAAGCTGGGCCCCTCCCCCACGGCGGTGCAGGCTTAGCAGCACCACATCCTGAGGGCTGTGGGCGAGTTGGATGACCTCCCTCAAGATCTATGATGGGGGCAGGCGCTGTGGCGTAGCGGGTAAAGCCGCCACCTGCAGAGCCGGCATCCCATATGGGCACGTTTGAGTGCCATGCTCTACTTCTGATCCAGCTCCCTGCTAATGCGCCTGGGATAGCAGTGGAAGATGACCCAAGTCCTTGGGCCCTGCACTCCCATGGGAGACCCAGAAGAAGCTCCTGGTTCCTGGCTGCTGGGCCACCTAGGGAGTGAACCAGTGGATGGAAGATGGAAGACCTCTCTGTCTCTCTCTGCCTCTCTGTAACTCTGCCTTTCTTTGATTTCTCTTTTTCTTAAATAACACTAATTCTTTTTTTAAGATTATTTATTTGAGATATAGAGTTACAGACTCACTGAAAGGGAGAGACAGAGAGAGAAGTCTTCTGTCCTTTGGTTCACTCTCCAGTGGCCCCAAGGGCTGGAGCTGCACCGATCTGAAGCCAGCAGTCAGGAGCTTCATCCAGGTCTTCCACATGGATAATGCAAGGCACCAGGACTTGGCCATCCTCCACTGCTTTCTCAGGCCATAAGCATGAGCTGGATTGGAAGTGGAGCAGCCAGGATTCAACCTGACACCCGTATGGAATGCTGGCACGGCAGGCAGTGGCCTAAGCAGTTACACCACAATGCCGGCCCCGGGGACAAATAGTTTCTTAAGCAGTTGCAAAAAGTATGAACCATAAAGGAAAATACTGAATAATTTGCTACAGGAAAGTGAAAACCCATTTCCCAAAGATCTCATGAAGCTGACAAACTAGGAGAGTGTATTCAGAGCCCACAGACTAACGAAGGACTTGCAAAGAGTTTCTGCAAACACCCGAGGAAAACTCAGACAACAGAAATAGATGGAGGGGCCGGGCTGTGGCACAGTGGGTTAATCCTCCGACTGTGACACCAGCATCCCGTATGGGCACCAGTCCTAGTCCTGGCGGCCCCACTTCTGGTCCAGCTCTCTGCTATGGACTGGGAAAGCAGTAGAAGATGGCCCAAGCGCTTGGGCCCCTGCACCCACATGGGAGACCAGGAGGAGGCTCCTGGCTTTGGATCAGCCCAGTTCTGGGCACTGCAGCCATTTGAGAAGTGAACCGGGCCGGCGCCGCGGCTCACTAGGCTAATCCTCCGCCTAGCGGCGCCGGCACACCGGGTTCTAGTCCCGGTCGGGGCGCCGGATTCTGTCCCGGTTGCCCCTCTTCCAGGCCAGCCCTCTGCTGTGGCCAGGGAGTGCAGTGGAGGATGGCCCAGGTGCTTGGGCCCTGCACCCCATGGGAGACCAGGATAAGCACCTGGCTCCTGGCTCCTGCCATCGGATCAGCGCGGTGCGCCGGCCACAGCGCGCCGGCCGCGGCGGCCATTGGAGGGTGAACCAAAGGCAAAGGAAGACCTTTCTCTCTGTCTCTCTCTCTCACTGTCCACTCTGCCTGTCAAAAAAAAAAAAAAAAAAGAGAAGTGAACCAACGGATGGAAGACCTTTCTCTCTGTCTCTCATTCTCATTGTCTGTAACTCTACCTGTCAAATAAATAAATAAAATCTTATTTTAAAAAAAGTAATAGATGGAAGACCAGAAGAGACATTTCACAACAATGTGATCCAGGTGGCCAACAAACCCGTGGGAGGGGCTTCAACTCCTGGGTCCTCTGTGCAATGAAAATGCAAATGACATGCAAATGACGACACAGAGATCCCATTTCTTCTGCCCTCAGTGGAGGAGGCTGGAGAGGCCTACAGGGTTGGGGCAAAGGGCCGGCGGGTGGGAGGGGCGGCTGCTGCGGTGACCTTGGGAGACACTTTGGGGTTGTGTCCGCGGGGAGCTGCCTGAGCAACACAGCAAAGCACGCCCATGGCCATGGAGTCTGGGGAGGCGCCTGCACTCCAGGAGCCGTGAACACGAGGGACCCAGGGGGACATGTGCTTAAGGATGTCCTTAAGAATGTTGTAACAGTCGCCAAAAACAAGGCGGGGGAAGCACAAAGACAAAGAAGAAGATGACCGATGCCACCGACAGAAGGGACAGACGAGTCTCAGTGCCTTCATGCACAGAGCACAGAGCTTGCAAAGGACCGGCTCAGCCACGACCCTCCCAGGGGCAACGCGGGCGAGAACATCCCCGCCCTCAGCAATGAAGCTGGGTCCTCTCTTCTCGGCACAGTTCAAGAGCAAACGAGGCTGAAGGAGACGCCCCTTGGACATCCCGTGTGCTTCCTCCTCTGGCAGAACCCAGGCAGTGGCGAGCCCGGAATTCCGCAGAGCTGTGCAGGGGACGGGGCTCCCGCGCTGTGTGAGCCGCTATGGCCCGCAGTACGAGGCGTGTCCCAAGCCCATCGCGGTCACAGTCACATCGCTTGTGTACTGGGTGCGTTCCTCTCTGTGAGGCCTCACTGGCAGGTTAGGAAAAGCAGAGAGCATTCTCATGGAAATCCGGATCCTTCTGTTCCCCAAGGGCCTCCATGGCATCAAGGCTGTGCGCTCTTCCAGCTCAGCTGACTTGGCCTCGCCCAGGGCCCCGCTGCGGCCGGTTCACCCACAGGACAGCAGCCAGCATGGCCAGGAGCAGGGGCAGCTTCAGGAAGACCAGCAGCAGGCCGTGGACGCTGCCGAGCAGGGACCTGCAGGGGACGCCATGACACAGTGACTCACCTGGCCCCAGGGAGGCCCCGCTGCCCTGTGCTTCCTTCCTGTCCCTGTGGCTCAGGTCCTGTGTCCACTACACTCCAGGACAGGACCAAACCTGGACAGGGCAGCCCTGAGCCAAGGACCCGGGCCCTCTGACTGCCAGCCGAAGACTTGCCCTTGAACTTCGCCTGGTGGACGTCAGGAAAGGCAACGCCATGGCAGGGCTCCAGGGCAGTCCTGCGGCCAGGGAGTCCCCCTCCGCCTGCCCCATTTGGGGCCCGCTCCTCCTGGGATGCAGCGGTCAGTGCCGAGGTGTTGTTTGTTTCCTGTCTGCCCCTCCCAGGGCAGCACTCCCCGTGTTGGAGGGGCTGGTGTCGTTATGCTCAGGGAGGGAGCGAGGGCCTGCCCTGCGCATGTGCAGTGGAAGCCTGGCACGTGATGGTTGGAGAAGGAGGGATGAACGGCCCAGCTCGGGTTTGCTGGGCCTCAGAAGGTGGGGTTGTCAAAGTCGGATGGCACCGGTGACCAGGTGGAGGGGCGGAGGGAAGCAGAGGGGAGAGAGCACCCAGGTCCCTGCCCCCCACCCCACAGCAGCTGCTCCTGTGCAGCCCAGCCAGCCCTGAAGGCTCCTGTGCAAGGCATTGGCACTCCCTGCACAGGGGTGCCCGGGACTCCCGCCCCGGGTGCCTGACCCCCGACCCTGCAGGGCACTCACACGACCCGTGTGCTCCCCGAGGCTGCAAAACAGCAGCTCAGCAGACCCCGCCCACTGCCCCCACCTTCAGTGCCTCCGTCTCTCCAGACAGTCAGCAGACACCACAACTCCCGGCTCATTCCCGTGGGACTCCACCCCGCAGGTCAGACCTCCCGGCCGAGCGAGAACCGTGTCCACGTGCTCACCCTGGGTCCGGGCTGAGAAGAGGGTCCCGCCCCAACTAGGACCTTCTCAGTGAGGCGTGGGACCATGAGTACAGGCAGGGCTGGGAGGAGGGAGACACAGCCACACCCACCCAGAGGAGAAGCCCCCAGGAGGCACAGACCCAGACGCGGGCCCCTTACCCAGGGTGTGGGCTGGGCTCAGGGGGCTTCTCTCCGGTGTGTGCTGGCAGGGTCATCGCTGGGATTGTGGAGCCTCCGTAGCTGGGGGCTGGGGTCGGGGCTGTGGGTGAAGCACAAGTCAGCAGGGGGCCCTCCCTGGGTCTCCCTCGCGCAGGCACAGCTCTGACTCCCACATACCAGGTCCCCCAGGGTGGGAGGGACGGAGGGCCCAGGGCCAACTTGTCCAGTGGCACAGCCAGGCCTGACCCAGGCTCCTGGGCCCCTCTCCAGTCCCAGGGCCAGGTGCTCCAGGGCCAGGTGTGCACACGGTGCCCAGGCCCGCCCCAGCCACACCCCTCCTTCTCAGGGAAGCCCGGGGCGATGTCCACTCTGCAGGCCCATCTGGCCAGGCCCTGGGCGTGACCAGGCAAGAGCAGGGACAGTCAGCTGGAGCCACGCTCTACGTTGGAACCTGGGATCTACCCAGACCTTGGCCCCGAGCAGGTCCCTGGACCGCCCTCTCCAAGGGGCCTAATGACCAGGAAGAAAGATCTAGAGAGAGTGGACCGTGGGGGAGAGCGGCTTCTCCGGAAGCCAGCAGGGCAGAAGGCGTTCCCGTCAGCCCCAGCGCCCCGAGTGCGAGTTCTGCTCCCTGCTCTTCAGTGTGAGCCCACACGGGGGCCAGAGGGAGCCTCCCATGGCCAGAGAGCAAGGAGGGAAGCAGAGGAGCCCAGGACAAGGTCAGCAGACCCCGAAGGCAACGCAGCTCCTCGTGGGTGCGCTCAGACAGGCTGTGTCCCATTAGGGAGCGTGAGCAGCCCCGGGTGTGACCGCCCCAGACCCGCTTCCCACCCCAACCCCCCGCCCCGGGGAGCAGCCACTTTCAGGGGCTGTCTGGGCTCCCCCACAGGACAGCCTGGGGCAAGGATGGGGGAAGCCCACCCAGGAGCCTGGCTCCCCCTGCTGCCCCCTGGTGGCCGCTGCCAGGCTGTCTGCTGGGATTGTGGGTGGCAGGTGCAAGGCAGCAGGGCCAGGGTCAGGGCAGCCTTGGGGGGAGGGGAGCTGTGCACTCAGGTTCAGTTCCCCGCAGGGAGGCTCCCGGAGAAGGGCCACGGGAGGTGGGGCTCGTGACGACAGGAGGGCAGCAAAGATCCGGGGACCCTGGGCCACGCCCACTGTCATCCAAGAAGACTTAGGCCTGGGGCAGTGAGGTGGAGCATCAAGAAGGGGGTGGGACCGGGTAGGAGCCAGTGCGCTCCCTCTCCCCTCACAGATAGTGACACACACACAGGGGGTCCTGAGCACCGACCAACCTCACCCTCCATCCCACTGCTCTCCTTAGGGAGGGAACGGGCAGCTCCTGCTCAGGCAGCCCTGGTGCTGGGGCGAGGGGACTCACCTGGGGACACGAGCACCATCACCAGGAAGATGTCCCACTTCCATGGCTCATCCACCCCACACTGGTATGTGCCCGTGTCCTGGATGCTGAGGTTCTCCAAGGTCACGGTGAAGGTGAGGTTTGCAGGATGGTCCCTGATGGACACTCGGCCGCTCCGCGCTTCTAGCTCTGGCGGTTTCGTCATCACGATTCTCCGTCCTGGCAAACGCCAGTGACGGCACCAGAATTTGGCCCGCGTCCTGTGTTCTTCCTGGTACCGGCACTGCACGCTCAGGGATCCCCCCTCGGTGCCTCTCACAGTGCTGGGGCCGCTCAGACAGAAACAGCCTGGAAGAGAGAAGCCCGAGTGCTGGGCCCTCCCCAGGCAGTCACGTGTGGGTCACGTGTGCTGAGGGCCAGCGCTGGAAAACAGCTTGCCCCCCCCCGAGTCTGGAGTTGGGGGTGGGGTGGGAATGCAGAAGTGGCCACACAGCCGGGAAGGCTGGGCACAGGAAACAGCTTGTGTGTGTGTGTGTGTGTGTGCACACGTGTGTGTGTGATGTGCTCGAACAGCATTTCAGGCTGTATGATCAGGCCAGTAACTTTCGTTTTGTTGTTGTTGTTGTTGTTGTTTTGTTTTTGACAGGCAGAGTGGACAGTGAGAGAGAGAGACAGAGAGAAAGGTCTTCCTTTGCCGTTGGTTCACCCTCCAATGGCTGCCATGACAGGCGTGCTGGGGCCTGCGCATCCCACTGATCCGAATCCAGGAGCCAGGTGCTTCTCCTGGTCTCCCATGGGGTGCAGGGCCCAAGCACTTGGGCCATCCTCCACTGCACTCCCTGGCCACAGCAGAGAGCTGGCCTGGAAGAGGGGCAACCGGGACAGAATCCGGCGCCCCAACCAGGACTAGAACCTGGTGTGCCGGCACCGCAAGGTGGAGGATTAGCCTAGAGAACCTCAGCGCCGGCCCGGGCCAGTAACTTTCCACGGCACCCCTCTTCCTGAGTGCTGACTCTGCAGTGGGTGTTGGGGGTCCTGACCTTGTGGATCGGGCCCTGCAGCCCACCTGTCACCTGTGAGCAGGTGCTGGAAGCCCCTCAACCTCCCGCCCTCTCTCCACAACCCACCGCCCTCTCTTAGCTGACCCTTGCCCCTCGTCCCGTGCAGCCCTGCCCCTCCGTCCTGGTCCAGGCCCGGCCCACCCACCTTGAATGAGCAGGAGGAGCAGGGGGGGAGACAGCCACACAGCCCTGCGCCTGGAGGGCGTGTCTCCAGCACAGGTGTCGCTGGCAGCCATGCCAGGCCCAGGCAGGAACAAAGTGGAGCCTTGTCACAGAGGCAGAGTGTCCACTGCCCCACTGGGCTCTTCCACCCTCTCCACTTTCTGGTCCGGCCTCAGGTCTGACGCTAGAGGTGGTCAGGATGCAGGCAGCAAGAGACAGCAGGCAGCATGAGACAGCAGGCAGCGAGAGACGGCAAGTGGCAGGGACTTAGAGTCCTGGCTCCTCTCACTCCCAGTGCCGGGCTTGGCCAGGGCTGTGGGTGTGGATGCAGCTGCTGGTCTCAGGGCCCCACCCACGCCCAGCAGAGCCCACTGCACTGTTTCCTCCTCATTGGGACCTCCTCCCCTCTGTGATATGTAACTTCCTGTCTTCAGAAGTGATCGTCCCAGGGGTGGAGGCCATTCCCGTCCATCCTCTCTAGTTACTGTGATGACACTGAAGGGCTGTGTCCCCCCCACCAGCTGGACCAGAATGGTCGCTAGGGGGCCCGGACCCTCGGGGCTCTTCGCAATGGCTGATGGACCATGGTGCTCCTAGGGCGGGGGTACAGCGTAACTGAACAAAACTGAGGAGGGAGAGAGGGTGTGAACAGAAGGCAGTGTTAGCTAATCAGTGGGAACTCGTGAGCCCTCCCTCCGTGTTCGCACCTGTGACCTTTCTCAGACTCAGTGTCCTCGGCTGAGATGAAATCCTGGGCTCTTTGAGGACGCTCCCTGCAACACCGCAGCCAAAAGAGAGGAGAGCGGCCTCCCTCGGCCTCGCCCACCGCGGCGTACAACACCCCTGGGAAAAGCCAGACAGGGAGGCGCCCAGACCACCCCAGGGCTGTCAGGTGGACCCAACGTCTGAGCTGTCCCTGCTACCAAGGGACCCCCAGACACCACCCCTCTGCAACGTGATCCCTGCTGGGTGCAGCCTGTGTGGAGGCCAGCCCCATCTCACCAAGCGTCCCGTCCTGGGCATCTGGGCCACCATGGCCATATTAGGTCACGACCACATAATTGGGGTAGTTTTCTTAAGAGCTGCTAGGAGGCCAGCGCCTCGGCTCAATAGGCTAATCCTCTGCCTTGCGGCGCCGGCACATCGGGTTCTAGTCCCGGTTGGGGCGCCAGATTCTGTCCCGGTTGCCCCTCTTCCAGGCCAGCTCTCTGCTGAGCCTGGGAGTGCAGTGGAGGATGGCCCAAGTGCTTGGGCCCTGCACCCCATGGGAGACCAGGAGAAGCACCTGGCTCCTGCCTTCGGATCAGCACGGTGCGCTGGCCGCAGCGCACCAGCCGTGGCGGCCATTGGAGGGTGAACCAACATCAAAAGGAAGACCTTTCTCTCTGTCTCTCTCTCTCACTGTCCACTCTGCTTGTCAAAAAAAATTTGCTAGGACCCACATTTTGGCCCAATGTGCTAACAGAGACAGGATGGCAGGAAGCTGGACCCCTCCCCCACGGCGGTGCAGGCTAGTGCAGCACCACATCCCGAGGGCTGTGGGCAAGATGGATGACCTCCTTCAAGATCTATGGATGGGGGCTGGCGCTGTGGTGTAGCAGGTAAAGTCGCCACCTGCAGAGCCAGCATCCCATATGGGCACGTTTGAGTGCCATGCTCTACTTCTGATCCAGCTCCCTGCTAATGCGCCTGGGATAGCAGTGGAAGATGACCCAAGTCCTTGGGCCCTGCACTCCCATGGGAGACCCAGAAGAAGCTCCTGGTTCTTGGCTGTTGCACCATCTGGGGAGTGAAGCAGGGGATGGAAGACCTCTCTGTCTCTCTCTGCCTCTCTGTAACTCTAACTTTCTTTGTTTTTTTTTTTTCTTTTTTAAAGAACACTAATTCTTTTTTAAAGATTATGTATTTATTTATTTGAGAGGTAGAGTTACAGACACAGTGAGAGGTAGAGACAGAGAGAGAAGTCTTCTGTCCGTTGGTTCACTCCCCAATGGCCGCAACGGCTAGAGCTGCGCCAACCCGAAGCCCAGAGCAAGGAGCTTTTTCCTGGTCTCCCACATGGGTGCCGGGGTCCAAGGACTTGGGCCATCTTCTACTGCTTTCCCAGACCATAGCAGAGAGAAGGATTGGATGAGGGGCAGCCAGGACTTGAACCGGTGCCCAAATGGGATGCCAGCACTGCAGGCGGAGGATTAACCTACTGTGCCACGGCACCAGCCTCTCTGCCTTTCAAATAAATAAATAAATCTTTTTAAAAAAATAAGAAGCAGCTGGCAATCAGGTCATGCTGCCCATGTTCCTTGCCCGGCGTTTCTCCCACCACCGATGCCAGTGATGGATTTGCTGTGTGGGGGGCGAGCAGACCCAAGATTGTCGTTCCGTAAAAGGTCCTGCCAATGTCAGCCCAGCGTGAGGTGCAGCCACAGAGAAGGCGCAGGAATCGGGGTTTCCCTCGTCTCTTGCCAAACTCGATCCCACAGTGAGAAGCAAGAAACGGAACTGAAAGGGGTGGGGCGAGGGACTGCAGTTCAGATACTGGAGGAGGAAGTTGGAGGCCACATCACGTGGCTGCACACCCCAACCTCACAGCCACAGGCTCACGGCTCCGGCAGGTGTCTCAGAGGGCAGCTCCTGGCCAGTGGTGCCCTCCCAGCGTCTCTTCTAGATCTTCTGCAGCAATCGGGGTCTCCCCAAGGAGCAGGTTGGAGAAGTGCTTCCTGGGAGATGCAGGCAGGAGCTCAAAGGAAGCTGGGTGGCAGTGCAGGCGACGCAGCTCAGGGGGGAAGCCGGAGGGCAGGAGACACAGCCTCCCAGGCCAGCAAGCACAGCTCCTGGGCCACTGAACAGTGTGACTTTCCTGTCACCTGCCCAGTCACCATTCCCGTGGCCCTGTCTGGTTGGCCCTAGAGGAGGCTTGATGGGCGGTGCACAGCTCAGGGGGTTCAGGAAGGGAGTGGGCAGAGGCTGGACACACGGGGCAGGGCTGGAGCAGGCAGGCCAGGAACAAAGGTTTGGAGCCTAAATCCCCACTGCTTGCAGCACTGGCATCCCATGTGGGTGCTGGTTCGAGTCCCAGCTGCTCCACTTCCAGCCCAGCTCCTTGCTAATGCATCGAGACAGCAGTGCAAGATGACCTATGTACTTGGATCCCTGCCCGCATGAGGGAGACCCCGATGACGCTCCTGGCTTCAGGTCAGCCCTGCTCCAGCTGTTGCTGCCATTTGGGGAGTGAACCAGGGGATGGAAGCTCTATCCCTCTCTATCTGCAACTCTACCTCTCAAATAAATAAATAAATCTTTAAAAAAGATTCTATAATGTGTAACTTTTTTATCATTAGTTGAAAGGCAGAGTTACACAGAGAGGAGGAGAGGCATAGAGATCCCCCAACTGCTGGTTCACTCCCCACATGGCTGCAGTGACTGGGGCTGAGCCAGGCCAAGTCTAGTCTAGCTTCATTGGGGTCTCCCACATGGGAGCAGGGGCCCAAGCACTTGGGTCATTTTGCACTGCTTTCTCAGGCCATAGCAGGGAGCTGGACCAGAAGTGGAGCAGCCGGGACTCGAACTGGTGCCCAAATGGGATGGCGGCGTCACAGTCGAGGCTCAGCCTCAGTGTGTAACCTTTATCCACTGTGTTCACTCCAGCCCCATAACTCCCTTTAGGTTGGTTTTTGTTTGCTTTTCCGAAATTCAAGGACAGAAAAGCCTCTGTTTGACTTGTTTGGGCTGGCCCGGGTAGTTGGTCTGCAGGCAGCACAGGAAGTTGTTCGGGTTCCGAGGAGGCCCGGAACGGCAAGACCTGAAGGGGGTGCTGCCACCTGATCCCCAGTCACGAGGCAGGCAGCAGGGCTGGCTCTGCCCCTGAGCGCCAGGTAGAGGCTGGCCCACGCCTCTTCCCTGCAGGGCCATCTGTGCACCTTAGAAGGTCAAAGCCCCTGCCTGCTGGGGACACCATATGGCCCAGGCACGGATACCAGGCTCTGAGGCTCCAGGAGGACACTCACGACTTAGGCAGACTTGCAGGTGTGTTTCCGTTTTGCTCACCATCTTTTTCCCAGTGGAGTGTGTGGCTTGTGTGTCAACAGGAAAAAGTTCCATTTCTGCTTTTCTTTAGAGAGTAGGAGTGCCTGGATCCAGAGGGCCACCAAGCCACGTGGTGACGGCTGGCTGAAGGATGGCTGTCCCTCAGAGGGGGCGTCCAAGGGTCCAGCCCTCCTCACCCACCACCGCCTCCTCTGCTCTACCATGTCCTCCAGAGAAGGGGCACCTTAGCTTCCTGCTCCTTGGCCTGCACAGGGGAGTCCCTCTGCCAGCAGGGGAGCCAGCGTCTGCCTCCTCCCCGGCCCCAGCCACTTCCTGGGCTCCATGCGAGTGCACCGTGGCACGCCTGCCACTGGTGTGAGCTGGTTTGATGGGGGCACTGGCACAGCTGTAGCCCCTCTCGTTGGTCTTGACTGATCTGTGGGTGCCAGGTCTCTGCTCCCCTCTTGAGGACAAAGCCTTTCCAACCCTTGTGCTGTTTGTCTCTGATCCCAGAGGGCATGAGCCTGTGCCTCTCATGTTTTATTTTAACATCCTCTGGCTCCAGGACCCAGGCTCAGGTGCAAGGCCTGGAGGAAATGAGGAGATTGTGGGGCACAGGTATCTGGACTCCAAACCACCCCATATAAGCATCTTGGCCCTCTGTCCTGCATCCAAGCCTTCTCTAACCTTAGTTTATGCTTTGCTCATGAAACCATTCTCCTCTCCTACAAAGAGCCACCGCTCTAGCCACCACTTCCCCATACTTGTATATCCCTGTGTTCAGGGGGAGATTTGGTTTAGGCTCTTTGCATCGGCCCTCCAAATTGCGGGATTCTTGGGAGAACGGCTCAGGCAGGACAGGGCATAAAAGTGAGAATTCTGGAAAACCTGCCTCCAGGGTCCGGTGGGCAATGGGAATTCTTGGAGACCCCACCCACCCGTGTCTTATTACAGGCACCCTCACGGAGAAGCTCTGGTTTACCAGGACCAACTCCTGTTCTGGGGTTCACCGTGCAGCCTCCCTGGAGGGGGGGGGTTCAGGACCAAGGACAGAGCCCTCAGAGCGCAGTTAGGGATCACAGGTAGAAGGAAGAGACACAGGACAAGGACGATGAGCAACCACGGACCACGGATGTCTCAGGAGGAGCAGAGGTAGAGTGAGAGGCTCCCAGTTGCCTGAGCCATCACCACTGCCTCCCGGGGATTGCGTGAGCAGGGAGCTGGGGTCAGGGGCAGACTGCAGGGCAGGACATGTGGTCTCAAGAAGTGGCTCTGGTGGCCACAGCGTGGCGCACTTGGTTAATCCTCTGCCTGCGGCGCCAGCATCCCATTTGGGTGCTGGTTCTAGTCCCGGTTGCCCCTCTTCCAGTCCAGCTCTCTGCTGTGGACCAGGAAGGCAGTGGAGGATGGCCCAAGTGCTTGGGCCTCTGCACCCGCATGGGAGACCAGGAGGAAGCACCTGGCTCCTGGCTTCAGATCAGCCCACTCTGGCTGTAGCGGCCATTTGGGGGGTGAACCAATGGAGGGAAGACCTTCCTCTCTGTCTCCTCTCTCACTGTCTAATTCTATCTGTCAAATTAAAAAAAAAGTGGCTCTGGTGGCAGCGTGGGACAGCTCTGGCTCAGAGGCATCTTCCCCACAGAGAAACAGGAACCATCAGGGGACGGAAGTGCAGATTTTGCTACATGAGGATTTCAGACTTTTCCGCCTGTAAGTTTGACAGCAACTTAGGGGCAGACAACTTCAGTGCTGGGGAGAGTAGGAGAAGGGACGTCCTTCGATTCCAGCCACCGTACCTTGCACCTGCACTGCTGCCTCCCCACACCCACCATCGGTCCACCCTTCCTGAAATCCTTGCCTCTGGTGACGTGCTATCCTGAACAGCATCGGTGACTCAGAGAAAGGCCAGCGGCCTCTTCCCCACCCTGGCTCACCTCCCGCTCCTGGAGTCAGAGCTGGGAACTGAGCCCAGGTGCTCCGATATGGGATGCAGGTGCCTCGTCTGCTAGGCTATATGCCCCCCTCCTGAGAAGTCCTTTATATGGGTTTGGGGGTCTGGGCCTAGGAGTGAGTGGAAGAGGGAGGCTGCTCTTTATAAGCAAGAGGGGTGATTTTGGACCTGGGTGGGGCAGAGGGAAGTGGGGAGTAGAGTGTGGGAAGCAGAGCGTGAGAAGCCGAAGTGCAGGAAACGGGAGGCAGGCAGCTGCGGGGGGGTGGAAATCCACGCCTTGCACCACATGACACTCGCTGAGCTCCCCACAGCTTGAGCAAAGATCAGACACTCCCGACAGCTTGGTGTGGACTTGAGCGTGTGCACGCATGCACATGCGTGTGTGAGAGGACGCAGAGAAGGGGCCGAGTGTGGCATCCAGGCTGACGTGAGTCGGCAACGGGAGGATACACATGCGGTGGCCGAGGGAGCAGCGGGGCTGGGCAGGGATGGTGGAGGAGCTCTGGGCATTGACAGGACGGCCCAGACCTGAGCACATCCCCTCCAGACTTGACCAGAGACCAGAGCATGCGATGGAGGAGCCCCTGACCTCCGGCTCCTATGCCTGCCCCTCCCTCCCTGTCACCACCTGCCTCTCCTACCCCTCTCTGCCTCGAACCTTGGCTGCCTGCGTTAGGCCCGGTGCTCACCGGGGAGATGCTGCCACACTCAGCTTCCTCACTGCACCAGCCAGACCTGGCCCAGGAAAACCCCAGTGTGGCTGCCCAGCTCTCCTTCCCCCTCCCCCACCCTCCTCTGCTCACCCCCCGCCCATGCTCCCTTGACTCCTGGGAAGTGGCTTCTGACCTGGCACCTGCTGACCTCTCACCGTCTCTCCTGCTGTGAGGAAACTTCCCAACCCCCGCTCCACACCTGTGGTCGCCCCAGGCCGGTGTCCCTGCAAGGTTAGAAGTGGCCCCTCCCCCACCCCTCACCTCCTCCTTTCCCACAGAGGGTGCAGCCCCGGCCACACCTTCTTCCAGGTGCTGCCCAGAGTTCAGAGCTGCTCCTCCCCACAGTGGAAACTTACCAGACGTCCAGCCGGGAGCCCCGGGAGGGGGACCCAGGACTGCTCGTGCAGCTTCCACCAGGAGCTGCCGCTGCAGAGCGGTGAGCCCTGCCAGGGCTGAACTCCTGCCTCTCCAGTCACGAAGGTTCCAGCAGCAGATGGACAGAGTAAAGATGGCCTCCCAGGCTCCCCCTCCTGGGAAGGCTTTGATGCTATTTGAAGAGGCAATGCAGGCAAGAGCTGGCCTGAGTGTCCCTGGCTTCAGGGAGTGTGGGAGGGGCTCCCTCCTCTGGAATTGACCCTGACCCGCTTACATCTGGGCTAACAGGAAGTCTCCCTCCAGCCCCTACTGCTCCCGGTACCCACTCGTCAATGGTGGTAACTCACAAATCGTCCACCGCGTTCTCTAGTGCGTCGTCACCATCGACATGAGTTCGGGCACCGGCCACGTGTAAGGAGCTACATCTCTTCCAGTGTCTTCCCAAATCTAAGGGTCTGGATTGGGGGAGTCCGTGGAGATCAGCCAGTCCTCGCCCATTTGCCTATGCTACTGATACCTACGTTCAACCAGGGTCCAGCGTACTCTTTTTTTTTTTTTTCCCATCTCTGTCTTTTTCATCCATCATTCTGGAAGGTGTCCCGTCATTGCATGGGCAATTTCAACCACAAAGCTCTTCCTGCAAACACTAAGGATGTTCTCTAAGACTTCTCTTGAACCTACTCCCTGCAGAGAGGCGAGCTTTTGTGCATTTTCAGACGCTGGGTGTCTTTCTGAGGATTTCCTCTTCTGGGGACGGGGGTGGATTTCATTGACTTGTTTACACCATGCCCTGTTCCGGGGAGGATTCGAGGGGGATTCTACAGCCGTCATTATTTCTTTCTCACAACCCTTCCCGATCCCTTTAAGCTAATAAGCTCTGGCAAAACAGAACAGTTGCTGATTCCAGAACTTTCAATGACCCTTAATATCCCCACCTTTTTTGCATAAGATACTCCTTTCCAGCTTCCTGCTACTGTGCAGCCTGGGAGTGCGCGGGTCCCCGCCACCCACGTGGAAGACGTGGAAGACCCACGTTGAGTTCCTGGCTCCTGGCTTCTGCCTGGCCCAGCCCTGGCTGTGACACGTATCTGGGGAGTGAACCAGCACATGGAACACCTGTAACTCTGCCTTTCAAACACATTAATGAGCTAACTTTTTTAAGGTCATAATTTTAAGCACGTAATGAGCTAACTTTCTTTTAAGTTTTTTTTTTTTTAAATATTCCTCTTCTACTTAGTCAACTCATTCACCCTTCAAGAAGGACTTCCAGGGAAGCCTCAGCGAGGTCTCCCTTTCTCCCAAAAGCAAAGTTCAGGTCCCTGCTGCGTGACCTCAGGGCCACACATGAGAGAATTTCCAGAAAGTTCCACGTTGGAAGTACACGGGATCTCCAGAAAGGTCATCGAAAATGCTTATTATGAAAAACTATGCATGGATTTCAATTTTTCTGCACCCAAATAAACTTATTTTTAAATTGCAAACTTTTAAAGTCTCCTCATATTGTGGTTCTTTTACTTTCTGTTTTGTTCAACTGGGAGTCCCTTGAGCACAGAGCTTAATCTTGATCATTTTTAAAGAATATAGGCCGGCGCCGCGGCTCACTAGGCTAATCCTCCACCTTGCGGCGCCGGCACACCGGGTTCTAGTCCTGGTCGGGGCGCTGAATTCTCTCCCAGTTGCCCCTCTTCTAGGCCAGCTCTCTGCTGTGGCCCAGGAGTGCAGTGGAGGATGGCCCAGGTGCTTGGGCCCTGCATCCCATGGGAGACCAGGAGAAGCACCTGGCTCCTGCCATCAGATCAGCAGTGCACCGGCTGCGGCGGCCATTGGAGGGTGAACCAACGGCAAAAGGAAGACCTTTCTCTCTGTCTGTCTCTCTCTCACTGTCCACTCTGCCTGTCAGAAAAAAAAAAAAAAAAGAATATTTGTTTTATCTATTTGAAAGGCAGAGTTACAGAGGGTGGGGAGAGAAGAAGGGAGAGAGAGGTCTTTTGTCCACTGGTTCACTCCCCAAATGGCTTTAACAACTGGGGCTGGGCCAGGCCGAAGCCAGGAGCCAGGAGCTTCATCCAGGTCTCCCCCCGGGGCTCCGGCTCCAACTTCCAAACTTCCTGCAAGGAAGCTGCACCTGCCCATCGCCATGAGCCCAATCCAGCATAAAGGTCACGGTCGAGAGCATGGATTTTAGAATCACACAGACTCAGGGCCAGCGCTGTGGCGTAGTAGATTAAGCCTCTGCCTATGGAGCTGGCATCCCATATGGGTCCCGGTTCATGTCCTAGCTGCTCCTCTTCCGATCCAGCTCCCTGCTAATGCACCTGGGAAAGCAGTAGAAGATGGCCCAAATACTAAGGTCCCTGCACACACACGGGAGACCCAGAAGAAGCTCCTGGCTTCAGATATGCCCAGCTCCGGCCGTTGTGGCCATTGAGGGAGTGAACCAATGGGTGGAAAACCCCTCTCTCTGTCTCTCCCTCTCTTTATCTGTCCCTCTACCTCTCAAATAAACAATCTTAAACAACAACAACAAAAAAAAAGCATCACACAGACTCTCCTCTCCACCACTCACTGCCCGTGGGCCCTGGGCACGGAGATCAATCATTCTCATTCTCCGTCTCCTCTTTCAGATGAGCCACGGGGACAACTCGTCCCTCATAGCGCTGTCATGGGAAATGAGTTAATGCGAGTATGGTGCTTGGCAAAAGACGCGGAACGCGGCGACATTCAGTAGATGTGAAGATCTTTAAAATAGCCCTGGACCGTTGAAATGGCCGCTCCCCGGGTCTCAACCACGTGTGCACTCTCTCAAATCCAACTCACGCGCCCAGGCAGTCTTCTCTGGGACACAGGTCTCAGAGGACGGGGCTTGACCTTAGCCGCTAAGATGCCCCTACCCACTCGGGGGTCACCTCCTGGCTCCGCTCCCGACTCCAGCTTCCAGCCCACGCACACCGTGGGGAGCAGCAGTGAGTGCCCTAACACCCGGTGGGAGCCCCAGATTGAGTTCTGGGCTCCCGGCTTCAGCCTGGCCCAGCACAGACTAGCACAGACATTGGAATAAAGCAATGGTTGGGGGCTAGCGCTCTCTCTCTCTCTCTCTCTTGCTCTCTCTCTTTCTCACCCTCTCTGTCACTCTTTCAAATAAATAAAATATGGTTTTAAAAATATATTCAATAAAGGGAAACCACAGATACTAGAAATGTAAAAGGAACTGAAACACAGGACGTGTGCAGAATCTGACACCAAAAGCCGTCGGGGACTCGCTAGGAGAAATGAACATGGGTCTTAGAAGCAGAGGGGCTGGTGTTTAAGCAGACAGGAGCTGAAGCCTCAGGCCCACACCAGAGCAGGGGCACAGCTCCCGAGAGGTCAGGACCCCAAACCCCAGGGATGGGCTCACAGGACCACTGAGGTGCCTTGGCTCCCTGGAGCCCTGAGGCACTGAGGGGTCTCCCAGGACAGCAAGCACCCAAGTTGCCCTACAGAGAGGGGCATGAGCCACAGTCACCCTTCCCGTGGCATGGGACTGCCAGAAAAAGCAACCGAGCTAAACAGGTTGGCCAATGAGGAGACCCGAAGGCCTCGGCTGGGATGAACACGAGCCAGCCCACATCTCAGCTCAGGCTGCGGCTCGTGCAGCCCGGAGCTAAGGGGGCATTTCCACCTCTATAGCAGGGGACTTCCGAAAGTTCACAGGAAAGGGAATTACAAGATTAGGTTTATTTTAATGCCAAAAAAAAATGAAACCCATGCATAGGTTTTTGCATCTCCATGAACTTTTCTGAAGACCCTGAATCTGTGGCTGGAGGGAAAAAAATTCTGCATGACACGGGTGAATTGTGCGAAACTCAGAGTCCAGCGCGCGCGTCAGTTTGGCAGTAACACAACCACCCTCGTTCCCTCACGCGTTGTCCGATGGCTGCTTCCAGGCCACAAGGGCAGAGCAGGGTGGCAATGACAGGGAGGACCACGGAGAGCCTGAATGTGTCCTGTCTGCCCTGACACAGACTCCCCCGTCCCCTGGGCCCAGTCCTGCCCACTGGTACCCAGCAGCCACTCTCACTGGGGATCCTGAACCAGCACAGCCCAGGGGGCCGTCACCCTGAGGGCCATGGAAGCTGCTTCCGAGGGTGTGACGAGTGATCAGGGCCCAGACAGCGCAGAGACAGCCCCAGGCCGGGGACTGGATTCCAGCAGAGTCCAGCTGGGCCCCGTGAGGGGGCTCGCCCGCATCCGTCTGGCCCCAGCTGCTTCGGCCAAGCCCCTTCAGCCTCATGTGGCTGCTGGAGAGGTCGGCTCTCCTCCGATCCCGCCCCCTTCCCCACTACTGCAGCCCCACGTGGTCTCGGAGGCAGGGGGATTTCCCCTGAGCACTTGCCCTGGCCCTGCAGGCAGCAGCGCTCACCTGCTCCTCTAGCGACACCTACGGCCTCCTGCCTGGCATCTCCAGGCCCACCCACCGCCCACGGCCCTGTTGTGCCCTGCACCCAGCTCCACCGGCACCTCATGACTGCCCAGCAGCCACCACTCCCCGCCTCTCCCCTGCGCAGTACTCCCGCCCAGAACTCCCGCTTCCTGTCTCTGGGTTTTCATAAGGGCTACCGCTCTTGCATGGCCCTGAAATGCCCTCCTTGCAGGGAAAAGAGAAATCAAGTTACAGGGCCGTTCTTAGGAGCGCTGTGTTTCCTGCTGATATAATTAGAAGATCAAGAGAGAACTGAAAACAGCAGAAGCTTGTGGAGAAAGGGGGCGGCTGGTGGGGTTGGCAACGTGGGTGGAGAAGGTGCTCGTGGGTGAGCCGGTTGGCAGAGACACGGCATCTGGGGCTACCAGGAACCTAGCTCGGCATGCTGCCACCCGGCCCCAGCTCCCTCAGTTGGCTGCCAGGTTTCCCTGTTTCTCAGGGACCTACACTGGGTGCAGGTGCCTCCACACACATCCTCCGGGACCCTCTGTCTGCAGAAAGAAGGGCCCTGGCCCAGAGACGCCGGGGCTGCAGGCTGGGAGGAAGAGGGAGGGTGGGGCCCGAGGGTGGGGAGCCAGATGTGTGTGTTGGAGTAGGGGCAGGCGGGGGGTGAAGTCAGAGATGGGACCCCCCCCCGAGCATCTCAGGCTCCTCTCCCCCAACCCTGAGGACTTGGGGTGAGCGTCTTCCTGGGGCAGAGGGGGCATCTGGTCTGCTCGGGCCTGGAACGTACATCAGCCCAGCCCCCACTTGACAGTGGACACAGCCTTGAGCCGCCTTCCCAGGGCCGTGTGGGGCAGGGCGGGGCGGGGGCCAGGCACTTGTTGCTATAGCTGCATCGCCCCTCCCATGAAGGTCTTTCCTGCTCACAGGCGTCCGCTCTGCCCACCTCTCCACGAGGGGCCTGGGGTCCCGAGGCTGTGTTCAGCCAACCTAGAGGGGCCACGTCTCTGGGTGCGGCCACCGACCATGGCCCTGGCATTAACGCCAAGAGCGCAGAGTGTGCATTGACCCAAGTGCTCATCCGTTCTTCCATCCCACAGACGTCTGGCTAAGCACCCACCAGCTGCCAGCAGCTCACTCACTCTGGGGACGTGGGGTGAGGCAGAAAGACAAGGGCTGCATGCCGCGGAGCTGAGGTTCCATAGGGGAGCCAGAGGACTGTGCCGGCCCCATCGCCTCGCGGGGAGTGCCCCACACCTACTCATCCGGGTGATCCGCGAGCCAGCCTGGGGGGCAGAACTCCTGTCCTCTCCACGTCGCCAGGGAGCAAGCTGCGTTCCCTGGGGCAGACACTGGCAGAAGGCCGTGTGCCGTGTGGCTGGGCAGAGGCGGAGGCCCGACAGCCCCGCTCCGGGCTCTGTGCCTGTACCTGCCACCCACCTGGCAGCTGACAGTGGAGAAACCACAATGACGCAGAGATTCCTGGGGGCCTCTCAGAGGGAAGTGAGCAGCAGTGCGTCCAAGAGCCACCGAGAGGGTCAGGAAAAGCCCCTGGGTGGGTGATGTTTGGGCTGAGGCCCCAAGGGTGGCACCGCCCTGGCATGTAAAGAGTTAAGGCTGTGGTCCCAGCCAGGGCCTGATTGGCTCCCCAGGAGGCACGTGTCACCGTCCAGAGACCTATTTGGTCGTTGTATGAAGCACCTGTTGGGTGGAGGCCACAGACGCTGTGACTGCCTGTGATGCACAGGACGGTCCCCGGGGCGGGGGGTGATCTAGCCCAGACTGAGAACCCTGACCTGAGGGAGAGGGCAGGGGCAACAGCCAGTGCCAAGGCCCTGGAGCGGGGCAGTGTTTGGGGATTCAGTGAGCGGGGAGGAAACCAGGGAGGCTGCAGCCCGTGCAGGCGGGGCAGTGGGCTGGGAGATGCTGGGAGGGCCTGCTCTCCGCAGGGCTGGCACCCGGCCCCGCCCACTGCCGCAGGTGCACAGAGTCGCACAGAATTAGCCACTAATCAGCCACTATTCCACAAGTTCAGTTCTCGGCTTTGGCTGGGGAATTCCCAGAGATAAGCAAGAAGTGAATAAAACAGAGCTACCAGGTGGACACCCGTCCCTGTCTCCACCGTACGCCGGGTGCTCTTCTTCTGATCCGGCTCTCTGCTGTGGCCTGGGAAAGCAGTGGAAGATGGCCCAAGTGCTTGGGCCCCTGCACCTGCGTGGGAGACCTGGAGGAAGCTCCTGGCTCCTGGGTTCGGATCAGCCCAGTTCCAGCTGCTGCAGTCATTTGGGGAGTGAAACAAGTGATGGAAGATCTCTCTCTGTGTCTCTGCCTCTCTCTGTAACTCTGCCTCTCAAGTAAATAAATCTGAAGAAGGAGGAGGAGGAGGAGGAGGAGAAGTGAACAGGAAGGCATGCGCAATGGACACCTGTGACTGTGGAGTTTCCTGTCCACCCTCACAGCCAAGTCCGGCTTTGATTTGTGTGCTTTCAAGTCTGTTTCTGCCTTCGTGCCTCTCCCCCACCACTCACCCTGGGCAGCTGACTCACTTGGCCCCGCTCACGAAATCGACTCCTCGCGGCCGTCATGGTTCACTTCCTTTCCCTCGCTTCCCACCAAGCTGCTCTCGACGCAACACTGCCAGTGCGAAGCTGAGCCCGGACTCGGGGAGAGGACTCTGCGGGGAGAGCTGGAGTCGCGGGGGAGGCCTGGAGCTCCACGGAAGAGTGGCCCGGGGCCCGCCCAAAGCAGCCAAGGCCTCTCCCAAACCAGACAGGGCCAGGGAGAGAACAGGGACAGGGAGGGTCAAGGTCAGAGTCCCCTGGGCCAGCGGTCTTACCTTGAGGTCAGAGGAAAAGCTGGGAACTGGCAAACACAAAGCCGAATTTGCATCTCGTTCCAGGAACCCCCACAGTCCCTGTACACACCCCAGCTTACCAGCCGCCCCAGCCCTGCGCAGGGGCCCCAATACCCCAACTTCTCATTGAACCAACATCTGGGGTGCATCCAACAAGCACGGAGCCTGGGAGCAGTGAAGAGCATGGGGCTGGTGGCAGCTTGGGTAGCTTACGATTCCGGGGCTTTTTTTTTTTTCTAAGATTTTTTTTTTTTTTGAGAGGTAGAGTTACAGACAGTGAGAGGGAGACAGAGAGAAAGGTCTTCCTTCCGTTGGTTCACTCCCCAAACAGCCGCCACAGTTGGCACTGTGCCGATCTGAAGTCAGGAGCCAGGTGCTTCTTCCTGGTCTCCCACGAGGGTGCAGGGCCCAAGCACTTGGGCCATCCTCCACTGCCCTCCCGGGCCACAGCAGAGAGCTGGCCTGGAAGAGGAGCAGCCGGGACTAGAACCCAGCGCCCATATGGGATACCGGCACCGCAGGCAGAGGGTCAACCACGTGAGCCATGGCGCCAGCCCTGATTCCGGGGCTTTCCCAAGCGTGTGTCAGCAGTGGCCGTGTAACCCGGCGAGGTAGGCAGGAGTATTACTCCCTCTGCAGGCGGGGAACAGAGCGAAGCCTTGAGGCAGGAGTCAGCACTTCTGGATCAGGGTGGAGCCAACCTCTGAACACTATCAGAGCTCCCGGCACTGCACCTGGCCCTGCTGTTGGCCCTGCTGGCTGCGTCAATCAACAGCCATAGGTGGCCGGGGTGGCACACCTGTGGGCTCGCCGCTGAGCGCTCATCCCACCCACAGTAACGGTTTTGGATCCTCACCGTTCGGGGTCCCTTCCGAGGGTGTCGTGACCGAGAGTCCCGGCACTGTCGGAAGTGCAGGGTCTCAGCCCCTGGCCACGAGGAAGGTTGAGGAGGCTCGAGTGTCTCACCCGGGGCCACGTGGTGCACGAGCATCCGAATTCGGCTTCGTCCTCGGGGTCTGCAGGGCCCCGAAAGGCTCACAGCCTGAGCCGCAGCGTCACACACACAGAGAGGAGCAAGGGAGCCCTTCCCACCCAAACCAACACGGAGGCTCCGCGTCTGAAGGGCCCCGGGTCTCTACGGCAGCGGACCAGGGACCTGAGCGCCCTCAGGGGAGTGGCCTGCAGAGCGGGTGTGCAAGCACACACGTGTGCCCTCGCAGCCACACTCAAGCTCTCTGGTGCGTCTGCCTTCCCTCACTCCTGCCCTCTCTCTCACTCTCTCACCCCCCGGTCTCAGACACACAAGTCCCTCTCTTTGGGAACAGGGTGGGGACCCCAGGACATTTGCCACTGAGCAAGCAGCCAGTGTCCCCGTGGCCCAGGGAGGACAGCAGCGGCCCTTGCTGCACATCACGCACACCTGCACCTCCTGGCTCAGGCGCTCCGCGGCCAGCATGAACGAGCCCTCGCTGCCCGGGGCCGTCTTAGCGGGTGCACGGTCCTGCTCTCCTGTCCCAGCACGTGAGGTGGGAGCCGCGCACACGAGATGCCCTCAGCGTGGTTTCCTCAGGGCTCAGCACATAGCAGAGCCCCTCGCTGCGCCGGCACTCACACACTGTCCCCCTCTGATCCCGCACACTGCGGGGAGAACACCCGTAGAATTCAGGTCTCCTGCTGGCGGTCGAGGCTCATCAACTCGGGACGCCCTATCAGCCGCCGCAGCCACTCAGGATAAGAATTCCCTAGAGCCGGCGCCGTGGCTCACTAGGCTAATCCTCCACCTTGCGGCGCCGGCACACCGGGTTCTAGTCCCAGTCGGAGTGCCGGATTCTGTCCCGGTTGCCCCTCTTCCTGTCCAGCTCTCTGCTGTGGCCAGGGAGTGCAGTGGAGGATGGCCCAAGTGCTTGGGCCCTGCACCCGCATGGGAGACCAGGAAAAGCACCTGGCTCCTGCCATCGGATCAGCGCGGTGCGCCGGCCGCAGCGCACCAGCCGCGGTGGCCATTGGAGGGTGAACCAACGGCAAAAGGAAGACCTTTCTCTCTGTCTCTGTCTCTCTCTCTTACTGTCCACTCTGCCTGTCAAAAAAAAAAAAAAAAGAATTCCCTAGAGAAGTTAGGGAGCCCCCGAGTTGAAGCCCAAGCTGGCTCAGGAACTTTCTAGAAGGAAAGACCCCAGAGAATCGGTGATCCCAGACGTGGGGAGGGGACAAGGACAGGAGTAGTCAGGGTGACGGCTCAGAGCATTCGGGGACCTACAGCCCATTTCAGCGGTGGCTCCCTGGCCTCCGCACCTGTGACCGCCACCTTCCTAGCCCGCAGGACAGCGGCGGCCGAGTGCTCCTGCCAGTCCCAGCTGCCCAACCCAGCATCTCCCGTGCGCTAGCACCGCTCGCTGGCAGCTGACGGCCGCGGGCCACTCAGGGCTGCGCCAGGTCCCAGAGAAACCCTTTTTTTTTTTTTTTTTTTTTTGACAGGCAGAGTGGACAGTGAGAGAGAGAGACAGAGAGAAAGGTCTTCCTTTGCTGTTGGTTCACCCTCCAATGGCCACCGCGGCTGGTGCGCTGCGGCCGGCACACCGTGCTGATCCGAAGGCAGGAGCCAGGAGCCAGGTGCTTTTCCTGGTCTCCCATGGGGTGCAGGGCCCAAGCACCTGGGCCATCCTCCACTGCACTCCCTGGCCACAGCAGAGAGCTGGCCTGGAAGAGGGGCAACCGGGACAGAATCCGGCGCCCCGACTGGGACTAGAACCCGGTGTGCCGGCGCCGCTAGGCGGAGGATTAGCCCAGTGAGCCGCGGCGCCGGCCTCAGAGAAACCCTTTGACAACCGCTCATCGGATGTCGGCTCTGTGAGAACGGCACGCCTGGCTTTTCCAAGCACTCCTGGGCCTGTCACTGGCTTCTGTTATCTGATTTTCTCCAGGATAAAATGGCTTCTCCCAAACCATCTCTTTCCAGCTTCACTTGGCTGGAAATTTGTTTTACAGCTGTTTTTCCACCTGAGGTCTATTTGGGGGTCATTTGCAGTAAATTCTCCAATGCAGACATCTTCAATGCTTCACTTTAGCCATGAACGCTCTCTCGGTACTGCTGTGACTCACTGCCCACCCCCCTTCAAGGCCAAAGGAGAGAAGTTTGTCAACAGCATCCCATATGGGCACCAGTTCGAGTCCCGGCTGCTCCACCTCCATTCCAGCTCTCTGCTAATGCACCTGGGAAAGCAGCAGAAGATGGCCCAAGTGCCTGGGCTCCTGCACCCACGTGAGAGACCTGGAAGAAGCTCCTGGCTCCTGGCATCAGCCTGGCACAGCCCCAGTCCCAGGAGTTGCGGCCATTTGGGGAGTGAACTAGCGGATGGAAGACCTCTCTCCCTTCCTCTCTCCTTCTCTCTTTGTATCTCTGCCTTCCAAATAAATAAGTAAATCTTTTTTTAAAAAATGTACGGAGGTCAGCAGAGAAGTGGACCACAGAGGAGCTGGAAGATCCATCTCATGGAACTTGAACTTCACCCCGGCAGTGGCTGAGACGCAGGGACCTCGCTTGCAGAGGTGGGGAGTCTGGTAATCGAAATCTGAGTCTCACGAGTGGGCGGGGGAAAGAGCCGGCTTCCTCCACTGGAGGTGATGGAGAAGGCGTTACCCATGAATCCAGGCCTTCTGGCTTTGACGGTGACGGTGATCAGACCGCGGACACCGGGGATGGAGCTGCCGGCTCACTGGGCTGACAGGGAAACACGGAGTGTGGGCTGGGCCGTGGCGAGTCTGAGGGCTTCTGGAACCTTCCAGGCACCACTTGCAGATCCGGGGTGGGGCCCGAGGCAGCAGGGGGGCGGACTCGCTTACTGAGGACGCTGCCAGAGGCGCCGGTGAGACGGAAAGAGTGGGCAAGAAGCGCTGGAGAGAACGTCCTCCCTAAAGGGAGTGAGTGACAGTGTCTGGCACCACAAGGCCAAGGTAGGCAGGACACAAAGTCGCCTCCAGTCCAGCCGGGGGCGGGGCCGCCACAGGCTCTCACAGCCAGAGGCCAAGATAATGGGGGACAGGCGGGGCTGGACGTCAGAGTGAGGCCTCCCTGTCTTTTTTCAAAGGATTCGTTTATTGATTTGAAAGGCAGAGTTACAGAGAGAGGAGGGAGAGATAGAGAGAGATCTTCCATCCACTGGTTGGCTCCCCAAATGGCCACAGCAGCCAGGGTTGGTCAGGCGGAAGCCACGAGCCAGGGACTCCATCCGGGTCTCCAGCATGAGCAGCAGGGGCCCAAGCACTTGGGCCATCATTTGCTGCCTGCCCAGGAGCATTCGCAGGAAGCTGGATCAGAAGTGGAGCAGCCGGGATTGGAACTGCGCTCCGATATGGGAAGCCAGTGTCACAAGCGGCGGCTTAGCCCCCACTGTGCCGCCACACGGAGCCCCGTCCCTGCCTTCTTCCTTCTCCCGGCTGGGCTGCAGCCCCCCAGCTGCACAGTCCATGTTCTCACGGACTGAGCGACAGCCAGCTGCACCCAGGGCTCACGGGGAGCTCGCTCCCTGTCTTCAGGGACGGCCGGTGCTGTCTCCTGAGCTTAGGCCGCTCCCTGCCTCCCTCGGCTTGGTGAACGCCTACTCTGCTTTCAAGTCTTACTGAGCACTCACTGCGTGCCAGGTGCTCGGCTGGGTGCGGGACACAGATGTCCTCCTGGTGGTGGGGGGGAACCATGAGAAACATGCAAGGTGCCCCAGTGCCCTGAAACAAGGAAGGGGGAGCTGTGTCACAGACCCAGGAAGGTCTCTGTGGTCGCTGATACCTGAGCAGAGGCTTGGGAGAAGACAGCACACTGCTAGCTGGGGATAGAGGGCTCAAGGCAGAGGGACCCGCCAGTTCAAAGGTCCTGGGGCAGGCGAAAAGAGGCTAGTGCGTCTGGAGGAGAGGGAGTGAGAGCAGAGTGGGAAGAGATGAGATGGGGGTGGGAGCAGAGCGTCATCAGAGCGTGGCCGCCAGCAGCCTGTGTGGGGAGCTGGATGGGAGCCACTGCCCCTGCTCTGAGCGGCTCACACTGGCTGTGGCGAGGAGCAGCGGCTGTCAGAGGCAAGGATGGAGACTGGGAGTCCATGAAGGGGCGGCCGCATGTGTGAGAGGACGGTGCCTGGACCAGGTGGGGGCGGGGAGGGGTGACAGTGCCTGCTTGGTCCATCGCGGCTGTCCTGGGACGACGTCCACTTGTGCTCGTCTGGTGGACGTCCGACTGCCCCACGGGGCTGGGAGACTCCAGAGCGAGGGCAGGGGCTTCTTTGTTCACCGGCACCAGCACCTACAATGGACGCTCTGACCATTTTGTTGAATGAATGAATGAATGAACGAACTCCCACCAAAAATCAGCACCCAGCCTGCTAAGTCCGCGTGGGAAACGCAGCCTGCGCTCCCCGCTGGGGCTCGGTGGGAGGCAGTCACCCAGCGTCCGCTCGTGCCCGGCACCTCCCAGGCACAACACTGAAGAAGAGCACACGTCGGCCGCGTGGTCTCAGCCCGGGTCTGCCAGCCGCGGCTGGAGACGCAATGATTGCAGACAGTGACCGCTTACCCTGTGCCAGAGGTGACTCTGACGCTCCCTGGACGCCTCCTTCAACCCTCGTGCCAAACAGGCAGGCGCTGCCCTAGTTTTCAGAGGTGGACGCACGGGGTTTTGTGACTCACCCATGACCTCGCAGCTGGAAAGAGGCAGACCAGGCAGTCCACGCCTCTCCTGGCAGGCTGCGGCCGACTTCCGGGGTCTCCGAAGCTTCCCGCTCTCTCCCAGTCACACCCCCTCTGACCTCTGACCTGCAGGAGCCCCAGTGCCTGGAACCTCCCGCAGTCTCCCGGTCTCCCACTTCCTCCTGGCTTCTCTCTCTTCTGGTCCTGGTAAGTCTACTTCTCCAAGTGCCATCACCGCGCCTTCCTGGGCCGTGCTGGGAGACTCTTGCCCCAAGCCTCGGAAGCTGCTCCAGTCCCACTGCAGAGTCGCCCCAGGGCAGGGCAGGTCGAGGGAGAGACTTCCACACAACCCCAAATCCCCTACCCCAGGAAATCTGAGTCCCACCCCCTCTTTCCCTTGGCCACGTGTCAGGCCCCAGAGGGCGGGCCGCGGGCACCAGAGCCCAGATGCAGAACCCAGGTGCCCTGGGGGAGTGACCATGGTGTAGGAACCTTCGACAACCCCCCTACCCCCACCCCCACCCCCACCCCTGCAGAAGCCGCAGACCAGGGTGGGCAAGGTCTGGCCGGGCAGCTCCACACTGCCGCCTGCTGGGGAAGCCGCTCCAGGACAGGCTCTCTCTCCGTCCTGCAAACCCAGGGCTCTGGACGCCGGGAGCCAAAGTCCCACTTCAGAGCCATCAGCTTATGTCCTGGCTTAGACCAGGCCCTGTGAGTCAGGAGACAAAGGAATGGCCACCGGTTTTCTTGATTCCGTTGGATTCTCGAGACTCAAAACACCAGGACTAAAGGCGGCGGGGTACGCGGATGTAGCCCACTGCGCGTCCGAAAGTGATGGGCGCAGAGTGGGGTGCGGCGGGGAGGGGAGCGCGCGCCCCCTAGCGGAAGCCACGAGAAGACGGGAAGGGGCGCGGGAGAAGTTTGTAGTCCCGTGTGGGGCTTTGCATTTTCCAAGGATGCACTCAGTTGCGCAGGGTCGGAGGCTGAGCCAGGCCTTTGGGCTGGCTGCTTTCCCTGCTGAGCGATGCCTGAAGGGAGGCGGGACTGGGGACACGTGTGCCACGCCGTCGCCCTTCCAGGTCTGCTCCATCCCAGCGTTTAAATGGACACTGACAGAGTACACAGTCCACAGGGGACCCTGTCCTCTGAGCATCACAGACTATCTCCGTCTTTCTGGCAGCCATGCCCAGAGTCCTTGGCTGAACCTGTGAGGTCTCCCAGTCCCCAGGGGCCACAGAGAGGCGGGGAGTCCGGAGGACGCTGGGCAGTGGCTTGGGCGGCGTGGGCTCTCCCGGCTCCCCTGACCTGGGCGGAGTGTCTCCCACCTGCAGGAGGCCACCAGACGCCTGAGGCCTCGGCTCCCACAGGGTGGTCTCCAAGTGCTGGAGGGAGCACAGAGGGAGACGCCTCCAGGCACCGCCGTGGCACTGTGGCGGCTTCCAGATCGGCCCGCGTTTAAACAAGACATCTGGTAACAGCAGCTGCACTAGGAGGCTCCCTGCTTCCCGGGGGTGGATGCTGTGGCGCAGTCCATTAGGCCACTGCCTGTGTCACCTGCACCCCATATCCGAGTGCCTGGGGTTGAGTCCTACGCCCTCCACTTCCAATGCAGCTGCCTGCTAATGCCCTGGGGAGGCAGCCGATGACGGCCCAGGTACATCGGTCCCTGCCACCTGCGTGGGCAACCCTGATGGAGCTACTGGCTCCTGCTTTAGCCTGGGCCAGGTCTGACTGTTGCAGGCATTTGGGGAGTGAACCGGCAGAGCGAACATCTCTTCTCTCTCTCTCTCTCCCTCCCTGCTTTTCAAATAAATAAATAAATCTAAAATATAAATATAAAACGTATATACAACCTATACGTTTTGAATGATAATGTAATGCACACCTGATACCCCCCACCCAGCTTAAGAGACTGCCTTAAAACTTTCCTCTGTCCTGATTCGAGCGTGACATGCATTTGCTGCATGCATTTTGCAGGAGCCAGAAGACTGATAAAACAATTATCGCCGCCGCGGCACCGCCGCACTGCTCTGGCAACACTACTTCCCTGTTATTCTGGCTGCGAACTGCTTGTCTGAGACTGAGGCTGTGTCACACAAAGGGTCCCACTTCGCCATCACCACCATGTTCCTTGGGCCAGCCGATCTCCTAGCATCTTTCCACCACCAAGATGACAATTTTGAAATATTCTGGCTTTGGCATGGAGAGCTGGTTTTCCAGATGCAAGAATTGGTGGATTAGGGGAAATCTTTCCTGTCCGGCTCCCGCCCCCAACACAGAGCAAATTGAAAGTTGGGAGAGTGCATCTTGCTGGGTCCCAATGTCCCTCCTGCCCCAGCTGGGGAGCGGGGAAACTGAGACTCAGAGGGAAACGGCTCCTCTTGCCCGGTGAGTAGAAGCCACGGTGAGGGCGGAGACTGGCCTGGCTTTCTTCAAGTGCCCATTGCTGCCGATGGCCAGGCTCATTCGGAATGAGACCCGACACGAGACGGTCACGAGATGTGGAGGTGGCTGACATCACCTGGGGAGGGCATAGGGAGAGAGGACGAGAGGGAGTGAGACCTAGAAGAGCGAGAAGAAGACGCAGACTTGAGGGGAAATGGCCGACGAGACAGACAGGGAGGGAAACAGAGAGCACAGGCCACAGGGCCATGGTGGCCCAAGTTCAAGGGCAGAAGGAGTAGCCCAGGGCATCCGGGCCCAGGAACAGCTGTCCAGGAGAGGGGGCTGGGGCCACCGGTGACCTACCCAGAGGCCACGGAGGGAGGGGCGTGGGGGCAGAGGAAGATGAGGGGGTGGAGCCCAGAAAGGTGTGAGGTGGCAGAAGTTGGGGGGAGGGCATGGTCGCCTCCACTGTAGCCACAGGGGTCACAGGCCAGACACCTCCTGACACCCTCAACCCCCATTCAACCAAGCATCACATCAAACGCTTGTGGGGCCAGTACCAGCTAATCCTTCTTCCTACCACTTCCTCACTGGGCCACTAAAGTGGGTGGGAGAAAAAGGTGTCATGGGGCGGACTTGGTGGTGTAGCAGGTTAAGCCACCGCCTGCAACACCGACATCCGGTACCCAAGTAGCTGGGGTCAGGTCCTGCCTCTGCTCCAAGGCAGCTTCTGCTGATGCGCCTAGGGGGCAGCAGGTGATGACCCACATAGCTGAGTCCCTGCCACCCACACGAGAGACCTGGAGGGAGCTCCTGGCTCCTGGCTTCAGCCTAGCCCCGCCCTGGCTGTTGCAAGCATTTGAAGATAGGAGTTTGGCCCCACTGCTGTCTCTGCCTCTCCGTGTATGTGTGTGTGTGTGTGTGTGTGAGAGAGAGAGAGAGAGAGAGAGAGAGAGAGAGAGAGAGAGATCCTCCCTTTCAAATAAACAAATCTTTCTTTAAAAGGTGGAATTTGTCCAGAGGGAGGAGGTAGAACAACAGAGACCAGCCCCTCTCCGACCTAGGGCCGTCCCCAAAGAAGCAAGGTCTCCCCAGGTCTCCCAGGCACTCGCCCTGTTCTCCTGGGACTCTGTCCCAGCTCTCTGAAGGAAGCAAAGCCTTGTTTGCAGCTACGTTTGGGGACGCCATCGTCTGCCCACAGCCAAACAGCCACTGCAGACACAGCAGTGTCCCTCTGCCAGCCTGCACCCTCACGCCCCTCCCTGGAGCCTGCACCTCACACCCCAGGGAAACCGCAGTGCTGGCACTGGGGCCATGCAATGACAGGGTTGGTGAAAGACAGACAGCGCAGCCTCAGGGAGCCGGTTCCAGGCGGCCTTTATTTAGTGCGACTCACAGCCACTAATTACCTGGCTGGCAATTATGTCATATGGCTGTGATGTCCTAGCTGACGGGACAGCACAAGACGACACCTGCAATGTGGCTTCTGGAAACAGGAAAGACGTAGCACCAAGCTCTCGTCCCCGGAGCGGGTCTTACAAACAGGCTCCCCTCCGGCCCAGCCCCAGCCGCGGCTCGGCGACCTCACTCCGTCTGGGTGCTGACGCGCACCTGACAATCACAAGCCCCTGGCTTCCGTCACTTTCTGATGAGTGCAGCGTTTCTCCCCGCTGCCTGTGCCTGGTTTTCAGAGCGGCAGGTGATCTAAGACCGCCCATCTGTTCCCAGCTCTCAAATACCAGGTGTAAAGAAATCGTCACTCTGAATGAAAAACCCCACACAGCCATCCGAGGCTGCTCCGGATCGCCTCCGTTCCTCTTTGCTCTCTTCCTTCCTTCAATTCCTCTCCACCCGATCCACACTCCCCCCTCTTCCTGTGTCACCCTCAGCCCTCCACTTCCTGTCCTCTGTTGCCCACTTCTTCACCTTTCCACGGTCAAGACCACGGTGAGGGCACAGAAGGGGAGGAGCTTCTGCGACCTCCAGAGTGAGTGTCCCTAGGTGTCTCTCTCGCTTCACCCTAGACCTGGCCCTCGCCCCTCCAGGCCCAGGTCTCTGTCTTTGCAGCCTGCTAACAAGGATTTTCCATCCATTCTTCCCCACTCTTGTTCTCTTGACTGCATGGCAGAACATTGATACGCATAACAAGTCTCTTGCTTAACACAGCTTCTGTACCCAAAGCCAACTTCACTACAACACGTTATAGGTGAGGTAGGAACTCATTACTCTTTCCTCCAACGTCTAAATGTTGCAAGGCAAGGCTGATGCGACAGCTCCATGCACCTCAAGGTCTTTCCAGCCCACGACTCTACCACCCAACATCCGGCTTCCATCTCAAGGTCAGGTGATGGCCCATTTCCTTCACTGCCTCCACATTCCAGACAGGGGAAGTGAGGAAGGGGAGAGGAAGGTTTCCTCCCTCCTTTCTAAGGGCGTGACTCCTGATCACGCGTGTCAGGGGCAGCTAAGTCACACACCTAGCTGCAAGGGAGCCGGGAAACACTTTGACTTCCCAGCTGAAACTTCTGTAAGTCTAAAGTAAGGATCATGCAGGTATGGGGGGGGGGCGGTGTCCAGAAGCAACCAGACTCTTCCTCCTGCTCAAACTCAAGTTCTTCATCTCTTTGGGGAATTAGGCGCTCTCTCTTGGTAGCTTTCAGGGCACTCTGGTTGAGAGGGACGAAAAACAGCCATCAGTTCAGTGGCTCCCAGATTCGTCTTCATGCCGCTCTTAGAGTTTCATAACATTGCATCTTCCCAAGCCTCCCCCTAGAAGATCCAGAACAGAAAGGCTGCGAGACTCGTATTTTGATAAGGGCTCCAACTCCCCCACCCTCTCCGCTGCCCAATTCCAAGGCAGCCATCTGGACTGTGCAGAGGACAATGCGGCTAGATCTCGCCACCCCTGCCAGGTCTGATCATTGCCTCTCCTCTGCGCGCTCCCCAGCCGGTGGACCCTCGCTCTACGTACGGAGCTCCGTTACCTGGGCACCACCGTGAGCCGGGCACCAGGCTGAGGTTTACGGGTGATCTCGCGTCATCCACACGAAAGCCCTCGGAGCTCAGCACCATCAGCGTCCAGCAAAGGGGAGCAGAGACAGCGCACGCCTGGAAGAGGAGCGCCCACCCGCCATGCAGCTCCATCCCCGCTGCAGGGCGCAGTCCGAGCTCTGTCGCAATCCAGCTGTGTCGTGATACCTGGCCAGGCCACAGATTCCTCTATGCTGAGAAGGGGCATCGGACTTCCTTCTCTGCTACTAGGCGTAGCAACGTGTGGTGTAGGATGAGTAACACAGACGGCATTGTGCCATCAGGAAAGCCTCCGTGGTCCACGAGGGGAAGACCGCGCACAGGGAACACAGGCTGTGCACTGCCACCTCCTGTCCATGTATCCCTCTCCATCCTGGGAGGTTCGTGCTATTGCTCCCCATTTTTTAAAATTTTTTGACAGGCAGGGTTAGAGAGAGAGAGAGAGAGAGAGAGAGAGAGAGAGAGAAAGGTCTTCCTTTTCTGTTGGTTCACCCCTCAAATGGCCGCTACAGCCGGCGCTGCGCCAATCCGAAGCCAGGAGCAAGGTGCTTCTCCTGGTCTCCCATGCGGGTGCAGGGCCCAAGCACTCGGGCCATCCTCCACTGCCTTCCTGGGCCACAGCAGAGAGCTGGACTGGAAGAGGAGCAACCGGGACAGAATCTGGCGCCCCAACCGGGACTAGAACCCGGTGTGCCGGCGCTGCAGGTAGAGAATTAGCCAAGTGAGCTGTGGCACCAGCCTGCTCCCCATTTTTTAGAGATTTATTTATTTTCAAGGCAGATTAAAGACAGGCAGAGGCAAAGAGAGAGAGAGACAGAGGTCTTCCATCTGCTGGTTCACTCCCCAGATGGCTGCAATGGCCGGAGCAGCACCGATCCAAACCCAGGAGCCAAGAGCTTCTTCCGGGTCTCCCACGCGGGTGCAGGGCCCAAGGACTTGGGCCATCTTCCACTGTTTTCCCAGCCATAGCAGAGAGCTGGATCAGAAGAGGAGCAGCCGGGACTTGAACCGGTGCCCACATGGGATGCTGGCACTGCAGGCGGCGGCTGTACCCGCTCTGCCACAGCGCCGGCCCTGCTCCCCATATTTACAGTGAGAAAACTGGGACTCAGGAAGACCACACAGTCTGAGTCACAAACCTGGGAAGCAGCTCAAGGGGGGCCCCGCGTCGCGTCTGTCTGAACCCCACTCCAGTTTCGTTTCAGTTCCTCACCTGGTTGTCCAGAGAATCCTGCAGCCCAGGAGGCTGGGGCAGCGTGCAGCGGCCTTCGAGTAAATGCTGCCCAGGTGGAGAGATAACAGCGGATTCTTGCACGTAGAACACAGAAGATGCATGAAAAAGTCCACTGCGGGGCCGGCGCCGTGGCTCACTTGGCTAATCCTCTGCCTGCCGCGCCAGCATCCCATATGGGAGCCGGGTTCTAGTCCCGGCTGCTCCTCTTCCAGTCCAGCTCTCTGCTGTGGCCCGGGAGGGCAGTGGAGGATGCCCCAAGTGCTTGGGCCCTGCACCCGCATGGGAGACCAGGCTCCTGGCTTCAGATCGGTGCAGCTGCAGCCGTTGCAGCCATTTGGGGGTGAACCAATGGAAGGAAGACCTTTCTCTCTCTCTCTTTCTCTCTCTCTGTCAAATAAAAAAATAAAAAATAAATAAAATTTTTAAAAAGTTCACTGCAGCGCTGTTTACAACACGCTCCATCAGGAGCCACCCGTCTCTGCGGGAGAACAGATGGAAACGACACGGTGCACTCCCTTGGCAGTCAGGACAGCAGACTACAGCACCACGCCCCAATGCGGCAGAATCTTCACTACGCAACCTCAGCTGAAATAAAATGTGTGCTTTTAAGAATGCAAATTGATGCAATAAAATTATCTAAAAGGGAGCCAAGGGAGGGATGTCCAGAGGTCAGGGTGGTCAGGGAAGGCAGAGAACAGAGATGGAGCAGTACACAGCCAAGTGTGATGGCAAGGTCCTGGCGTTTGTTCTGGGTTTCCAGGTTCTCGGCACGCTGGCATGAGTGACCGCCATTCATGGATGAGCTCTGAGCATGTCCGAATTCAGATATTCTGACCAAGCTAATCCTGTCCACCCTGAGGTCCAATTTAAACAGAAACTAGGTTAGCGGGTGGGTTTGACATCTTCCATTGCCAGCGTCCCAGTTTTTGGGCTCACTGGGCGCTTTGAGGAAAATAATCAGCAAGGAGCTTCTTCTGCCTTCTGCCTCTTCTGGAAAGTTCCCCAGATGGAATGCCCTGCCCTCTGCGAGCAAGTGGCTGTCTGTGTGAGAAGGGCAGGACCGTGCCCAGGGAGGTGTGATGTCAGCAAAGAAAGACTCAAGGAAGTGATGCCTCCCACGCGGAGATGGGCACACGTGACACACGCACACGTGCACTCACACATGCATGACACATGCACCTGCTGCTGCCTGGGGGGAGGAGGGGCTCACCATATACCCAGAGTCAAGGGCAACCCCTGAAGAACAAATCCCGTCCCGAAAGACAGCGTGTGCCTCTAAAATCCCAGCAAGAGGTAAGTGACAGATATCTTTCAACAGACAAACGCTAACTGTGTACGTTCTTGAGATTCAATGTGATGATGTGACACTCGTTGTAGATGCTGTAGGATGACTCACTCAAGCTGGTTGGCCTATGCACCAGCTCACACACTTACCATTTTCTTGTGCTGAGAACTTTTTAAGTCTACTCTTGAGGCTGGTGCTGTGGCATAGCAGATAAAGCTGCTGCCTGCAGCCCCGGCATCCCATACGGGCGCTGGTTCGAGTCCCAGCTTCTCCACTTCCAATCCCACTCTGGGCTAATTCACCTAGAAAGGCAGCAGAGGATGGCCCAGTCCTTGAACCCCTGCACCCAGGTGGGGGACCTGGATGAAGCTCCTGGCTCCTGGCTTTGGATCAGCCCAGCTCTGGCCATTTGGGCCATTTGGAGAGTAAACTGGTGGATAGATTCTCTCTCTCTCTCTCTCTCTCTCTCTCTCTCTCTCTCTCTCTCTCTCCTATTCAAGTAAACAAACAAATCTTAAAAAATAAAGTCTACTCTTTCTACAAATTTAAATCATATATTATTGGGACCAGTGCTGTGGTGTAGTGGGTTAAGTCTCCACCTGTGGTGCCGGCATGTTATATAGGCGCTGATTCGAGTCCCGGCTGCTCCTCTTCTGATCCATCTCTCTGCTATGGCCTGGGAAATCAGTGAAAGATGGCCTGGGTCCTTGGGCTCCTGCACCCGTGTAGGAGACACGGAGGAGGCTCCTGGCTCCTGGCTTCGGATAAGCCAGGCTCTGGTCATTCTGGCCATTTGAGCAATAAACCAGAGAATGGAAGACCTTTCTTTCTGTCTCTCCCTCTGTCTGTCTGTAACTCTACCCCTCAAATAAATAAATATAAAAAGACATGCTCTATTGCTAGCTATTGGTCACTATACTGTGCAACCCAATCACTAAATCTCAGTTCTGGTATGTTGCACCTTTGACGGAAGCGTCCCTTACAAGTGTATTTGCTATGGAAAGAGGACTCTGTGCCCAGGAAATGAGTGGAAATGGTGACTGAGAGAAGCAGCCAGTCAACATTGCTGACTTTGCCACTTGGCCTGGTGCCCCCTGAATGCTGGGTACGAAGCCGCTGGTCCTGGGGATATGAGCTTAGCGCTTCCTCAACAGCACAGTCCCTGGGTCCTGAGACGCTGGGGGCCGGTGTCCACAAGGAGGCGGCAGTGAGTCACAAGGCTCTGTGCTCAGCGGAGGCAGCGGCCCCTGTGCTCTGCTGGACTCTGCCACACAGGAGCAGTGGCAGAGCTAACGACCCTCGGAAGGCCCGCAGGTGCACGGTGTCCTAGCTCACTGCCATTGTCTTGCTGCCACAGGTTCCAGGTAAAAAGGGGTCGTCTTCTGTGCCTGGCCTTGGTTTCCTGTGTGCACTATGCTTTTCCCATGTGTGTTCCAGGAATGAGGGCGTGGGGACAACGTATGTTCTTCCAGCACACCTCTGGAGAGGCACAGCCCCTGGCAGACCCCCTTGGCTTCTCCACTTCCTGACCCTGACGAAGCAGCAGGAAAGGTTGCAACCCATAGCCAACCAGCCCTGCGTGCCGGGGAGATTTCCCAGCTGTGGAACTAGAAGCACTGAGCGGGTCTCCACAGCCCCTTCCTGAGCCACAGTTCCCTGCTGATGAGTCTGCGTGAACGAGGCTGCCGAGGGCTCGAGGGACAGGGAAGGCAGTGCAACCAGGGCCAGACTCCTGGAGACGGAATCTTGTCTGCCAACTGCACGGCCTCGGTGATGAACTTGACGTCCCTGAGCCACACTTTCCCCCCGCAGAGGCCGGTGGGTGAGAGCAAGTGAGGTGATCCCTATGAAGAGTCTGAGACACTGGCGGGCCCGGTAAAGGCTCAGGCTTTCGTTATTCACCTGGATCTCCCCAAAAGCCCCACTAGGGGAGGTGGAGGAAGGCACGGCAGCAGAACTGGAGATCTTGCGAAGTGGCCGGGGGAGCCTTGGACACCCTCGCCTGTTGGAGGCCCTGCATCAGCCTCCAAGACCATGACTCCCTGTGGGGCTGGGAGAGGGGAGGGCACCCCTTGGGGCCTTTCTTGGGAAAGAGGAGCTGGTGTGTGGTGGCCACTCCCTGACTCCCCACCTCCACCCCCTCCTCCCATGTCCTCCTCAGCTGCAGGCAGAGCCAGGTGGTCGCCCTCTCTTCTCTGGACCTCCAGCACGCTGGGTCCATGTCGTTCACATGATAACCCCCACGTGGCACATTCAGTGTACGCCGGGCACTGGGCTGAACACTTTCCATGCGTCCTGCTGTTCACTCCCTGCAGGTTCGTCCTACAAGACCCACACTGTTGAGATGGTGGGGCGATGGTGTTCTTCAACAAGAAGCACCAGAGACAATTTCAGTGAACATGTCTGTTTTTTAACAATCAGGCACAAGCTTTTATGGGACAGGCAAAGAGGAGTAGCTAGCTCAGGGTAGCAACACTAATTCTACAGGATAAAGCCAATACTGGTGCCTCTATGCTTCTCCAATCAGCTTGAAGGTCACGTAGCCTACGCGGCCTTCCAGGTGGTCTTATGGGTCCGGGCAACACCCAAGAGCTGTTTACCTGATTGGTTATTACAAGCCCTTCAACAGGAAGCGGGGGTGGGGGATAGGTACCTGGGGCCACTGCCGCCTGCCCACGGTCAGGTCATATGTGGGTCTTAGTGTGCTGAACCCCCGACCAGGGTCTTTCCCAAGAGGCATGGTGTGCCATGTCCACTGAACCTCTTGCATGGGCTAGGCAGGCAGTCTCCCAGCCAGGCACAGGATCACCCACAACTCCCCACAGCCATCTGTGGAAGAGAAAAGTGAAGATTAGCAACATCCGATACCAGACCAAGCCGCTCATGTTGCAAACAGCAGCCCCAGGATTCAGAGCCAGGTCTGTGGGTCCGACAGGAGCCCTGAGCCACTGCAGGATAGCCCCCCCCCCCCCACGCACACCAGCATGGCCCTGACCACAGGGTTTGGATATCTCCAGCTGTCAGTTGCACGTAGTGGACTGTCGGTCTTCAGAATCAGGAGCTGTGGCTCTTTTGTCCATTTATTCTGAGCGCCTACTGCAGTGCTAGGCTAAGGATGAATGAATGGGGGCCGGTGCTGTGGCCCAGTAGGTTAACACCCTGGTCTGAAGTGCCGGCATCCCATATGGGCACCGGTTCTAGTCCTGGATGCTCCTCTTCCCATCCAGCTCTCTGCTATGGCCTGGCAAAGCAGTAGAGGATGGCCCAGGTCCTTGGGCCCCTGCACCCGCGTGGGAGACCTGGAAGAATCTCCTGGATCCTGGCTTCAGATTAGCATAGCTCTGGCTGTTGCAGCCATCTGGGGGAATGAACCAGAGGATGGAAGACCTCTCTCTCTGTCTCTACCTTTCTCTGTAACTCTTTCAAATAAATAAAATAAATCTTAAAAAAAAGGATGAATGAATGGATGGATGGATGATTTTCTCCAAATCCTCAAGGAAGGACACAGCACAATTGCTCCTCCTGGATCAGCACGACTCGGCACCTTCCTCCCCATGACTCAGCACTTCTATCCCATGACTTGGCACCTCCATCCCTATCCAATCATACAGATGGGCTCCCTACTGTATACCCTCACCCACTCCAACAGCCCAGAGCATAGTGGAGGGAGCCGTGCCACTCCTTTCCTTAGAGGAGATCTTGCTAGGTCTTTGATGCTAGAAATCCATCCCCTGTCCCCATTGTGCGGACTCTGCAGTGTCAGCGTCCCAGGATTTATTCTGCGTGTCCCCTTCAAGCCCTGCCCATGGACCCTGCAGGTTCTCTGTCTCCTGTTTGTTACTACTGTCTAGAGATGGTCTCCTCATGATGCAAGATGAGGCTGCCACTTGATCGCCACACAAGGTTCACCTCAAAACTTCAGAATCAAGCTAATATGTTGGTTAGGAGTGGCAATGCACACATTCCTGGGTTCAAATCCCAACTAACTGTGTATGCTTTTCTAAACCTCTCAGCCTCAGATTCTGCTTCTGTGAAATGGGACAATAATGTGCATTTTATGGGCTTGCTTGTTAGTAAGATCATCATAGGGGCCGGCGCTGTGGTGTAGTGGGTAAAGCCGCCACCTGCAGTGCCGGCATTCCATATGGGAGCTGGTTCAAGTCCCGGCTGCCCACTTCTCACCCAGCTCTCTGCTGTGGCCTGGGAAAGCAATGGAAGATGGCCCAAGTTCTTGGGCTCCTGCACCCGTGTGGGAGACCTGGAAGAAGTTCTTGGCTCCCAGCTTTGGATTGGTGCAGCTCCAGCCATTGCAGCCATCTAGGGAGTGAACCAGTGGATGGAAGACCTCTCCCCGCCACCCTGCCTCTCCTACTCTCTCTGTGTAACTCTGTTTTCCAAATAAATAAAAAATCTTTTTAAAAAAGATCATCATAAAACATTTGGCATCATATATATAGCATTGTATTAAATGCTTGATAAATGTTGATTCTTTTAAGGTCAAGTCTCGGGACCATCATTGTGGTGTAGTGGGTAAGGCCGCCACCTGTGACGCCAGCATCCCTTCTGGGTCCAGGTTTGAGTCCCAGCTGCTCCACTTCCAATATAACTCCCTGCTAATGCACCTGGGAAAGCAGCAGGAGATGATCCAAGCTCTGCATCCATGAAAGAAACCTGAATGAAGCTCCTGGGTGCCTGGCTACATCCCATCCTGGCCCTGCCCTGACTGATGCAGCCATTTGAGGAGTAAGCCAATGGGTAGAAGACTCTCTCTCTCCCTCTCTCTCTCTCTCGCTCTCTCGCTCTCTCACTCTCGCTCTCTCTCTCTCTCTCCCTTTCTCTGTAACTCTCTGACTTTCAAATAAAGTGGTCTGGTTCAATGGGTTAAACCCCACTTGGGACACAGCATCCCCTATCAGAGCACTGGTTCAAGTCCCTGCTATTCTATTTCTAATCCAGCTTCCCGCTTATGCCCCTGGGAAGGCAGCAGAAGATGGCCCAAGTATTAAGGCCCTTGCCACCCATGTAGGAGACCAGGATGGAGTTTCTGGCTCCTGGCTTTGGTCAGGCCTACCCTGGCTCTTGTGGCCATTTGAAGAGTAAGCCAATGGATGAAAAATCTCCTTCTCTCTCTATCTCTCCCTCTCTTTGTCACTCTGCCTTTTAAATGAATAAATAGGTATTTATTTATTTATTTACTTTACAAGTCTAGTCCTAAGACAGCTATATAAGTGTGAGTATTTCCAGAATAAAGTCCTAATCATTCCAGTTTTAGGGCTTCCTCAGGTTACCAGCAAACTCCCTAATCACTAGGCCAAACATGTAGTCCACTACAAACCCTGGCCAGCCAGCCTTCCTAACACATCATTCTAAACACAAATAGGAAACCAAGTATCCCAAGGTGTGTGTGGGGGGGGGGGGGTGGAACACAGCCACATGATGGAGAAAGCCAGCACGACTAAGAAAACTGACCCTAGGCAAAGTAGAGATCATTTAAGGAACCAGAGAGAAATTTTAAAATACTCAAAGACATTGGAGAAGACACTATATTCATAAAACAAAGAGATAAAGTGAAATTGAGTAAGATAGTAGCCTCAAAAATTAAAAATAGAAAATAGTACTGGGTTCGGCAGTTCCAGATCAGGGTCTTTTACTCCAAAGAGTTGAAAGGAGGGTCTCAAAGAGGAATTCAATTGCCACGTTCCTGGTAGCAGGAGTCACAGAGGCCAAAAGGCAGAAGCAACCCAAGTGTCCCTCAGTGAATGGATGGATAACAAAGGTCATGTATCCATAAGATGGAATATTACTCAGCCTTAGAATGAAAGGGACTTTGGGGCCAGTCCTGTAGGTACCAGATTAAGCCACCGCCTGCAGTGCCAGCACCCCATATAGGTGCCAGTTCAAGTCCTAGCTGCTCCACTTCTGATCCAGCTCCCTGCTAATGTGTCTGGTAAAGCAGCTGAGGATGGCCCAAGTGCTTGGGCCCCTGCACCCATTTGGGAGATCTGGAAGAAGCTTCTGACTCCTGGCTTCAGCTTGGCTCAGTACCAGCTATTGCAGCCATCCGGGGAGTGAACCAACAGATGGTAGATAGCTCCCTCTGTCTCTCTGTCTCTCCCTTTCTTGCTCTGTAGCTCTGAATTTCAAATAAATAAATAAATCATTTAAAAAACAGAAAAAGAAAAAGAAATCAGTACATAATAGAATGTGAGGTCAATTGAAATTCAATAAAAAAAGAAAGTATGCCAAAGAAAGGCAACTTTGAGAATATACTGAGATCCATGGCTCTGTTCTGCAGAAAAATATAAATTCAGGTTTCCAATGTCCCACTGTCTCCTGAAGTCTGCTTATTCACCTCAGATTAAGAAACCAAATCACAGGCCTACCAAGAAACTCATCTACACGAACACAGGGGTGTCCTGGCTTTGTTTGTTGAGCGAATATTCGCTGAGTGTCTCCACATTAGACATTCCAGTAATAATGCATTATAAATGAAGTTTGATTTTTCACATACATTGTCTCATTTACTGCTCATAAAAATCCAGTAAGCTATACATGGCTTGCTCTACCTACTTCACACTTGAGAAAATGCAACCAATCAGTCCTAGAGAACATAAGTGATCAGGTGCAGGCAACGCAGTCAAAACAGAAGTGAAACCCAAAAGAAAAATGTGCTCTTTTAACCTGAAGTGTGGTTCTTTCTGTCTGTGTTGACACTGACTCCTGGCTGTAATAGCCCCTAGGAACACCGGGGATAAGCCCTGAGCCACAGTTGCAGCCTCCATTGCCCGAGGTGGTCAGCCTCATGCTCTCCTATGCCAGGTGGTGCAGCTGTGCCAGTAGAGGGGCCTAGCATCGGGTCTCTCCCCGCCCAGGACACAACCGCTTGTGTTTATTGGAATCTTCCTTAGTGCCTCCCAGGCACTCTTCCAGGCTCTTCACATGAATTAAAGCATTATATTTAGAACAATTCCATGAAGCAGGGACTCTTACTACTTCCATTTTGTGGACACAGGAGAAATCAAGAACTCCACCCAGGGTTACACAACTAACAATCCTCAGAGCTGAGATTTGAGCCTGTGGTCTGTCTCTCCTGAGCCTTTCCCTCTCAATGTCTTAGGCTCTTGTGCACCTTAGAGAAGGTAATTAAAGGTCTATACAGACCCTCCTCACCTCGAGAAAGTCAGGCAAGCAGAATTTTGCACGATTCCAAGACTTGAGGAAACTAAGACCGGGTGTCTGCCAACCTCAGGCTAGCGCCGCTGTTTGCCTCACACACAGGGGAGGGAACTGTGCGGGGACCAGGAGGAGCGTGGCGGCGCCGCAGGACTTGGTCTCTGCCCTCGCGGGCGGGCAGAGAGCGCGCTGCGTGGTGACGGGGATGCTGCTCCACTGAGAGTCAGCAGCGCCGGCTCCCGGGACCGCAGCGCCCTGAGCCCGCAGCCGGACCGCCGAGCCTCCGGAGTCTGGTGCCTGAATAAGATACGCACCGACCACCGGCTGGACTCAAGCCCTGGGTCCCTCCCAGCGTCCTGGAGTCACGAGACCGCACTGGGAGCGCAACTCCCGCCGCAGGTGCACAGAGCGGGTTTGCTGCTGTCCGTGGTGCTGAACCGCCGCGGTCGCCTCGGAGCTGTCCGGTGCTGAACACGGATGAGGCCGGGCCCGCGGGGCTCAGACCCCGGCCAACGGCACCCGGCGGAGCCCGGAGCGAGCTGCTGTGGGCGCTGACGCAGAGAGCTGGGACCGCGGGGAGCAGTGAGCTCCAAGCCGGGCATGGACCTGCAGAGACCCGACTCCTACCAGAGGGGAGCTGGCCCCGACTTCAACGAGCACGTTCTGCACAAGGTAAAAATCTCGTTGCCCGGTCCCAACGCTGGGAGAGGGCGCCGTCGCCAGTTCTCTCAGTTCCTTGACTTTGCTTTGGGACTTAAAGAGAAACTAGCCTGTGTCTGTGAGCCTGAAGAACCCTTTCTGTTCGCCGCTCAAAACCGACGCGTAAGCGCTGGGGGAAGGGCCTCCGCATAGGCTGGGGTTGTCGGGAGCGTCGTTCATTCAGTTAAATTGCTTGTGTTCCTTTCACTGCGTTCCCCAGGACCTTGGCTCTCCCCGACCCTGCAGGGGGCTGTGTTTATCCTCCCAACCACGCCTCACAAGTTCCAGCCGGCTGGATCTGGTAGCAATGGCCAGCTTGGCTGGTACCTGACATGGAATGATCTGCTGCAGAGATGAACTGTTGTTTTCTAACCAGACTCCCCTGTGGCCCCAGAGAGATGCCCTCAAGCTGTGACTCACTCACAGCTTCCTGATAGTGTTTGCTTATTTCAAAGCTCTGTCCTATCTGCTGCTTCTCTCATTCGAGTTTCTTATGCAACCCAATTTTCTGTGCTGCAGGTCTCCTCCTGAAGTGGTTGTTGAGAAAAATTAGCTATCTTTCTCCAGATAACACTTTGTAATTCAAAATATGCTAGTTTGAAAGAATCGAAGCCTTACATTTGCCATAAGAAATTCTTATAGCTCCTAATCCTTTTTTCTAACTTGGCCATGCCCTCCTGCTACAGTTCCAATATTCCCTACTTTGCCAATCCCAGTTTATATGCAAGGCTGTACAAGGTCTTGAACTTAAAGTTTTTAAACCAAAATATCACTCTAAAAAGTCTATGAATGCAAGCTTGATCCATCTTCCTCCTCAACTATACAGCTCATTTTGAGGAAACAGAGAGACAAAGTGACTCGCCCAAGAGAACAAACTTGTAAGGGGAACAGCTGCTACTAAAACCCAGGAATTACGACTCCAAGTCTGGTAATCTTCTCTCTAGATCCTTGCTAAACTTCCCACCAGAGTGTGGCCCATGCCGCTGCAGCATTGGGATTTCCTGGGAGCTGCTCAGAACTCAGACTCTCAGGCCCCATCCCAGATCTTCTGGGTCTGAATCTGCAATTTAACAAAATGCCTTGTAAGCAAATGTTCACAGTAAAGTTTAGACTCACAGCTCTGTGCCATACTGGCTGGTCCTGAAACCTGGCTATTGAAGAAAGTGGGTCTGTAGATCTGAACAGCCAGGCAACTTCTCCCAGCTCCCTGAACCCCGAGGGTACAGAAAAGGAGAACATTTCCTAACAACCACAACTTGAAGTGAACTGGGATAAGTTCTGTGTTCTTTAATATTGCAACTCTAACTCTGGAAGAAAACACATGCAAGCAAAGCAAAATAATTACAAAATCATCGTAGTTATTAGATGTGTAAACTATCTCATAAAGACATAACTGTATTTTGAAAGATGTGCTGTTCAGTTTTTCAGATGATTGATTGGAAGTAGCCTTTTCCACCTCAATTACCCACACATGAAATGGATGTAGCCCATAAAAACTTTCACTTCCTTTGGGTTTATTGATCACTACTAAATTGAGAGAGAGAGACAGAGAGAGAGATGGAGAACCTGTTCCAACAAGTTCTGACAGATTCTAAGACATGTGTTTTTTTGTTTTGTTTTGTTTTGTTTTTTGCCGCTGGTAAGTGTTCAGTCTCTTAAGCTGGTTGTGTGCACCTTGACATTCAGAGCGATACTTAAACCCTTTGTGGGGCCCAATCTAGGGAAGGGAACCTTTTCAGCTTTATATAGGACTGAAAGCCACCTGCTAACATTGATTTATGACTGTACATGACTTTCTATGGGGATCCACGTTAAGAGTGTATGCTTTAAATGATCAATCTATGAGCATACTTTATTATTTTGAAGCTGCTATATAGTTAAATCCAAGGAAATCCTGTTGATTAAATAAAGTGTGCTGGCCATGAAAGAGAGGCAGGAATACCCTCCAACTTTAGTTGCTAGTAGTTTTTTTCACTTATTTATTCTTATTTTATTTGAGAGATAGAGATCTTCTATCCACTGGTCCAGTCTCCAAATGCCTGCAAAAGCCAGGGTCAAGCTGAAACCAGGAGTCCAGAACTCAATCTGGATCACCCATGTGTTTGGCAGGGGCCCAAACACCTGAGTCATCACCTTCTGCTTCCAAGGATTCACCTTAGCAGGAAGCTGGATCAGAAGCAGAGGAGCCAGGACTCAAGCCAAGGCTCTCCAATACGGGATGCAGGCCCCCCAAACCATAACTCAACTGCTGTGCCAAACACCCACCCCTGATAGATTTTAAATTCATGCTTTATTGAAAACCCAAAGAAGCTTACGTCTTATGTGTACCCCTTGATGGGTTAGCACAAAGTGAACAGAGGTGCAACTACTACCAAGATGAAGGAGAACCTTGCCAGCTCCCCAGAAACCCTGTGTTCCCTTCCCCTTGCCCTCCCCCTTCTCCTCCCTTATTTCTCACCACTGGAGAGAGATAAGTATCACCCAGTGTTTTCACAGAGCAGCAAAGTGTTATGTGGGCTAGTCTAAGAAGGCTGCCAGAGAGATACTGTTGTGTGGTGGATGAAACCTCAGACTTGGAACAATTCAATGCTTTGTGTGGCTTTGAGCAACATCTGTAAAATTTGCTTTCTGAACTATAAAATAATCATAAGTTCTTGCTTTTTAAGTTGTATTTATTTATTTGAGAGAGACAGACAGACAGGGCTCCCATTTACTGTTTCATTCCCAAAATGCCCACAAAAGCTGGGGCTAGGCCAGGATTGAAGCTGGGAACCAGGAACTCAATCCAGGTCTTCCACAAGGGTATCGGGAACCCCGTTACTTGAGCCATCACTGTTGCCTCCTGGGTCTGCTCTGGCACCAAGCTGGAGTCGGGAGCTTCTGTCATGGGATGCAAGCATCTTAGTCCACAGGTTAATGCCTGCTGCCTGGCTTATTGCTTTTTGAGTGAGGCTGTTAGATAATACAGTGGAAAGCATATATATATAATCTCTGGAATATATGAAACATTCAATTCATGGTGGTTGCTATTGGGACATACATCTTGGGCTCTGAAGCAATTTCGGTAGGAATCATATTTGATCTCACCTAAAATGACAAAGCTTTGTGAGAAGAGCAGCAGATTCACACACAGAGACCTCAGAAACACACAGTTCACAGGCGCAGTCCCATGACCCATCCGTACAAAAAGCATGACTTCTGATTTCCTAGAGTGAATATCTCATCTCTATGGGAGCCGTGCTGGTCAGGCTTTTATTATTATAACGAAAATACCTGAAAGGAGCTTCTTGAAGTTTTACTTTGCCTCACAGTTTGGGAGGTTCACAGTCCAAGACCAGGTGCCCCCCTGGTCTGGTGTCTGATGAGGGCAATGGATGGCCGAACATGTGAAGGGGGGGCAGATGGAGAGCCATGGAGCAGAGAGAGAGGGAAGCCAAGCTCTGCTTATGTAAGCAACCTCTTGTGAGAGCTACCTCCCCAAGGCTAACCCCTGATGACCTAAAGGCCTCTCACCAGGCCCACCTCCTAAACACCATAATTAGATCCATCTTTGATCCATCAGTCATTGACATTAATCCATTAATCATCAATGTAAGACTTTGAGGACCAAGCCCCCAATACATGGGCCTTTGGAGAATACCTAAGCTATTATCCAAAACATAACAGAGGTGAGGGGTGGGGCACGATGAAACCTCTCACTAAAACCCTCTCAGAGGAACGATGTGCACCAATTCATTGGCACTGAGTAGCACTTGCTCTTCAGCTGGTTGCAAGAGTTGCAGCCCGACCCAGACGAGCCCAAGTAACTCTTGGAGGACTCCTGCAGGGTGGGCTGAAAGCTGGAATCACCTGCAAACACTGAGCTCATCTCCTGCCTGGAGTTTGTAGAGTGGTCGTTCTCATAAGTCTGAATATTTGATGCAACTCAATAATTAGACAGGTGAACACCCTTGCTGCTGTCTGCCTCAGAGAACTCTCAAGGCCTCTCCTGACAGTGGAACAACCTCATGGGCCATCAAAGACAATTCTGCAAGCCAGGGGCTCAGGGACAGCCTATAATTGGCTTCTTGCCCTGGTGGAGCCTAACTCCAAGCTCTGGGAGAAGAAGCAGAGAGGGGCGAGTTTTGGCCCCAATGCCTGTGAAGCAGAGCTGAGAGGCTCCTAATTCACCATCCAAGAGTTCTGATGAACGCCCTCCTGCCAACCTCGCTCCAAGAGGGCAGACAGCTACTCAGCCAACAAGGACAGCCTCCCCCACAGCATCTCAGAAAGATCAGGGAGAGGAAAGTCATGGGCTGTCCGTCATGCATCCAGAGTTGGCCACTGATGAATAAAAGGGAAGACAAGGATGGGAGATCCCTGTCCTCCCAAGTCCCTCCGACCCTGCTCTCACACTTCGGGGTGACTGGCAAAGGCACAGAGGTGGTCTCTACCACGCCCCCTGCTCCCTCGCACTTGCCCCTCCCTCCCACCTTCTGCTCATCTGTGACTCTCCATCCGCCAGTCGTCCCCACGACTCATCTGTTCATGGGGCAAACGTGTTGTCCTTTTCCAAAGCGTAAGGAGGTACAGGAGGCATTTTAAAGAACACACACGCTAAAAAGGTGGTCGTTACCTTTGACAAGCTTGGGCTGTAAGGCACACGCACCAACAGCCAGGATATTGTGTGGTCCCAGAAATGCCTGAATAAAGGTACAAGATGATGCCATGGTGGGACCCTGGGAGAAGGGGCTGCTTCTGCCCTCAGTTTGAAAGCACACTTCCGACTTCTCTCTTGCGTGGCCTCTGACTAATGCTAACTACTAGGAGAAGCAGAGCTGCACACACCTGCCTCCCCCACTCAGCTGGACACAGCAGCATGGCCCCTCCCTGCTAGGAAAGGTTGCCAGGGAGAGACAAACCAGCCAGGAAAAGGCTGTACCTCTGTTCTGTTCTCCTCCATCGTTCTGGCTGTGACCAAAGAATCCACGTCCACAGGGAAGCGCGTGCCCTACGGGCAGGGAGATGTTACAGTTCAGGTGAGAGCAGCGGCTCCACTGCCCTCCAGACCTCCATGCCCAGCTCAGGGACGAACGAGTGTCCAGAAAAGCCACGTTTCCCCTGCGGGATGTGTCCGTTGGCTTGTTTTCCTCTCTCTCTCGGTCTGAAGGCCTACAGCTCAGTAGATGAAGTGTGCATTACATCACTGATGTCTGGGGCCGTCTGGAACTCCTTTGGCTAATTGGCCAGTCCTGCCCAGTTGCGGGAGCAGGCACTGCCCTGGGAGTGGCACCGGCCGGCCCTCTGGGATGATCTTAGCAGGAAGCAAGGATGACTCAGTCATTCTCCTCCCTGGGGCGTTCTCCCTTTACTGTGGCTTTGTGAGAACACGTCGCTGGTGCTGGGCACTAATGTTTTCTCTCGTGAGCTTTGACTCCTTTCATCTTGGGGGCAGGAAGCCCCACTTTGCTAGAAGTTGTGGGACTGGGCTTCGAAGTGGCTCTAAACTGATCCCAGCATGCTCCTAGTCCCTAAAGACTGCCGAGTGACAGGAGGCCCCACAGCGCCTCGGCTCACCTGCAGAGCGCAAGGGCATTCCAAGTCCCCAGCTCAGACCAGCCCTGGACCCTCTCCCATCTGCCTACCCAGGGGGTTTCTGAAGCCAAGTGGGAGGTCTGCAAGGAAGGGGGACAGCAAGCGACAGATGAGGACACCTTTACCCAGAACCAACCAGGGCAGTGCAAGGAAGATCACGCAGTAAAGCACGAATTCTCCCAGCCAGTGACCCCTATTTCCCAGGCTCGACGCCACAGGCTGCTCCCTCCCTTCTCTGCATCTCTGCCTCTCACCACAGCGCTGACACATCAACAGGAAGATGGAATTTAATAACCTGTGGCTTGCAATCAGGTGTCTGGAAGCGAGCTGAGTTTGAGCTCATGTTTCCTCCGGCTTCCCAGTCCTCTGTCCCTGGTACACACACACACAAACATGCATGCACACACACATGTGCTTGAACGCACACACACACACACACACACACACCTGCTTGTGCTCTTGTTCTCTGTCTACCCTTATCTTTTGTTATGGACCTTTTTCTTTCTTCTAGAATTATTTTATGTATTTGAGTTATAGAGACAGGTAGAGCCAGAGAGAGAGGTCTTCTATTCTGCTGGTTCACTCCCCAGATGGCCAGAGCTGAGCTGATCCGAAGCCAGGAGCCAGGAGTTTCTTCAGGGTCTCCCACGCAGGTGCAGGGGCCCAAGGACTTGGGCAATCCTCTGCTGCTTTCCCAGGCCATAGCAGAGAGCTGGATAGGAAGTGGAGCAGCCAGGACACGAACCAGTGCCCATACGGGATGCTGGTGCTGCAGGCTGGGCCTTTAACCCGCTGTGCCACAGCACCGGCCCTGTTAGGGGCCTTTTAAAAGCAGAGCAAACCCTTCCTCTCCTTTTTCCCATGCTCCCCTGTTGGAGTTTTGCGTGCACACCACTCCCGGCAACTGTTTGTTGAAAATCAGAGAGCAGCACCCCCAGAGACAACACCTGCTCTTCAGCCCCTCCCCAGCCTCACCCCAAGAAGCTGTGTGACCCCTGGAAGCAATGAAGCCACTGGTGTAGACTCAACCCACGCCAGCCCCAGGGCCCCCCTTGCCTCTGGGGTGGGGGTGGGGAAGTCCCAAGCCTTTGCCTATACCAGATCCTTCCTCCTTCTCTGGCTTTGTGAGGTCATGAACTGAAAAATATTAAAAGTCATCTCTGTACTAGTCAAGAGGGATCCAGTGAGACCAAAAACTGTTACAACAAATGATAAAAATACTCTGCAGAATTTTGCAACGTGCAAAAAACCAGCAGCTGTGATACTGTACACACATCACACGCTTTTTCCGTAAGTGTCACTAGTAACTCCACATTACAGACGTGGAAATGGAGGGCAAAAGCAGTTGCTTGCTCAAGGTCACAGCCGGACTTGTGGCATTCAAGTAGCAGAGTCTATGCAGCACTGAAGTGTTCTACCCACTTCACAGCTATTCACTGAATCCTACAGCATCTGCATTCTAATCCCATTTTACAGATGAGGACACTGAGGCACAGGGACAGTAAGAAACTTGTCTGAGGTCAAACCAGATGGGGATGGGGGAGAGACGGAGCCAGGAGGGGAGCAGGGGCTCTGCCAAGGGGTCCACAAGTTATCATCACGGCAGGGTAGCACTGCCGTCCAGTGTGCGGCCCCCAGCTCCGTAGGATCCATTTTGTTCTCTCACCCCAGAGGGGCCCCATGTCTCCAGTTCGTGATCATCAACCCCACAGAACTCATGTACGGCCCTGGATGCCAAGACACGCTGTAATCAGGGGATTTCCTGGCAAGCAGGGGAAGAAAAGGGCCGGGGGACTCAGCTCTGTGATGCGATCGGCTTGGCGTGTGCGGCCGTGGCTCCACCATGAGCTGCCACCCACCCCCTCGGCCCCTTCTGCACCACGAGCCTCAGTCGCCTGCCCCTTGGGCCCCTCGTTCTCCGCCTGGATCTTCTCACCCTGACCTCTGCCCGCCACTCTCGGCTGTGTCTACCAGTGACTCGGGTCCGGTCTACGATTCTGTCCTCTCCAAGTCTGCATTCCCTGCAATCCTAGAGAGACCACTTGTGTCTGACCTTGGGAATGTCCTGGACTTGACCTTGTTGTGGAGAGGGAGGAAGGAGGTGGAGGGGAGGCTTCCTCTCGGGAACACCGCCCACCATGCCCAAGGCCTCCGTCTAACTCAGTGCCTGTCCAGGGCCTTAGGCGTTCTGGTTTCAGGGTTGAGAACCGTGGGAGAAAGAAAAAGCTGATCGGGGTCATTTCCTTAAACCCCACTGCCACCCTCCATGCGGTCCCCGAGCCACCTGGTGCTTCCGGCTGAGAATCCTGAGAACCAGTTTGCCAAAAGTCTGCTGGGGACACGAGTCACCCCCTCCCCCCAGACTTAGAAAGCTCCATCTGGCCAGCAGGGTGGATCCCGGAGGACAGCCCTGAGAGGTGACTCAGGCCACAGCCGACCTCAGCCCAAGAAAGTGACAAAACAGGCCTTGGTGCCCAGCGAGGCTCCCCGAAGGTCCCGGGCCTCACGTGGTAGGAGGCTGGGTCCTCGGGGACCAGGGCCAAGGCCGACAGCTCTCCAAGGCTGGGTCCTAACTGACTGACCCACAAAACCCACTGGCCCCGGGGAGAGCCCCAAGACAAACATCCCTTGAAGCCCACATCCAAGAAAGGAAGGCATTTCCCCCAGCGCACTGCTGACCAGTGCCAGCAGGAAACACCCAGGGCCCGACACGCAGGAACAGAGCTGCCAGTGAGCCCCTGCCCCACCAGCCAGAGGTCTGGGCTGAAAAACATCCAACCAAGCCCAAAGATGCCAGGGCCCTGGCCCCTGGAGAGCAGCTTGGCCCGGGCCATGCAAAGAGGCGTGGCCAAG